>NC_139984.1:31527715-31617715 GCF_963993115.1 Abramis brama
CTCTGCACGCAATAGGACAGCGCTTCAACCAACCAGAGCGTTTTCCCAACAGCGGAGCTTAGTTGATAGATTCAACTTTTGCCATATCTGGCCGGCAAAACGACGAACACATCTTCCTTTTTTTAAGAATGACTTAAGTGCCGTTCTTTGCTCTTTTCTCAAAGAAAAACTTAACTCTAAGTCCTCCCGAGTCGCGGCCAAAGCCGATTCGAAAGACCGTTGTTCTCCATCAGCAGCAGCCATACTTTGTTTTCAAGTGGCAGCCGTCGCAACTCTGTCGTCATATGTTAAGCCCGCCCCCGCCTACTCTATACACGACGTGATTGGCCTGACCCAATTTAGGTTTTTGCAGCTAGAAGGTCTATTGAGAGTGCCTAGACCCCCCTGGCTGCGAAATACATTTTGCTGCCGCTAGGGTGCGTCTAGATTTCTAGGCTACCTCCATTGTAGTCTCGAGTTTCTTCCGGGAACGAACACGTCACAATATTCCTCATTTAAATAATTAATACGCAGAATAAAAATAAAGGGGGTCGCACACCGGACGAGAAGCGCAGCGCCGTGTCTACCAATAGTTTTAGATTTAGTTTTGGTTAACAACAACAGCAAATTGCTAGAAAAAAGTCAGAATTGTGAGATGACCTTTTTTTAATTTTTATTCTGTGCCTAAACAAGCTTCCATACATAACATTTTTTTATCGGTCACAAAGTAAATTGAAATTCAAATGTAGTACCTACCTACTCAGACAGTATGTGATTTCAGATGCACACTTGATGCAAGTAGCACACGACATGACAAAACTAGACAGCTCTAATCATCACTGCTGTCAACACTGCACACCACAACCATCAGCTCGTCATCAGTGTGCCATGTGTTTTTACCAAGGTTGTAGAGTTCATTTTTTGATATTTAACCTCTAAACTTCAGCACTGGCCGAACTGTGACTTTATATAACGCTATTCTGACTTTATAACTCACAATTCTGACTGGAAAAAAAGTCGCAGTTACCTTTTTTATTTTTTATTCTGTGGCAGAAAGAAGCTTCCATACATATGAACATACTTTTTTACCATTCAACAAGAAATACTTTCAGACTTTGTTTATAATACTATTACTAATACTATACTGTTTTTGACTATAATACTTTTGTGCGATGTGTTTTTACCTAGCTTGTAGAGTTCATGTTTGATATTTAACCTCTAAACTTCAGCATTTGCAGAATTGCGACTTTATATCATGCTATTGTGACTTTATAACACAATTGCGGCTTTATATCACGCAATTCTAACGCAATATAACGCAATTATGACTTTATATCTCACAATTCTGACATTCTAACATGCAATTGCGATTTTATATCAGGCAATTCTGACTTTATAATGCAATTGCGAGAAAAAAAAAGGTCAGAATTGTGAGATAAAAAGTCGCAATAACTTATTTTTTATTTATTCTGTGGTAGAGACAGAGTTTGTTTGGACGATAGGCCTAATACTTTTGTGCAATGTGTTTTTACCTAGGTTTTAGAGTTCACTTTTGATATTTAACCTCTAAACTTCAGCATTTGCCGAATTGCGACTTTATATCAGGCTATTCTGACTTTATATCTCGCTATTCTGACTTTATATCAGGCTATTCTGACTTTATATCATGCTATTCTGACTTTATATCAGGCTATTCTGACTTTATATCTCGCTATTCTGACTTTATATCAGGCTATTCTGACTTTATATCATGCTATTCTGACTTTATATCAGGCTATTCTGACTTTATATCTCTCAATTCTGACATTATAACACAATTGTGACTTTATATCAGGCTATTCTGACTTTATATCTCGCAATTCTGACTTTATATCTCTCAATTCTGACATTATAACACAATTGTGACTTTATATCAGGCTATTCTGACTTTATATCACGCTATTCTGACTTTATATCTCGCTATTCTGACTTTATATCTCGCAATTCTGACTTTATATCAGGCTATTCTGACTTTATATCATGCTATTCTGACTTTATATCTCGCAATTCTGACTTTATATCAGGCTATTCTGACTTTATATCAGGCTATTCTGACTTTATATCTCGCAATTCTGACTTTATATCTCGCAATTCTGACTTTATATCTCGCAATTCTGACTTTATATCAGGCTATTCTGACTTTATATCATGCTATTCTGACTTTATATCTCTCAATTCTGACATTATAACACAATTGTGACTTTATATCAGGCTATTCTGACTTTATATCAGGCTATTCTGACTTTATATCTCGCAATTCTGACTTTATATCTCTCAATTCTGACATTATAACACAATTGTGACTTTATATCAGGCTATTCTGACTTTATATCACGCTATTCTGACTTTATATCTCGCAATTCTGACTTTATATCAGGCTATTCTGACTTTATATCATGCTATTCTGACTTTATATCTCTCAATTCTGACATTATAACACAATTCTGACTTTATATCAGGCTATTCTGACTTTATATCATGCTATTCTGACTTTATATCTCTCAATTCTGACATTATAACACAATTGTGACTTTATATCATGCTATTCTGACTTTATATCTCTCAATTCTGACATTATAACACAATTGTGACTTTATATCAGGCCATTCTGACTTTATATCTCGCAATTCTGACTTTATTTCAGGCTATTCTGACTTTATATCTCTCAATTCTGACATTATAACACAATTGTGACTTTATATCAGGCTATTCTGACTTCATAACATGCAATTGTGAGAAAAAAGTCAGAATTGTGAGATAAAAAGTCGCAATAACTTCTTTTTCTATTTATTCTGTGGCAGAGACAGACTTTGTTTGGACTATAGGCCGAATTTGTGCGATGTGTTTTTACCTAGCTTGTAGAGTTCATGTTTGATATTGAACCTCTAAACGAGTCATTAGTCTGATGAACGAGGTCATCATCGGTCACTCACTGCTGTTGCCGGGCGGCTGTAGGCCGTGTTTAGTGGCGGAGCACCAGCCCACGGGGAAGATGTCCCTGGAGTCGTATCGGCACCAGTAATCGAACGCCCCCCTCCAGCCGTCGAACATCACAAAGATCTCCTCGCCCTTCACCTCGCCGATGGTGGCGGGACAGATCAGGTACGGGTTCTTCTTGTCCACCGCCTCCAGTTTCATCCCGGGCTTGAAGCCGTTCTGGGGCGGCCGCAGGGGCTCCTGATGGAATTACAGAAGACCAGTGTCATCAAAACCTTTTAATGTGATTGCATGATGTAACACCATCATCCGTGTGAATGAGGTACGCCACCTTTTTGAACGCTGTGGCAGGGGCCATTTCGGCTCCGTTGAGGGTCCTCAGGAGAAACATGGGCCATGATGAGGCGTTCATCCTGAAGCCTGAGGAAATCAGAGAGAGAGACAGCATTATTATCCACAATTAATCACATTAAAATAACTACGCCTAAAACTAAAATATAAAAAAACCTGGTAACACTTTATTTTACAGTGTCCTTGTTACATGTACTTACCGTAGTAATAACAGTAAATTATGCATAATTACATGTAACTAACCCTCAACCAAACCCTAATCCTACCCTAACCCTATAGTAAGTACATGTTGTTAATTAATATTACTCAGTACTTAAATATATAATTACACTGTAACAGTGACACCTTAAAATAAAATGTAATCAAAAACCTTAACGTTAATTGAAATACAGTAAGCATTAACAGAATTAAAATAGAATATAAAAAAGGTTTGTTTCAGTTATCTGTGAATGTGCGAAGGCAAAATTTCTAATTTGTGGTTAAAGTTGAAGTGATAAAATTAAATATAATATATATAAAAAAAATAGAATATTAAAAAAACCTTTTTATTTGAGTTAGCTGTGAAGGCACAATTTCTTATTTTCATTTAACATTAAAGTTGTAGCTTTTGAGCAATCTAAAACACACGGAGGAAGGGTTGCAGTGTGAGAACAACAACAGTTGTGTGTTTTATTACACGTATATGTCAAATATGCACGCGTGATGTGTGAATCATGTCAGTAGATCAGTGATGTGTGAGCTTGTATCTACACAGTTATTAAATTACTACAACAAAATACTAAAAAACATTCAAATCAACTGAAATAAAGTAAGCGTTAACAGAAATAAAATAGAATATAAAAAAGGCATTTTTTTTCAATTTTTTTTCTCATTTTCTCATTTTTTCTCATTTCTCATTTTCGCTTAAAGTAATAAAATGACTAAAAAATAAAATAAAAAGTTATAAAAACTACATAGACATAATTAAACAAAATTACAAAAACTTTAACTCAAATGAAAATGTAAAATATAATACAAACTAGTTTAAAATATTAATAAATACTGAGATAGTATAGTAATGATTCTCAAATGACACTGGAGAGTTATTAAGCTTTGGTAATGCCATGAGACGGACTGTCCCTTCAAAAACAGCCTTAAGGAAATGATACGTAGTCAAATCAGCAGTTATATTTGCCCTCTTGTTGGTCTCATATTAAATATTAACTCTACTGTGATCCGCCGTGGAAGGGAAGTGACATCATCCGTACCCAGTGGCGGTTGCAGCATGTCTCCGTTCTTCTCGCAGGTTCCGATTGGCTGGATGTCGGCGGAGTCGACCAATCGCCAGAAGTCGTTGGTGTTGTCGCTGCCGTCCAGACGAAGGCGGAGCCTCACGCCCATCAGGCCCATCACCGTGGCGATGCAGGTGGAGGTGGAGTTACGAGGGTCCCGGGCCTCCAGCTTCATCCCCGCCTTGAAGTCGTTTGAGGGAGGAAACTGAGACTGAGAACACAAACTCAACGTTAACATCCGAAAGACGGGTTTGGATTTTAATTAACCTGACATTTATCGCATTTTTGAAACAGCCTTTGCACAAAATACTTAAAAATTCTATAAAAAAAAGTTTGCATATGTGTTTTTTTAGTTGAGCATCATGTTGGAAACATCTAAAAAACAGTGTCTTGATAATCAACAAACTCAACATTAATATTCCAAGAGAATTAACCCTGTAAAGCCTGACATGTATGAAGAAATTGACCGAAAAATCTTATTTTTGAAACAGTTTGTTGAGCCTTTACACAATCTCTTTTTTAATTCTATAAAAAGGTTTGCATGTGTGTTTTTTAGTTGAGCATCATGCTGGAAACATCAGGCTTTTATGGCTCATTTAGTATGATATAATTAGAATATAAAGGAAACATCAGCTTAGTTTTATTCATATGCACAAAATGAGCAAAAATATGCAATTTGCTGCAGATGCTGATATTAATATGGACATGGAATGATGAAATTCTGATGCTTGTAATGTAAATCAATGAGATCTTTATAACAGTATAACAGACTACTGGCATATAAATATCAATATCTACCAATAATGTCTTAAGATGATATTTAAATGCTTAATTTTATGATCAAAGATATGTTTTAAAACATATAATGTAATGCAGTGCAATGATGATTGAGAGATGAACAAATAAACCTTCCTTAAAAGCCTTATGATCATATTTCATGATTTTTCTAAAAAACAATGTATGGATAATCACGTAAACCGAAGTTGCTTCAGTCCAGTAAGTTCATCTTGAAATATTACTTAATATAAAGGCTATTCTTACATTTACTTTATAAAAATCAATAGATTCCGCAGCATAAAGACACGAGCTGAAGGTGGATGTTTGCACAATTATACTAAAAGACTTTTACTTGCTAAAAAAAGTCTAAACTATCAATCAGACGACAGAAGGACTGTAGGAGATAGAGATGCACGATATATATCGGCCAACATATGGTCATTTTAATGTTATCGTTATCGGCCCAAATAAGAAAATTAGGCCGATATATTAAAGCCGATAAATAATGCATTATTTCCTTCAGCTGAGACACTTTAGATGTGCACTGTTCAACATGATGGGTTTAAATTGCTTGAAATATGATTGAAATCACTTCAGAAAGGAAAATACAGTAAAGTGTTATATTGGCTTCATAAAATTATAACGAGAACATCATAATTGTGTGTTTGGGACGTGGATTTGAATGGTGAGACTTTTGTTCTTGTAATCAGGCTCTCAAAAATTATATAAAACTTGGATTTAGATTTATCGGCCAATATATCGGTTATCGGCTTTCAAATATAAAGAGTTATCGGTATCGGCCAAAATGTTCATATATTTGAATGCATCACTAATTAGGAGATCATGTGCAATTCAATGACGTTTATCAGTCCTGTGTGTGTCCTAAAGTAGGCTTTATAGGGTTAATGTGATTTCTATGTACAGAACGAACAGAGACGTGTCTTTAAAAGGGCCAGTGATGTCACTCTGACCTGTCTGAAGCAGCTGGGGGGGGCGGGGACTGATGAGGTCTCCTTTAAATACTCCTCCCACGAGAAGGACTCGGTCACTGCAGCAGAGAAACACACACATCATCATCATCATCATCATCATCATCACAGAACGTCTCTGTTGACTTCTGTATTGCGAGAAGCTTCCTGTCATTTCATTACGCAATACAAAGTCAATGGAGACGGCTGGATTGTTTTCAGATTGTCGCTCTGTCTCTATGCTGATCTCAGGTCAGACTCAGTGTGTGTGTGTGTGTGTGTGTGTGTGTGTGTGTGTGTGTGTGTGTGTGTCGTTACCTTTGACGGGTCCAGGACCTGTGAGAGACATGCTCCTGCCCGCTTTATCCTTCTTACTGTCTTTGTGATCTGCAGAGGAACGACACCAATGTAGAACATTTCTGATTATACTCTTCTTGAAATGTAAGTGTTGAGTTGTTTTCAGGGTGCTGGTAACACTTTACAGTGAGGTCTCATTTGTTAAGTAAGCAATACGGTACAGGAGGCTGTGCTTTTATAAAACGGGTACCACACAATACAAATATTAAAACCAAAAAACATGCATCAATGCAACTTTCATGAAGTAAAATCACTAAAAGTCTTCCTTAAAATAGTCCTACCCTGACCGTGAACAGCAACATAAGTTACATACATTATTTCGCCAGTAGATGGAGACAAATACCGTGTCCTAACCAGACGGGATGCGATAAGATTCCAGCGACAAATAATTTGTCTGTCCACACCAGACGCGACTGCGAGATGCGTCAAAATAAATCAAAACCCACAGCCAATCAGAACAGCGTGTGGGCGTAGTCAGCCAATCAGAACAGCGTGTGGGTGAAGTCAGCCAATCAGAACAGCGTGTGGGTGAAGTCAGCCAATCAGAACAGCTTGTGGGCGTAGTCAGCCAATCAGAACAGCGTGTGGGCGGAGTCTCGCGGCAAGTGCACGGCACCAGAGAGTAATCTTGACGGCACTCGCAAAAAAGTAGCTACATAATCAAATTCACAAATATTACACCATTTAAACATTATTAAAAATACATAGGCTGAGTTACTAAAACAATCTTTGTCAAAGAATACACTTGTTTGTTCACAGTTTGAACGTTCTTGTTTCTATTTGTTTAATTTCGAGATCTGAGGTGAATTATCCACTGTTGCTTTTACAGCCACAAAGCTGGAGCACTAAATGATATTCAGAGTCACATTACACGCTTTTAACATTAAATAAAGCACATAAACAGCACCTGAGATTATCATCGCCACACTTTTTTTGTGTTTGTTGTTCCAGCGCGACGACACAGAAAAATAGAAACCGTTTCTAAAATATAATCGTCGCGTGTCGCCGTCACGGCTGGTTAGGACAAACTCTCTGATTAACATGGAAGAGACCCTTTTATCACACGGCGCGTGTAGTTAGCACACGGTGAAAGACTGTCTTTATGAGTGAGTCAGTCAGTAGAGAAGACATTTAAACATGGACAACAAGACGCAACTGACAATTGACTAAAAGAACAAGATATCGCAGCGGACATTCAAACTGATATTTTATTACGAATATTGGACTGACCTGAAGGAAAATGCTATATCTACTGTAAAAGCAGGTACACTCGCTTACTCGATCTCTCACAATACTCTATAAGCTTCAACAAACAATATCAATGAGAACAAATATGTTTACGTTGCTAAGAGTGGTTGCTAGGTGTGTTGTGTAGTGACACGTAGAACCGTTTGGTGAAGCGCTCATAGCCGTGTTTTATCGTGAATAAAACACAGCTATTGACCAATCAGAATCAAGGACCAGAAGTAACTGTTTTATAACATTAGTTATACTACGTGGCTGTTGAATGCTTGAATCTGATTGGCTGACGAACGTTTTAAGTGTGCAATTATTTTTAGGGAAACACACGGCTGAAGTAGTTCCAGGTCTTGACCGCATTACTGCTCCATATCACTTCGCCACATGATTTCAGTTATTTCACAGGTCTTTACAGCCGACAACAGCAAAATAACCAAAACCCACAACGACACTGACCAAGCAAATAAATGTGTGTGTGTGTTTTACCTTTCAGTAGCGTTCGGCCCATGTTGACCATTAACTCTGGTGAGATTCCTGAAGAGATCCGAGCGCTCGACCTGAGAGAGACACACACAAACACATGCAAATTTGTCAAATGGACATCTTTGTGCTACTTGTGGCGTGTTTTTAAAATGTTAAGTGAAGTTAAAAGTAGTTAAAAATCAAGTGAGATGCATTTCAAACAGTGGATTTTTTTTTAAATTATATTGCAATTTATAAAAGGGTCATGAAACACGAATAGTACTTTGCATTTTTTTTTAATCATTAATACTACCAAATTACCACACATTTGATAAATATATGCTCACCAAGGCTGCATTTATTCAATCAAAAATACAGTAAATATAATTGTGAAATATTATTCTAATGTAAATCAGCTGTTTTCTATGTGAATATATAGTAAAATGTAATTTATTTCTATGATCAAAGCTGAATTTTCAGCATCATTACTCCAGTCTTCAGTGTCACATGATCCTTCAGAAATCATTCTGATGATTTGCTGCTCAAGAAACATTTATGATTATTATCAATGTTGAAATATGCTGCTTCATATTTAGGTAGACACCATTATAAACAACCATTCAAACATTTGGGGTAAGATTACAAAATATATTAAAAAATCAATACTTTTATTGAGTAAGGTCGCATTAAAACTGATCAAAAGTGACAAGATATTTATAACATTACAAAAGATTCTATTTCAAATAAATGCTGTTCTGTTTCCATATTAGACTGATTTCTGAAGTATCATGTGACACTGAAGACTGACACTTTGATCACAGGAAATGATCAAAAATTTTACATACATAAGAAATTATGACTGCATTTAAAATCAAGAGAGAACCAACCAAATTTTAATAACTGGTTATGCTGTCAAATGCTTTTTCCTACTGTTTTTGTATTGGTAAAATAACCTTTTGTTGCAAATAATTTTGTCAGATAAATACCTCATATTTTGATGGTTTAATCAAACTTTTAGGTTAATTAAAACAAAAATCCACTTCGGATGTTACTTTTGGCCACAACTTAATCTTTAGTAAAAATGCATAATTAACCAAACGCCATTTTTATGTTCCTCTTTTTATCATGTAAAAGATTAAGATCTTGCAGATTCTCAGTTTCACGTGTGTGAGCGTCAAGCTTCTCTCGAATGAGACATGAAACACACACACACACACACACACACACTCTGCTGAATGCAGTCTTGTTCAAGAGCGAAACTTCCCACAGCACACAAACACACTCTTCCTGTCTAAAGCAAAGAAATTAATCTCCCGAACTGAGCGAAGACCAGCGGATCGTTCCTGACATGAATATGACGATAATCAAGTGTCTTATTAGATTAGAAATTGAATCCACATGCCGGCAGACAATTATAGACAGAACAAATGAGTTCCTTATTTATGTCAAGCAATTAAGAGTTCATTCCGCTTTGGTCTCATGTGAGCTTCTCGTTCTGTCGTTCATTTGCTCTTTCTGCCGGCATAATCGCTCTCTTTCACTCAGACTCTTCACTAATGTCGTGAGAGGTTTCACTCCTGAGTCTCAGGCCACAGAAGAGTCACTGTTTCTGTTCAGGAGCAGCCGCCGTCTCTCTAAACTAAAACTAAAACCATTAAAAACACTCTCAAATCTTCAAACTAAATAAACACTAACTGAAATAAAATAAAAACTTAAACTTATTTTATTACAGCTAGCTGGCCAAGGCAGCATTTCTAATTTTCGTTTAGTTGAAGTACTAAAATAAATAAAATAAAAGTGAAAAATCTGACTATAAATTTAACTTAAATTCACATGAAAACTACATATAAAAATAAAATTACAAATATTAATAATAAAATATAATAATAGTATGGTATTAAAATAACCTTTTCATTACTTCAAATAAATAAAATTTATAAAAAGTAATATAACTAAAACTAAATAAACTACAATTAAAACTAAATAAAGTACAACTTAAACTAAATAAAAAAACTATAGAGATAAAACTAATAATGACAAAAACACAAGAACAAAATTCACATGAAAACAGTACCTATGAAAATAACAAAATTTAAAACATTAATACAAATATAATAAACACTATAAATTACATTTTCATTACTTCAAATAAAACAAACATTACCTGAAATAAAATAGAAAAACTTAAACTTATTTTATTTCAGGCCACATTTATCATTTTCATTTAGTTTAACTTGAAGTACTAAAATAACTAAAACTCACATAAACTTAAACTTAAAAAATATAGACATAAAAAAGACTAATAATGACTAAAACTAAAACTACAAAATTACTAAAACTCTAAATCTAAATCTAATTACTAAATCTAATCTAATTCAAAATATTAACAAAAACTATAATAATAGTTTATCAATGATCCTAAAATAACACTGTCTCGGACAGACAAAAGGAGAGAGTTTTCAGTGTTTTGTTTGAGTCCCTCAGTCAGGGTTAATAAAACCAGATGAAGTTTAAACGCTTTCTCAAAATCACAAGCTCCAATGTTGTTTTCATCAGGGAAAAAGTCATTTTACAAGCTACTTTAAAGACCTCTGGTAGTCACTGGACTTGACAAAGTTTGTGAGATTCATATGAGTTTTGTTTGAGACACTGAAGATGACGCTCTCAGGATAGTATTTGATTTAGGATTTACCCTCAAACAAAAACAACACTGAAGAAAAAAAAAAAAAGAAGTAAAATTGACCTAATTTTTCTTTTGCAAGTTTTTGTACTCGCATTTTAAGTAAATTTCACATCTACTTAAATAAGTCATGTAAAAAATTAACAAAGAGAATAAGTACATTGAGAGTTTGTTGAGTAATTTCTACTTATTCATGTGAAGTTTTTACTTTGAAATACTCTTGTTTCAAGTACATTTTCCTCACTCTTTGTTTGTACATTTTCCTCAAACAATGTTAGAACTGAATTAAGCCGTGCTTTTAAAGTGCACGGATTACTTAGACAAATGTCTTGTTACGCTTTGTAAGACAACAATCATAGTATGATTGGGTCATTTTGAGTAGAAAATGAACTCCAGATGTCACAAAACCACAAAAGTAACAATTAAACAGTGTAAATACAACTATAAAATAGTGAAAATGCAACATTATAAATTATTCATGCCCCAGTGCATGATGGGAACACCAGTATCAGAAAGTTGAGTAGGTTTTACTTCATTTTATAACTTACTCAACATAAACAATTCCAAGTAAAATATACATTAAACATATACATTATAAGTTAAAGCTTTAATTTCTACAAGATTGAATTGAGTACTAATATAGAATTTTCTTTTTTTATTATTTTTGCCTGAATTCTTGTTTTTAATGTAAAGAAATATATACATTTGTTACATTTTTATTAGTGTACATAAAAAACAAACTACTTTATCCTTCATCCGAACACAAACTGTGAATGGATTTATTAGAACGATTTACATAAAAAAAAATTTTTTTAAATGCAAATATTCAATTCACTGCACGAATGTATGTAAAATGGCAATGTCCAAAAGTTAGGAAAATGTAATTCAATGTCACATTTACAATCAAAAAATAATTTTACACACAAATTACAAAGAACCTCGTTCTGCTTTTATTAAATGTAAATAGTAATTTAACTATAATAAAGAATAAACTATTTGTTGATAAACAAATCAATAGGCAAAATGACTAACATATTAGTCTGACACTGACTTATTTCAGCTGTTTTGCATCAGGATGAGGAACTTCCTGTCAAATGATAGTTTGTGGAAAAACAAAAATATAGAACTGCAAAACGTCTGTTGATTTATCTTGATTAACTGGACAAAAATCAGATAAAAAGCTCCTAAACCTAACATAAGGAGTCATTATATTCCTGCAATGTTTTTAATAATCAATTATTCTGTTGATCATTTGTTTAAATATTTTGATTAAAAAAAAAAATAAAAAAAATTAAACAGCACCTAAAACTAACAAAAATCATCTGTAAATCATTCAAACCAAAACTGCATGTAACAATTTACATTAAAAATTGTCTAGGACCTATTTTGAATGTCATCTGAAAATTGAGTAAAACTGTCCAATATTTAGAATTGAATTCAATGTAAAATTACAGTAAAAATAGTTTTATGAACAAATTACAAAGACACTTGAGAGATCCACTGTGTGCAAAATCTTAAAATATGTTTTTTTTCTTATTAATCTTAGCACACACTAAATACATTAATTAGATTTGACATCAAATATTTTTAATTAATTGATCGATTTTTTTTTGTGTGCAATTTTATAAATAATTTATTAAATACTGAACATAAAGCAAATTACATACACATTATTATATTGAATTACATTAAATATAAAGTAATTAACATTACAATGACTATTAACATTATAACTAAATAAAGCACAAGTTACAGAGATGAACAAACCTCTCTCCGACTCGCCTACAAAGAGTGTTTATCATAACATATCCCAGCATTCCCTAAGGCATCCCATTCCTGAAACATTTCATCCATTATCATAACATTCCAGCAGCCAGATCTGCCCTCTTATTCACCCGACAACATCCAGAAATTATTCAAAAACAAAAGCTTTGTTTAATAATTTCATTTTAGAGAACTGCTTTAATAAAATGGTTTGTTCCAATCACCCACGGCTAAAAAGTGACAGACAGGTGGGCGGGGCTTATTGGCTGATAAAGGTGTGATTGGGTGTGGTGGGCGGGGCTTATTGGCTGATGCAGGTGTCAGTGGGTGTGGTGGGCGGGGCTTATTGGCTGATGCCGGTGTCAGTGGGTGTGGTGGGCGGGGCTTATTGGCTGATGCAGATGTCAGTGGGTGTGGTGGGCGGGGCTTATTGGCTGATGCAGGTGTCAGTGGGTGTGGTGGGCGGGGCTTATTGGCTGATGCAGATGTCAGTGGGTGTGGTGGGCGGGGCTAATTGGCTGATGCAGGTGTCAGTGGGTGTGGTGGGCGGGGCTTATTGGCTGATGCAGGTGTCAGTGGGTGTGGTGGGCGAGGCTTATTGGCTGATGCAGGTGTCAGTGGGTGTGGGGGGCGTGGCTTATCTGACTTTCTCTAGCTTTTCATCATTCACAAAAAACAAACACGCTCTCAGCACTCCTTTTTTTATTTCCATGTTTGATTTCAAGCAGTTTGCATCATACAGCACATGTTCCTGCCTCAGTGAGAAACAATACCTCCCTCTCTCTCTCTGTTCTCCATCAGAAGCGCTCTCCATCTTTGAACATGAGACCAAATGAGTATTATATTCAACACAAACAACCTCCACCTGAACAGAATATTAATTACAGCTCTGACACACAGACAAAATACTAAAGAGAAATTTACATCACAAACAAACATTTGCACAAGCCCATTATCTCACATAAATAACATGAACATTTTACAGTGATGTTACTAAATTAAATGTTGAATCTACGAACCAATGTTTAATCTATTAACCACTAAAAACTCACAGCTACTAGTTATTTTTACTATGATAAAAACATGGTAACTTAGTCTTTGCATTTGCCGTCGCTGTCATGAAAAATAACAAGATGAAGATTCTGAAAGTTTCTTACACTGTTTGAAGGAAATCCAATGTTCATTTATTATTAATTTATGTTTTTTTTCACTAAAATACAGTTATACAACAGTGAAATCATAATAAATGATGAATGATTTTGAAAAATGTGATCTCTTATGGTTTATTTTTGACACAAAAACATAATTACGCTACATTTTGAGGATTAATACTTTTATAATTTGTAAACATATATTTCAATATTATTATATGTAAAAAAAAAATATATATATATATATATATATATATATATAAGCAATAACATTAAATTTGTGTTAATTACAAATAAATTAATAAATAAAAGTATAACATATAACATTTTATTATTGCATATAGTGCTATACTAAATATATTTTATTATTGTATATAGTAATTAGTAACAAATAATAACAAACATCAGCCAATATATGTTCATTTTTAATGTTATTGTTATCAACCCGATTAGAAAATTAGGCCGATATGTTAAAGCAGATAAATAACAGGTTATTTTCTTCAGCTGAGACACTTCAGATGAATATTATCGGCCAAATATAATACGATTATCGGTTTTAAAAGATAAAGAATTATCGGTTATTGATATCAGCCAAATTTTTCCATTTCGGAGCGTCCCTATGTGTAGTAATAAATTAGTAACAAATACACTCATTGTCAAATACTCTTTCAAGTATTGAAATAATGTTTCACATAAAAATGTATCATACAGTTAATAACAGTTATTAAGTATAAAAATATTTAGTATCAGAACCACATAAATTAAAAATGAACAGAATTAATGTAAAAAAGTATTTTCTCCTGTTTTAACCTTACTCAGCCAGTACCATGATACTAAAATAATCTGATTTATAACCTAGTATTGAATGATTATTTATTTTTCAAGGCATTTATATGGTACTTCTAGATAATTCAAAGAATACCATAGTAAAAACATGGTAAATTCTGTCGTTCTTTTCAGCACATGATCATGTTAGCGTAAACTTTGTAAATGTTATCTGTTGTGTGAACTGTGAAAGTAAGGAGATATATCCATTACTGATGCGAAAATAAGATCAATAATGTATCTGAGATTTAAAGATCGCTATCTTAGAGTGTTTACATACGCCTGAGATTGACATCTGAAATAAAGGAAACGTCATCAGCGATGACGACACACCACTGATCATACACATCATCAACATCATAATGACCAAAAGCAACGAAACACAAAACAAACGCTCGTTATTTTATCAGTCTCGCTCGGATCCACAAATACTTCTGATATAACAACATGAATAATCGCCACTGGCACAGAAAGAGTTGAACATCAGGCAAAACAAACGCCTAAATCAACACATACAGACTTTAAAAAGGCCCTTATTTGTAATCTGACATAACGATCAAGCGCATAACGTATGCAAGAAAATAAAATAAGTGTAGAAATGTCGACCAACCTTCGCAAATTTGTCGAAATGTAGTCAGAATTCAGCACTTTTCACAGCTCTCTGTCGCCATGTTTGGGGTCAGAAGTGCGCATGCGCAGAACCAGACCAGCGTTGCGCGCTCGCTTTCTCATACGCACACGTTTATTCTACTGGACATTGTGAAAGCCTTTCATTGAGTTTTTTACTATTAATCTAATATTTAGCCAATCATTACAGTTTGCCTATAAATAATAACATGATCCTTACAGGTCCCATTCTGACGTGTTTAGACTATTTAATCAGTTAATGAAGACTGAGTAGTACTAAAATAAGCTATAATAACATTGAAATTGTGTGTGCGTGTGTGTGTGTGTGTGCGTGACTTTTGTCTGTCTAAGATTTCACATAGACTAATTTTGTGTGTTTTTTTGTCAACTATTTTATTATAAGTTGATTTATAAGTTGTTATATTGTTCTGTTTGTTCTTTTTCTCAGTATTGCGCTCATGTCGATTGTGGTTTATCAGATGTAGTTATGGTGTGTATCTCTTTGACATTAGAAGATATAAGATAAACTAGGACTTGTTGTACACTTGATGTACAGTGTGTGGATTTAAAAACAACTAATCATTGATTTTAAGTCAAATGGGTTGTGAAGGTCAAGATGCTCATTTCCATGAGCTATTCAAAAGAACATAATCATCTGTATTACAATATTGGGTTACTCCCTAAAAAAGTACTTTTTTATTCATAACTTTTTCTTGGCTGGGCTTGCTTGTTGTGTTTTAATAAAACATTTAGCTGTTCTGCCATTCTGGACTGAAGAAGAATAAGATGCAGGAGAAGAAAGTTCAACACGATAACATTCAGTCAATTTTTTTTAAAAAATGAAACACAAATGTGGTTTATCTAAAATCATTTTTGCTTATTTTGATTAAGGTCAGCAGTAAAGACATTGGTTACTAAAGTGAGATTAAATACATAAAGTATGTAGCTATAATTGAACATTTAATTATTGCAGGTTTGGTAATATTCTGGTATTGCATTTCACTGTTTTTATTAATTTTGTGTAACACTGAATCTTTTTTTTTGTGTGTAAGTGAGATGAGTAAATGAGTTTTTATTCTAAAACTATTCAACAACGATCATGTTTACACAGTGAACGATGATTTCTCTCAACATGAAGAGAGCTGTCAGACAATACATGGAAAAACAAAGTTGCATTACTTATTTGAAAAAGTAACTCAGATATTTTGTTGTAAATTTAAAAGTAATGGTTTAACTTGAAAAAGTAATCTGATTACATTACGTAACTCAAGTTACTTGTAATGCGTAACCCCCAACACTGTCTACCCACAATTCAACTTGATTGTGACGTCACAGCTTAACTCTAGTCTATGATATATTAAAGTCCCCCTGTGGTGAAAATCCAGCTTTTAATGTTGTTTATGTGTCTATGTGGTGTTTTTAATATGCTTTAAGACAAACCATGTGTAAATTCATAAGTCGACAGCATTGCTGAGTATTTTCTGCTTAAAACTGCAGTGAACCAAAGACAGTCTCAAAAACACGCTTTGAAATCGCTGGTGTTTCTGACGTCACAAACTACCTTGTAACCAATCAGATCAACGTGTGATCATCAACCAGTGGATCTCTGAGCTGAGTGAGTGAGTGGAGGCGGGGCTCATTTGCATATTCATAGAACCACGTAAATGGGGCAAGGGTGTCGAGTTACATTCAAGATATTTCAAGACATGAAGAATTTTTGAAAGGAAAAAACATTTAAATATGTCATTTTGGTGATCAAAGATGAGTTTTAAGGGATAAAATTATTGACTACAGGGGGACTTTATTTACATTGAGATTTAATCGCATAATACTTGTAGCTAGCTATATGTTCACAGTCAACAACAGCTCAAATACCTATTTGATTTTACATAATTTCTCCAACAACTTATATGCATATAGAATAAAACAAAGTGTAAGTAAACATAAGTAAGAAAGAAATGCTTTCAAAGCTAGCATGCTATTGCTAGTCTCTCTGAAATTACCTACTCTACCTTTAAGGCTGCTCAAAATTCTGTGTAAAAACGTAAATGCCGCACTTTTGACTCACTTCAGCCCGTAGTATCAAAGCACACAGCTGTAAGTGCTGTGTAAATGCATTCATGCATGTATAAAAACACAGCCTGTGTAAAAACACCTAATGCCACTTCAGAAGTGCTTCTGTTCCACTAAAGCTCATCTAGGCTAATCCATTCTGAACGGTTCCAGTCTTTTATTTTATTTATTTTGTCTTCCAAAACCAGATGCTGAGACAGACTGGATTTAAAATAGCATCATAGTCAAAGGCCAGAAATGAAAGTAGATTAAAACTCTTAAAATCTAACATTTACTAAAAATAGTTATCATAGACTATTTTAATTCCAGTATCAGTCTCGGTGTACACATCTGTGAATGACAGAAAATGCATTGTTTTTCTACAAAAGTTTTTTTTTTTTTTTTTTTTTTTTTATAAAATTATTTTATCAATCTTTCCTTCATTCATCGTCTGTCATCTTTGAAAATAATCACTGTGCTTCATATATCCACTAGGTGGTGTGAGTGATTTGATCTGAAGGCGCAAATACACGAACAGGTGAAATTTATGGCAATCCATAACCAATATAAACAAGTGCTTTCAATGCATGTGTCATGCATTTTTAAAAATGTATATAATATATGAATTGAACACTAATGATAATAATAGTAGGCCTTCATGTTTTTTGATCATCAAATCATGATATTATACTGATTTCTGAAGGATCATGTGAAGACTGGAGTAATGATGCTGAAAATTCAGCTTTGATCACAGGAATAAATTACATTTTACTATATATTCACATAGAAAATGGTTATTTTAAATTGTAATAATATTTCACAATATTACTGTTTTTCCTGTATTTGACAAACAAGTTTTTATAGGATCCTACTGTATATACATATTTATTAATTTACAAATCTAAATTCACTGAAATGTGAAAACCCCTAAATAAAACCTGTAAATAAATATTATTATATTATATTATATTACATTACATTATATTACAAATTTACATTACTATATTATTATATTATATTATATTATATTATATTATATTATATTATATCATATTATATTATATTATATTACATTACAGTGGTTCTGCTGCCACTGTTTGCCACGCCCACACCGAGCTACTGGTCTCCTGATTGGTGAATATCCCACGAAGGGGCGTGTCTGTGACTAGCGTCAGTCATTGGAATCGTCTCCACTGACGCCAGTCTGAAACTGTTGCTGTTGTCGCGGGTGGGTTGATGAGGTTCACATACATCAGTGCGTTTGAGGATGTGAGTGTTTTATACCGCGTCCTGGTCTCCGGAACGCGTAAGTAAACACGACTCGTTTTTCTGATTCCCTTCGATTTATTATTATTATTTGAGTGGTATCATGCGTGGTTTGACTGCAGCACTTTGGCATGCTGTTGTACTGCGGCTCTGAGAGTGTTGTGGTATTCTGTGTCATAATTACAGTCTGTCAGGGCTGATGTGGGTGAAGTGCGTGGTTCAGATCCGTGTTTCTATGTGCGCGTGACTCCCACGCAACGCGAACCCGCTCAATGCGACGCAGAGACACAGAAACACACGCAAACCGCGAGATGCGTGACTGAGGCTGGCAGTGCATACATGACCGGTGCATTAGTCATATATGAACATATGAGCACATCAACACATAGGTACTGTCATATTTACACTCTTAAATCACTGTTGTACTGCTGTTGCATGTCATTTTACTTCAAAACAGGGTGTTTTCTCAATTATCGGTTCTTAAATACTCCTAAAACACTCTCACAAGTGAAGTGAATTTGGTTACTACAGTGCACTCTTAAAAAATAGTATTGGCATCTATGGATACATGAACAATCTTTAAAGGGGATAGTTCACCCAAAAATGCTTTAATGTGAATAAAAGCCTGAATTAAATCTAATTTTACTTCAAAACAGGATGTTTTTTTCAATTACTGGTACTTAAATACTCAAACACTCTCACAAGTTAAATAGAATTGTTTACTACAGTAGACTCTTAAAATAATGCTTCATTATTGACATCTATGGATCCATGAACAATCTTTAAAGGGATATAGTTCACCCGAAAATGTTTAAATGTGAATAAAAGCCTAAATTAAATCTGTTCATCATATAAAGCGATTGAGTTTCTTCAGAAAATTGAGTAACCGTTCAATTCATGCATGTTAGTTTTACGATCTCTTTATGAACTTTTTTGAAGCATTAAAGTGGTAGTTGCGTAGCTGTCAATGGAGGGACAGAGAGTCTTATGGGTTTGGAACAACGTGAGGACGAGTAAATAATGACAGAATTATCATTTTTGGGTGAACATCACCATCATCCATAATCTTTCCATTCCACAAAAGGGTCTTTATATTGGAAAATGGTTCTTTTAAAATGCAAGAACTTCTTTAAAGAATTGTTCACTAAAAGGTTCTTTGATGAACCAAAAAAAGGTTCTTCTCTGGCATTACGGCAATTTTTTTAAAACATTTTTTATTATAAATTTTTATTTTTAAGAGTGTAACGATGTCCATAAGTGAACACACATGTATAATTTTCATTTAAAAGATTTTTTACTCAGACATTTTCACCAAATCATGTATTGTGTTACTGTTTAGTAACATATATTTTGATGGAAATGACATTTTAAACACGTTTTGCATTAGAAAACCCCGTCTTAATGAGACTATTTTCATAGATAGTATTTTATGAAGCCTAAATGCACATAATTAATTACAATGTTCACTTTTTCTTTGCATAATTTGACAAAAGTACAGCTGAGGAAATTCAAGATCTTGGATGAGGGTAAAACAATAAAAATCTCCAGATAACAGGCATTTAATGGTTAGAAGTTTACAAGACAGTTTTAATGTGAACTTTATATCACAAAAATAAAAAATCTTTCCACTGGGACATAAAAGTGGCCTATGTTTTAAAAAAAACAAAACACTTTTTAATATCTATAACTCAAATCTGACATATTCACACATTTCTCTGATACTAATTACAGTTGTGTTGTAATCTACTACTGCTGTGTGTGTAATGAATGAGTAGCTGTTCCAATTAGTGCAATGACATCTCTAGTATTCTACAGTAAAGTTTGACGCTTGCAACGCCGAGGTCTTGGGTTCGATTCTCAGGTCTTGCAATGAAAGTTTTACCACATCTAGACGGTTTCTTCTCACGCATGACAGTGATTTAGTAAATGTAGCTCGTTTGTAACCGGTGTTATGATGAGTTAATGTCTGATGAAGATCTTGAGAAGCTTTGGCCTTCATCATCACGAGTGTTCAGTTTTTGAGGTCATGCTGACCTTGTTTACATGGAAAAGGACAGAAATCATCGTGTCTCTTCAGCTCTTAGAGAATAATTCTCTGTTACAGGCAAAAACTGCATTTAATTGCTAATTTGCGTTAAGTTAAAGGTGAAGTGTCTTTTTATTTGGATGTTGAAATACTTGTAGCTCAATATGCAACTATAAATAAACCGTTCGTAAGTTGATTCCACTGAAAGTGCTTTCAGATCTGTTTGTTTGAGCATCACGACCAGCTCGAAACTACAGTTATTGACTCGACCAATGGCATGAGTTTGGGGGCGGGGCTATCCGTTTGGCTGACCAATGGCAGATGAGGGGAGTGTCCAGTAAACCTGTTTGAAACGGCCATCGTTTTTAAAGCTTTAAAATGCAACGTTTAGCCAGTAAAATAAACCGTTCTCACACATAAAAACACGCTTTAACACGATGCACACAGTCTATGTTTCTGTTCTGATTTCAGAAGGTCGTCACTATATTCAGTTCAGAAGGTGTTTATAGTATCAGTCTCTTTCTCTCTGTCTTTTTTCCCCTCGTCCTCCTTACATGTTCTCATTTTGTGCGTCTGGGGACTGAACCCAGAAACACGGTGAGTTTGTACGGCGGATCAGGAGTGTCGTCCAGGTAGATCGGCTTTAAAACCAGCTGAGAAGATTCTTTGTTTGATTCTCGGACTCTCTTTGTAAGCATTAACAGGCTGAACGGCCAAATCTGCCTGTTTTCCTTTAATCGGTATTACCAGATATTTCTAGCTTTTATTTATTTATGAATTGATATATGTAATATTTTGGGCAGATTTTATTTATTTATTCATGTATTTAGTGGTATTGGCAGATATTTGTAAATCCAGCAAAATTTATTTTATTTTTTAATCTGTAAAAAATAATTAATTTAATCTGTATTGCCAGATATTTGGAGCATTTATTTATTTATGAATTGGTATTGGAAGATATGTAATATTTCTATTATTTATGAATTGGTATTGGCATATATGTAATATTTCTATTCTTTAACAGTATTGGGAGGTATATCGATCTTCTTCCCCAAATCTGCGGCGGATTCACGGCCTGATGTGTTTGTGCTGTAAGAGCCGGAGCGTTCACCGGTCTGCTATTTCTGACGTTTAAAGGCTGACGGCTGTATTTTTAGCTCTTTTCAGAGAGGCTTGATTGAATTAGTCCGAGTCCAGAGCTCATATGCAGTGAAAAACAGGCTGCTTTGGCATTTTTATTTGTTCATTTGTGTGTGCGCATGAGGAAGTGACAGCATGACCTCCGTCGAGCTCTGAGCTGTGCCATTCACTCTCTCAGAAAGATTCATTAAGGCCAAAAACACATTTCTTTATGTAACTTAAACTTATTTTAATTGTAAATTAATTTTTAGTCCTTGAGAACTTTTTGAACAAACCATTTTAAATGCAAAATCAACTAATCCATTGTATTTTTTTAGCCCCTCCCCTCTTTTCTTGATCACCTGACTTCATTCTTTAAAGGGATATTTCACCGCTGGAAAGATGAATGTGTATTTTAATTGGGTCATTTATGTAGTAGAAATGTGAGATTATTTTAGAAGTTGGTGCCTTCTAGACTGAGAAAAGCCAGAAAATGTATTTTTGGCTCATGTGGATGAAAGACTACAACTCCCAGAATGCAGTTTCTCCGCTGCCCTAGGAGCCCACGCCCAAGCCACGCCTCCCGGTTACAGAGGGCAGTATCGGGAGAAATGATACGACTAGACTACTAGTCGACTCGAAACTGAAAAGAGGCGTTTTATCGTGAGATCCCCCTATGGGCGGGTTGAAGACATGCGGGTCGAGCTCCTCCTACTGGCTGGAGTCTCTCGCCTCTGGACAAAAAGCCTCAGCTGAAGCTAAATGACGATTTTTGTATCATCTGAGGTTTTTTCCAGACACACAATACAGAAATCTCTCGTCTCAGGGGGACATGAGGGAGGGAAGCACGGCCACTCGAAAATACTACCGGGTTTCTACTGATACAAAGCTTAATGCTAATCGGTGAAGTATCCCTTTAACGGCCACTTTTCCATTGTTAAAAAATCAGTCTGACTAACATTCTTTTTCTGATTAATTAACAGGTTTCACAATTTAAATGGGTTTTGTAAATAGTCGGATTGATTTTTGAATCTCGTTAAAAAAATCGAGTAATCTTTATTCAAGTAATTTTGTTAAATGTTACATTTTCATATGGCAAATACCCTGAACATGTTTATATGTTCAATCTTTGATCACATTCTGAATTAGAAAATCATTATAATGCAGTTCATTATTGGTCGCTTGACAGACGCAAAATGTTTTTGAATGACTGTATCAGGTATAAACAATATATATTGGTTACTGGGTGATATATGTGATTTATTTCTACAATTATTTATTTATTTATTTGTGTATTTATTGGTATTGGCAGATATTTGTTATTTCCAGCTACATTTATTTAAGTTTTTATTTAATCGGTATTGCCAGATATTTATTTATTTATTGGTAGATATTTCAAGCATTTATTTATTTAGTTATTTATGAATTAGTATTGGCTGATATGTAATATTTTGGGCAAAATGTATAATTTTTTTTATTTATTCTTTAACTATATTGGGAGATATTTGATTTCAGTCACATTCCACAATTCAAAATTTGTTTATTTGTTTATTTAAAGAGCATTGAGCTTCTTATGGTCTTTAGTTCATTTGTCACTTGACTGAAGCAAAACAAACGAATCGTTCATGAACGACCAATCAGTAATATGAGCTTCATCTCATGTTGAGGTGTGTGTGTGTGATGTTGTTGGTGTGTTTGTTTTCCTGATCCGTGTTCTCAGTGTAATCGCACTGATGTGACGTGTCTGTCTCCCCTCCTGAGTCCCAGACCTCACGTTCATCACTGATTTGTTGGCGTTTTGGTCTAAAGTGATGACATGCACAACTCTGTGCCAGCGGAAACACACGCTCACACACAGACGAAACATAAAGACGTCCATCTGTTTGTGTGTAGTGCACGTACTGAGACCCAGAAAGACCAAATGGAGACTTTAATTTTACATGAGATGCTCCAGAAAAATCCCATTGAGTCTTGAGTCGAATGTTTTCCAATTATTAATGAAAGACCTTTTTTTTTTTTTCACCAAATAGAATTGCAAAAATAATGATTGTGTTCAAACAGGTTATCAGAAGGGTTTTTAGTCTCCAGTCCTAAATGATCTATATTAAAACATTGATATAGGAGAATTTGTCTCCTGATGTTTCTCCTACATAAAGACGCCAGCAATCTCACATTAGTTTAGGTCTTATGGTTTTTGGCCGCCATATCTCAGCAGCACCAGAAAAGCATAGAGAGATCTGTTCATGTTTGCAGTTCCCTTTGGTGCTGTTCTCCACTAATACAGCATCTAGTCAGCAAATTAATTGCTGTATAATGATATGAAAACACGTACGGTAATGTACTGTAGAACATACTGTCTTTTTAAAATCCGCATCTGAAGTGCAGCGCAGCCTCGCGTGTCAAAACAAACTCCACGAGGAGTCAGTGATGGGTTTATTTGGCCTCTAGAGGGCACTCTCATACTGTATAATAATATGAAAACACGTACGGTAATGTACTGTATAACATACTGTATTTTTTAAACCCGTATCTGAAGTGCAACGCAGCCTTGTGTGTCAAAACAAACTCCACGAGGCATCAGTGATGGTTTTATTTGTCCTCTAGAGGGCGCTCTCGTACTGTATAATTATATGAAAACACGTACGGTAATGTACTGTATAACATACCGTCTGTTTTAAATCTGTATCTGAAGTGCAGCGCAGCCTCGCGTGTCAAAACAAACTCCACAAGGCGTCAGTGATTTTATTTGGCCTCTAGAGGGCGCTCTCGTACTGTATAATAATATGAAAACGCATACGGTAGTGTACTGTATAACATACCGTCTGTTTTAAATCTGTATCTGAAGTGCAGCGCAGCCTCGCGTGTCAAAACAAACTCCACAAGGCGTCAGTGATTTTATTTGGCCTCTAGAGGGCGCTCTCGTACTGTATAATAATATGAAAACGCATACGGTAGTGTACTGTATAACATACCGTCTGTTTTAAATCCGCATCTGAAGTTCAGCGCAGCCTCGCGTGTCAAAACAAACTCCACGAGGCTTCAGTGATGGTTTTATTTGGCCTCTAGAGGGCACTCTTGTACTGTATAATGATATGAAAACATGTACGGTAATGTACTGTATAACATACCGTCTGTTTTTAATCCGCATCTGAAGTGCAACGCAGCCTTGCATGTCAAAACAAACTCCACGAGGAGTCAGTGATGGTTTTATTTGGCCTCTAGAGGGCGCTCTCGTACTGTATAATAATATGAAAACGCATACGGTAGTGTACTGTATAACATACCGTCTGTTTTTAATCCGCATCTGAAGTGCAGCGCAGCCTCGCGTGTCAAAACAAACTCCACGAGGCATCAGTGATGGTTTTATTTGGCCTCTAGAGGGCGCTGCATTTCAGATACGTATTTAAAACCATTAATGCACAAATATCAATTCTACATATCGGTTATTGGGCATATATTAAATGCTAATAATCTGTATCGGTTATAAAAAAAGAATCTGCAATATTTTACAATAATGATATTTCAGATATTTTTTATTTCTTTGTTTTACAATCTCTATTGGTATACTTGATATTTATCAGGTGATATGGACTCTCTCTATAGAGAACACTAGCATGCTGTCTAGTTGAACTTCTTAAATGATGTCCCTGTAATCGCAGGTGTTTTTGATCTACTTGTGCTTCATCAGACTCACTAAACTCAATTCTTCATCTCTTACGTGAGCCGTGTGTTTCTCAGTGAGTTCTGGACACGTCGAGTCTCGTTCTCCTTCAGTTCATCGTGTCGTTCTTTAATGGCTCTGAATATGCTTCTGCCATGCACTATTTATAGCCGCATCCTAATTATCTGTGACCCACACGCGCACAAATACTTAACTCTGCCGCCACACATGAAACAGAACAAACCGGCTCTGAGGAAACATTTGCTCCTTTTCGAGATGAAATAAGATTGTGCTGATGTTGGTTTAGGATTCGTTGTTTTGTTTTGGAGAGCATTTGGTGAAACTGGTAAACAATCACATAGCAACCACCTAGCAACCACATAGCAATGCATCTATGAAACCATTTGGTCAGGTTTGATTTGGACAGCAGATGCTGGTTTACTGATCCCAGTAAAGATGTTTGCAAAGAGTCTGAATTGTTGAACCGATAATCAATCTATCAATCTATCAATCTATCTATCTATCTATCTATCTATCTATCTATCTATCTATCTATCTATGCAGATATTTTATGTATTTATTTAATCGGTATTGTCAGATATTTGATATTTCCGGCTTTATTTATTTATTTGTTTATTTGCTTGTTTGCTTGTTTTTTATTTTTTTATTTATGTAATTATCGGTATTGTCCAATATTTGATATTTCCAGTAATATTGATTTATTTGTTTATTTATTTATTTGCTTGTTTTTTATTTTTTTTATTTATGTAATTAACGGTATTGTCTGATATTTGATATTTCCGGTAATATTTATTTATTTATTTATTTAATTAATTACTTATGTAATTATCATATTGACAGATATTTGATATTTCCAGCTTTATTTATTTATTTGTTTAGCGGTATTTGTTTGCTTGCTTGTTTTTAATTTTTTAATTTATGTAATTATCGGTATTGTCCGATATTTGATATTTCCGGTAATATTTATTTATTTGTTTATTTGTTTGTTTGCTTGTTTTTTATTTATTTTATTTATGTAATTATCGGTATTGTCCGATATTTGATATTTCCGGTAATATTTATTTATTTATTTATTTATTTATTTATTTATTTATTTATTTATTTATTTAATTACTTATGTAATTATCATATTGACAGATATTTGATATTTCTGGCTTTATTTATTTATTTATTTATTTGCTTGTTTTTTATTTTATGTAATTATCGGTATTGTCTGATATTTGATATTTCCGGTAATAAATATTTATTTATTTATTTAATTAATTACTTATGTAATTATCATATTGACATATTTTATATTTCCGGCCATATTTATTTATTTATTTGTTTGTTTGATCATTTGTTTATTTATTTTCTTATGTAATTATCAGCATGTACAGATATTTTGATATTTCTCTGGCAATATATTTAATTGGTATTGTCAGATATTTGATATTTCTGGCAATATTTAGAGCTTTTTATTTGTTTGTTTGCTTATTTGTCTACTTGTGTAATTATTGGTATTGACAGGTATTTTATATTTCTGTATTGTCAGATATTTGATGTTTCCGGTAATATTTATTTATTTGTTTGTTTGCTTTCTTGTTTATTTATTTATTTATCTAATTATCTGTATTGACAGATATTTTATATTTCCGGTAATTATGTTTTTGCTTTATTTGTTTATTTATTTGTTTACTTATAAAATATCTGTCAGTACCGATGATTACATATTTCTAGCAATATTTTTATACATTTATGTAATTGGTATTATCAGATATTTCCAAAATATTTATTTATTTTTATACATTTATGTAATTGGTATTGTCCAAAATATTTATTTATTTATTTACTATTGGTAGTGACAGATATTTTATATTTCTAGCAGTATTTTATACATTTATGTAATTGGTATTGTCAAATATTTAATATTTATGGAAATATATATATATATATATATATATATATTTTGCTTATTTGTTTATTTATTTATTTACTTAAGCAATTATCAGTATTGACAGATATTTAATATTTCTGGCAATATTTCATTTATTTATTTGATTTGTATCATTAGATATTTCCAAAAATATTTATATAATTAGTTATTTTCTAATAGGTGTCAGAAATGTTATATTTTGTACAATATTTATTAATTTATTTATTAATGGTATTGGCAGCTATGTGATATAGACCCTAGATCATCTCCGTGGGGTTTGAACATCTGTCTTGTGTGTTTCCTCAGGTGTGTGTGCTGACAGACATGCTCAGAGTCTCTCGGTGATCCGGTCCATCCCATGATTCCACAGCAGGCCGCCCCATGCCAGCCCGTAACCACGGCGACCGCGCGGGCCGTTTGAGTGGATGAGGAGCCGGCCTCCAGTGATGTGATGCACAGGTTTGAGGTTCTTGGGATTGTGGGGGAAGGTCAGTACCGTCAGTACCGTCACACGAGCTGAAAGACATCACTCAAACAATGAGTTTTCAACTCTATTCTCTAAATCTGAGTGTTGTTGAATGAAAGCGATCACAGTCTGAAGAATCTGATGTGGGTCGTATTTTCATTCTGACAAAACTGTGCAATTATTGTCTCTTTTTTTTGCAGAATAATATCCTGGCATGAAAGAAAACTCAAAATTGCACAGTCGTGTCTGTCTGCAATAGGAAAATGTTGGAAAATAGAACATTTGTATACAAAGCAGAATTTACTATATACAGATTTGTATACAAATTTTCTATTTTGTATAAAATAAAATGCTTATTAAATGCATTAAAGGGGTCATACCATCTTTTATATATATATACACCAAAAAGATGGTATGACCCCTTTAATGCATTTAATAAGCATTTTATTTTATTTTACTCATATATATACTACTGTACTGTATTTTACTGTATTTTCGATTAAATAAACTCAGTCTTGGTGAGAAGAAGACTGAGACTTCTATCAAAAACATTTTAAAAATCTATTTGGTCAAAGTCTTTATATTTAACTTGAATGTTTCATTTTTAAAGCTCTCATCATGAGTTATGAATGTGTTGGAGCGCTAGTCTCCGGCGGCTCTGTGTGTTGTAGGGGTGTGTGTGTGTTGAGGTGTGTGTGAAGTCCACTCTCTCTCTCTCTACATCTTGAATGAGGGTGTGTAAAAGTCTCGGGGGATCAGGTTATTTTTACTCCTTCATCTCTCACACTCTCTGATGCCCCACTAACACTGCTGTGAGTGTGTGTGAGTGTGAGTGTGAGTGCGTGTGAGTGCTTGCGTGTGAGTGCGTGTGTGAGTGTGAGTGAGTGAGTGTGAGTGTGAGTGTGAATGTGAATGTGAATGTGAATGTGAGTGTGAGTGAATGTGAGTGTGAGTGCGTGTGAGTGCGTGCGTGTGAGTGAGTGTGAGTGAGTGCGAGTGAGTGCGAGTGCGTGCGAGTGCGTGCGAGTGCGTGCGAGTGCGTGCGTGCGTGTGAGTGCGTGTGAGTGCGTGTGAGTGCGTGTGAGTGCGTGCGAGTGCGTGTGTGTGAGTGAGTGCGTGTGAGTGCGTGTGAGTGCGTGTGAGTGCGTGTGAGTGCGTGTGAGTGCGAGTGCGTGCGAGTGCGTGCGAGTGAGTGCGAGTGAGTGCGAGTGAGTGCGAGTGAGTGCGAGTGAGTGCGAGTGAGTGCGAGTGCGTGCGAGTGCGTGCGAGTGCGTGCGAGTGCGTGCGTGTGAGTGCGTGTGAGTGCGTGTGAGTGCGTGTGAGTGCGTGCGTGTGAGTGCGTGTGA
Source organism: Abramis brama (assembly GCF_963993115.1). NCBI lineage: Eukaryota > Metazoa > Chordata > Actinopteri > Cypriniformes > Leuciscidae > Abramis > Abramis brama. The sequence goes on from NC_139984.1 coordinate 31,557,015, forward strand.
GTGCGTGTGAGTGCGTGTGAGTGCGTGTGAGTGCGTGTGAGTGAGTGTGAGTGTGAGTGCGTGTGAGTGCGTGTGAGTGAGTGTGAGTGAGTGTGAGTGCGTGTGAGTGCGTGTGAGTGTGAGTGCGTGTGTGTGCGTGTGAGTGCGTGTGAGTGAGTGCGAGTGAGTGCGTGAGTGAGTGCGTGTGTGTGAGTGAGTGTGATTGAGTGCGTGTGATTGAGTGTGAGTGAGTGTGTGTGAGTGTGTGAGTGAGTGTGAGTGAGTGTGAGTGTGAGTGTGAGTGTGAGTGAGTGTGAGTGAGTGCGTGCGAGTGCGTGCGTGTGAGTGCGTGTTTGTGAGTGTGTGAGTGCGTGAGTGCGTGAGTGCGTGTGAGTGCGTGTGAGTGAGTGCGTGTGAGTGCGTGTGAGTGAGTGAGTGTGAGTGCGTGTGAGTGAGTGTGAGTGAGTGTGAGTGAGTGTGAGTGAGTGTGAGTGCGTGTGAGTGCGTGTGAGTGCGTGTGAGTGCGTGTGAGTGCGTGTGAGTGCGTGTGAGTGAGTGTGAGTGTGAGTGAGTGTGAGTGTGAGTGAGTGTGAGTGTGAGTGCGTGTGAGTTCGTGTGAGTGAGTGCGTGTGAGTGCGTGTTAGTGAGTGAGTGTGAGTGCGTGTGAGTGAGTGTGAGTGAGTGTGAGTGTGAGTGCGTGTGAGTGCGTGTGTGTGAGTGAGTGTGAGTGTGAGTGAGTGTGAGTGAGTGTGAGTGCGTGTGAGTGCGTGTGAGTGCGTGTGAGTGAGTGTGAGTGCGTGTGAGTGAGTGTGAGTGTGAGTGCGTGTGAGTGCGTGTGAGTGCGAGTGAGTGTGAGTGAGTGTGAGTGAGTGTGAGTGAGTGTGAGTGCGTGTGAGTGCATGTGAGTGAGTGTGAGTGAGTGTGAGTGTGAGTGAGTGCGTGTGAGTGCGTGTGAGTGCGTGTTTGTGAGTGTGTGAGTGTGTGAGTGCGTGTGAGTGCGTGTGAGTGCGTGTGAGTGAGTGTGAGTGAGTGTGAGTGAGTGCGAGTGTGAGTGCGTGTGAGTGCGTGTTTGTGAGTGTGTGAGTGTGTGAGTGTGAGTGAGTGTGAGTGAGTGTGAGTGAGTGTGAGTGAGTGTGAGTGAGTGTGAGTGTGAGTGAGTGCGTGCGTGTGAGTGCGTGTGAGTGCGTGTGAGTGCGTGTGAGTGCGTGTGAGTACGTGTGAGTACGTGTGAGTGCGTGTGAGTGCGTGTTTGTGAGTGCGTGAGTGCGTGAGTGCGTGTGAGTGCGTGTTTGTGAGTGCGTGAGTGCGTGTTTGTGAGTGCGTGTGAGTGCGTGTGAGTGCGTGTGAGTGCGTGTTTGTGAGTGCGTGAGTGCGTGTTTGTGAGTGCGTGTGAGTGCATGAGTGAGTGCGTGAGTGAGTGCGTGAGTGAGTGCGTGAGTGAGTGCGTGCGTGTGAGTGCGTGTGTGTGTGTGTGAGTGAGTGTGAGTGCGTGTGAGTGCGTGTGAGTGTGAGTGCGTGTGTGTGTGTGTTTGTATGTGAGTTTGTGTGTGTGTGAGTGTGAGTGTGTGCGTGAGTGTGTGTGTGTGTGAGTGAGTGTGTTTGTATGTGAGTTTGTGTGTGCGTGTGAGTGTGTGTGTGTGTGTTTGTGAGAGAGTGTGTGTGTGTGTGTGTGTGTGCGTGTGTGTCCTGCTGTGTGTTCAGCTGTCAGTAGATCAGTTTCTTCTCTCTCTCTGTCGGCCATCAGTCGTGTAATCTCCTCTCATCTGTTCTCTTCTCTCAGATTCACTCGTTCTCATCCTGTCGTCTGTGTTTATCCTCTCGATGATCAATGCTAATTGAAAGCCAATTGATTTGGTTGAGAGTCTGTAATATATCTCTGCCTTCAGGTGATCTACAAATGATTGTGTTTACGAGATGCGCACGTGAATGGAAATGTCGTCAGAGGGAAACTTTGGCTTTTTAATGTGGAAGTTAATTGGTTTAGATTATAATCAGACCCTCGTGGAACTGGAACGCCTGTCACTCAAACGTTTCTACACTTCTGCCACTCACCGTATTTAGTTTTTTAAAGAGATAGCGCACCTAAAAATGACCATTCTGTCATTATTTATTGTAATAAATAAATATGTCATTATCCCATTTACACCCTCGTGTCAGTCCAAACTCTGCTATTTTAGTATGATTGATATACCATCGTTTTTGATAATATTATGAATTAGATTTTATGTTATATTTTCTGTTTTCATTTTAATTTTGTCTAGAGTTCAAGTATTTTTTAAATATGTCTATCATCTAAATAGGTTGTTTTCATTTTTTAGATTTAGTTTATTTATTTTAAATTATTTGAGTACTGCAACTTAAACTGAATAAAAAATAGAAATGTTTACTCAGCAACTAGATAAAATAGTTTTTTATTTTATTTTATTTTTATTTTTATTTATTTGAGTTAATGTTTATTTTATTTAAATTAAAATGTTTTTATAATTAATTTTAGTTAACTATAATAACCCTAGTTCCAAATCATTGAATTTTATTTCTTCTGTGGAGTTTTATTTTAAATAGTTTTATTTAGTTGCTATTTATGTACTATTATAGTCTTTATTGATATTTGAATTGGCTTTTATTGTTAATATTTTCAGTTTTCCTTTTAATTTCAGTTTACTTTTGTAATTTTTATTTGTTTTTGTTTTTTTTAAATATTTCTAAATAGTTTTTTTTTTTTTTTTTTTTTTAGCTTTATTTCAGTTAAACTTATTCCAGTTAATTGCCAAGGCAACATTTCTAATTTAGTTTAATCTAAGTTTTTCATGTAATATTTATATTTTGCTTTAATTCAGTTAAAATATTTTAAAATATTTTATAAAATATTTATATGCTTCGATATTTTGAACGCCAGAGTCCAAATAACATTTCACTTTCATATGGACAAAATAAAAACTGATACGTTGTTCTTCGTGTGTAATTTTTGTCTCAGTTGAATGTGCTTCAGCAACTAAACAGCAGTGTAGTAATTCCAGCTGTTAAACACATTGGACCATATTTAAATACATTTCTGTACATTTTTCTCTTATTTAATGTTTTTAACCACACATTTTGTGTTGATGAACAGCTCTCCTCATTTAAGTTTAAGAGGCCTAACTTCCCATAATGCTGTGTGGCAGCATGATAATGATAATTAGTTAAACTCATTATGTGCAACTGCTCTTCATTTTGTTGCGTTAGGGCTAAAAAAGCTTTCTCTTTAGTCAAACTGAGTCCTTATTAGATGTTCTCCTTATTCAGGAAAAATGGAAATCAAATGCTGATGGAAACTGTTGCGCCTGTAAAAGCGGGTCACAGTTCCACTTTTATGGCCTCGTTTTCTTGTTGTGTGTCTATTCCAGCTCTGGAAAAAGCAGGTTAAGCTAGATCTGTCTTGAAGATAAGCTGGTTTCACTTGATCATCGAGATTCACTGCCGTGCAGAAACTGGTCATTCCTCCTTAGCTGATTGGCTGATGAGAGTGTGTCTCTCCTCCTGATTGGCTGAGGCTGAGGAGTGGGCGGGGCTTGGCAGTGATGCGTTTACCAGCATCACGTCTTTATTGCACATTGAGTTGAGGAGTTGCTGGCGATTATTTCAACGCAAGAGATTCATAGCACGAGTGTGTGAGTGTGTGAGTGTGTGAGTGTGTGAGTGTGTGTGTGTGTGTGTGTGTGTGGGAGTGTGTGTTTGTTTTTGTGATTTATGAGGACAGAAATGTGTATAATGACATGGGTATTACACTGGTATTAAAACGTGAACGTGATTTATGAGTCATTTCAAATCACTTTAAAAACATACTAAATAGTGTTTTATTAAAAATATGTGTGTGTGTTTGAGATTGGTAGGTTTAGGGGTCAGGTTAGTGTGTGTGTGTGTGTGTGTGTGTGTGTGTGAGATTGGTAGGTTTAGGGGTCGGGTTAGTGTGTGTGTGTGTGTGCGTGTGATTGGTAGGTTTAGGAGTCAGGTTAGTGTGTGTGTGTGTGTGTGTGTGTGTGTGTGTGATTGGTAGGTTTAGGGGTCAGGTTAGTGTGTGTGTATGTGTGTGTGATTGGTAGGTTTAGGAGTCAGGTTAGTGTGTGTGTGTGTGTGTGTGTGAGTGATTGGTAGGTTTAGGGGTCGGGTTAGTGTGTGTGTGTGTGTGAGATGGGTCGGTTTAGGGGTCAGGTTAGTGTGTGTGTGTGTGTGTGTGTGTGTGATGGGTAGGTTTAGGGGTTGTGTGTGTGTGTGTGTGTGTGTGTGTGTGTGTGTGTGTGTGTGTGTGTGAGAGATGGGTAGGTTTAGGGAGTGTGTGTGTGTGTGTGTGATGGGTCGATTTAGGGGTCGGGTTAGTGTGTGTGTGTGAGAGATGGGTAGGTTTAGGGGTCGGGTTAGTGTGTGTGTGTGTGTGTGAGAGATGGGTAGGTTTAGGGATCGGGTTAGTGTGTGTGTGTGTGTGTGTGTGTGTGTGTGTGTGTATGTGTGTGTGTATGTGTGTGATGGGTAGGTTTAGGGGTCAGGTTAGTGTGTGTGTGTTTGAGATGGGTATGTTTAGGAGTCAGGTTAGTGTGTGTGTGTGTGTGTGTGTGTGTGTGTGTGTGTGTGATTGGTAGGTTTAGGGGTCGGGTTAGTGTGTGTGTGATGGGTAGGTTTAGGGGTCAGGTTAGTCTGTGTGTGTGTGTGTGTGTGTGTGTGTGTGTGTGTGTGTGATTTGTAGGTTTAGGGGTCGGGTTAGTGTGTGTGTGTGTGTGTGTGTGTGTGTGTGTGTGTGTGATGGGTAGGTTTAGGGATCGGGTTAGTGTGTGTGTGTGTGTGTGTGTGTGTGATGGGCAGGTTTAGGGATCGGGTTAGTGTGTGTGTGTGTGTGTGTGTTTGTGTGTGTGTGATGGGCAGGTTTAGGGATCGGGTTAGTGTGTGTGTGTGTGTGTGTGTGTGAGTGATGGGTAAGTTTAGGGGTCGGGTTAGTGTGTGTGTGTGTGTGTGCGCTATTCTTCTGGTCCATCTTCCTCCCGCATCAGCGCTGCACTGATGTCATGGCAGTGTGAAGTGGAGGATAAGTAACGAGACTCAGAGAAACAAACTCACGCTGACGAACACGAGACCGGAGGAACGTTCTGTCGCTCTCACAGAAGCCGCTGTATTTCCACTGAAACTCCTCAGATGTTCGCTTGACAGAAAGAACTTAACTGACTTCCAGGAATGATGATTTGATGAGAAATGTTTGAGTTCATATTGCAGACTTTGATATCCTGAGCAGATCTGGAGAAACCAGTGTTGTTATGGTTAACTAGAACTATTAAAAATAATTTTTGTTAATTGAAATAGGCCTAAAGTTTAACACTTAAAACTTAAACTTAAAAAAAAAAACGTCCCTGAAACGCCTCCATTGTAGTCTTGAGTTTCTTCCGGGAACGAACACGTCACAATATTCCTCATTATAATAATTAATGCGCAGAATAAAGGGGCGGGGCCTGGTTGAGTTAGTTAGTAGTGTGTTAAACTGGCGGTTATGGTAAGGGACGGGACATTTCCCAAACACACTCAAAGCGCTCGACTAATCACAACACACTGCTCCAGCTGACCAATCAGAGCACAGTGTGCTTTTCAGAAGGAGGGGCTTCATAGAGACAGGAAGTAAACAGAGCGTTACTGACAGACTGGGAAGAGAGGAGCCGCAACAATGGAGAATATGAGGAAATAATCAACATTCAAGCAGGAAAACCTGTTCTAGTAGAGCCTGAAAACAACATCAAGACTCTGAGAAAGGGGGATAATAGGTCGTCTTTAATATATAAACTGAAAATATAAAAATAAAAGCTAATTCAAAATATGAATAAATACTATACTGTAAAAAAGATTTTTTGAAGTTGTAAATAAAACAAAGTTTATTGTAGTACATTTTACAAGAAAATAATATTTAAGAATTTCTACTTCAAAATTTCATGTTTAATTAAGTGTGTTACCGTTTCTTTTCTTTTATTATTTGTGAAATTTGTTAGCAATTTCTGAGTAAAAATGGTTTCTAGTGTATGTATTGTAGTTATATAAGTTTCACTGAGAGACGTGTGAGATTACTGGAGTCTTTTTGTCAAGAGAAACATCTGAAAAGCAGATTCTTCATCACAAGTCTCCATTTGCTCTCCATTTAATCTCATTGCTGTCTAATTAAGATATTAAAGCTTTTTAATGTCTGATTTTTCTTCAATGCTGAAGTAAAAATCATCCTGATCTATAATAAATGTCTTTTCCTTTTCATTATTCATGACAGTGAAGTTATCAAATCTTAACATCTTATTATGTCAGAATATGAAATGGTGGCTCCATCATCGTTAATCATATGAATCATCTTTTTTGGGGGAAAAAAACACACCATGCTTTTGAGTTCTTCTTTACAGTTACTCCAGTTTATTTTTTTTATATATATATATTTATATGTGTGTGTGTGTGTATATGTATGTATATATGTATGTGTGTGTATATATGTGGAAATATTTTATATATTTTAAATATTTAAATACAAAGGAAATCAAAACACTAAACTTGGTTTATCTGACAAAAGTATTTGGCAAAAAAGGCAAACTACAGCTATTATGCAAAAAAATGCATAGAAAATCAAAAAGCTCACAGAAAACAGCATACATAATCAATTATTAATATTTTGTTGGTTCTATCTTGTTTTTGCATGTGATCGTCAACGAGTGGATCGCTGAGTGAGTGAGTGGAGGCGGGGCTCATTTGCATATTCATAGAACCGGGTTTACTAAATGAGGCAAGGGTGTCGAGTTACATTCAAGCTATTTTAAGGCATGGAGAATTTTTTTTGCAAGGAAATATGTAATTTTGGTGATCAAAGATGAGTTTTAAGGGATAAAATTATTGACTACAGGGGGACTTTGAGACATAACTGACTGTGGCATTTTGACACATAAGTGTGTGTATTTGATTGTTCAAGCCCAATAAGGCGGCAGAAAGAACTCATTTCAGGACTCACACACTCTTCATGCGTCTCTCGATCAGAAACCATCTCACACCGCACACATATAGCGCAATGAGTCTTTCGCTGCTTACTGCACTTCAGTGGTTAAAAATTTGGGATGCATGATATATCAGCCACTATATCGGTATCAGCCGATATATGTTCATTTTTAATGTTATCGTTATCGGCCTGATAAGAAAATCTGTCCAATATATTAAATCCAATAAATAATGTATTATTTCCTTCAGCTGAGACACTTCAGATGCGCACTGTTCACCATGATGGTTTTCAATTGATTGAAATATGATTGGAATCACTTCAAAAAAGGAAAATACAGTAAAGTGCAACATATGACGTACATGTCATATCGGCTTCATAAAATTATAATGAGAACATTTTAATTGTGTGTTTGGGACATGGATTTTAATAGTGAGACTTTTGTTTTTGTAATCAGGTTAAAATTATATAGAAATTTGGATTTAGATTTATCGGCCAATATAACGGTTATCGGCTCTCAAATATAAAGAATTATCGGTTATCGTTATCGACCAAAATGTTAATATCGGTGCATCCCTATTAAAAATCACGTTTTTATACAGCAATGCTTAAAAACGCTCACAAAACGATAAGCTTTCGTGACCGAGGAGCACAGCAACATCACGTGAGTGTAGTGTCTCAGACAGTGAGTGACACACGAACCCGCCTCTCCTCACTCACTCCATTCATTTGCTCCGGATTAATATTTTTGCAGTTACAGGGTGTGAATAGATTGTGCATATTGAGCAAAATTTTGTGCTCAAACACCCAAAGTGCGGCACTTAAAGCCTCCCCTCAGTACTAAACTGAGTTATTTTTTGCTGCTTATTGCATTTAAATACACACAAAATAATGTTAAAATGCTCTTGGTGAGTATCCATGTAAGTACAGTCAGTTATGTTTTAAGTGAATGTAAACAGTTGAGAAAGAAAATGCACGTGTAACAGTTTAATGGATCCGTGCATTTGGTCTTAAAGGGATGGTTCGGAGTAAAATCAACCTAGGGTTCTTGCACCATGACCCTCGAGCCAAACACCCCCCAGAAGCCTTTTTTCTCTTGGTCAAACATTATTAAAGTTAGAGTTTATTTAGAGATATCAGCCGAATGGCTTAGTGCAGGCGCTAATGGATCCAAGGCTGTATCTGGTAAATTACCGCACTAATAATGCCCAGAATGGACCAAACTTCTACAGTAGCACAAATAGGTTCTGTACTCATAAAACGAGGCATTGGAAAGTTTGTAAGTACATCAGCAGTTTATTTAAATAACACTTGCCTGACGGCTAATGCTACCGCTAACCCGGACGTCGACGTCACTTCCGTGATTTGGGAAAAGCCCGTAAAAGTCCTGGCAGAAAGCGATGCATAAGGATGTAGTGTAACAACACTCAGTTCCAGGAATGCACTAATATTTTGTTGGTAGTACCAGTTTGCAACAATTATTAGTTAACACTAAGTTGTTTACACTTCGGAAAAAATTAAAATTCGTTGTTACACTACATCTTTATGCATCGCTTTTCTGCCAGGACTTTTACGGGCTTTTCCCAAATCACGGAAGTGACGTCGACGTCTGGGTTAGCGGTAGCATTAGCCGTCAGGCAAGTGTTATTTAAATAAACTCCTGATGTACTTACAAACTTTCCAATGACTCGTTTTATGAGTACAGAACCTATTTGTGCTACTGTAGAAGTTTGGTCCATTCTGGGCATTATTAGTGCGGTAATTTACCAGATACAGCCTTGGATCCATTAGCACCTGCACTAAGCCATGCGGCTGATATCTCTAAATAAACTCTAACTTTAATAATGTTCAACCAAGGGAAAAAAGGCTTCTGGGGGTGTTTGGCTCGAGGTCATGGTGCAAAGGACCCTAGGTTGATTTTACTCCGAACCGTCCCTTTAAAGTGACAGCAGCCTAATTTACCTGCTTCCAAATTATTAGTTATTATTAACAATATCTATATTTTCCCCATGGTTTCAACGTCAAAATTGTGGCCTGTGAAAATACTGAAAGGCTCGTAACTTTGGAAAACCACAAGCCACAGTGTCTACTGTGTTTACAGTGTATCGCCCACCCCATCATGAACTCAATGTCGACCTTAATAACCGAGTCTCCCTAATATACTCTACAAGAGCTCTGCAGCTCTGGACATCGAGCAGGTTGTGGTGAACGTGATTCTGAGCTTGTTCTCGGATCTGTTGTTCAGATGAGCTCAGATCCTGCGGGACTGTAGATTTGTGCCAGAGATAGAGCCAGAACCCACAAACACCTGCGTGCCAATTGCCGGATTGTTTGGGCTAAACGCGCTCATGTGAGATTCATAATGAATTGGGCTGATTAAACGAATGTGTTGGCAGCGATTTGTTCCTCGGTTGCATCCCGTCCCGAAGGTCTTAAGAGAAAACAAGATGTTCTTGTGGTTCTCTTAACGTCTCTCCCTCTCTCTCTTTGTCAGGTGTGTAAATCAATGCCTCGTCTTTCTCCATCCTCCTCCCTTCAGTCGCTTCATTCATCAGGCACAAAACGCTCAGGGTTTTGTTGGACGGAGGTTTTGGCTCGGCTGATGAACCTGCTGAGAGTCGTGTTTACAAAGACAGGTAGAACTGGGTGAAAGTTTGAGTAAAACCTTTTTGTTTCTCTCTCTTTCTCTGGCAGGAGCTTACGGTGTCGTCCTGAAGTGCAGACACAAGGTACGAGCTCAGCGTTGTTCTCTGGAGAGACTTCAGATCACGTTTTTATGCACACAACAAGTCATTTAATGTATTTCAGCTCATTTGCAGCCTTAAATGACTTTTTTTTTAAAGAAATTAAAGGATAAGTTCACTTCAGAATTAAAATTTCCCGATAATTGACTCTCCCCCACGTCATCCAAGATGTTCATGTCTTTCTTTCTTCATGTCTTTCTTCAGAAATGAAGGTTTTTGAGGAAAACATTGCAGGATTTTTCTCCATATAGTGACTTCAATGGGGTCCAAATCTCAGTTTCAGTGCAGATTCAAAGTATCTACAGGATCCCAGCCGAGGAATAAGAGTCTCATCTAGACAAACCATCGGCCATTTTATACAAAAAAATAAACATTTATAGACTTTTTAACCACTAATGCTCGTCTTGCACGTAATTATGTTCAAAGGTCACGCGTGTTCCGGTTAAAAAATGTAGGATAGGGTGAAAAACTGGTTGTTTTACCTTTTATTTATTTATTTATTTATTTGTTTGTTTGTTTGTTTGTTTGTTTGTAAATGGCGTTAGACTAAGTCTTTGCACGTTCGCTTTGTAAACGCTAGGTCGGTACTTACGCCTATGTCACGCTTGACCTTTCAACGTGATTACGTAATGTGTGGTGCATCACAGCTAGTGCAAGACGAGCATTAGTGGTTAAAAAGTCTATAAATGTTTATTTATTGTATAAAATGGCCGATGGTTTGTCTAGATAAGACTCTTATTCCTCGGCTGGGATCCTGTAGAGACTTTGAAGCTGCACTGAAACTGAGATTTGGACCCCATTGAAGTCACTATATGGAGAAAAATGAAGAAAGAAAGACATTAACAGTAAAATAAATAGTAAATTATCAGGAAATTTAAATTCTTAAGATCTAATCCTTTAAAAAGTGTAATAATGGAATAATAAAGAGTTTTAAATGCTTTTGTTTAAAGTATCTTCTGCTCATCAAGGGTGGATTTATTTGATCAAAAATACAGTAAAAAAAAAAGTGAAATAATATTTCTATTTGAAACGGCTGTTTTCTATGTGAATATATAGTAAAGTGTGATTTATTCCTGTGATCAAAGCTGAATCTTCAGCATCATTACTCCAGTCTTCAGTGTCACATGATCCTTCAGAAATCATTCTAATATGATGATTTGATGCTCAAGAAACATTTCTGATTTCTGATTCTGATTTCAGAGGAGATTTATATTTAAACTGATGTTTTCAGTGCATTCTGCTGTAGTTTCCATGTGTTAAAATGGTCCCGATAGTAACAGGTTTCTGTTGAGTGTCCGTGATGTGACATATGTGCGTTTATCTATTAATATCTCCTCCGGTTATATGAGCAGAGCGGGTCCGTATCCCCGCGGCCGTGAGACAGATGGTCCTCAGCCTCGATCTGTTAACACACACACACACACACACACTCTCTGACCCGAACACACTCGGTTCACTCCATCTGCTGCTCTCACCTGCAGTCTTTTCCTGTTGGACGATGCGATTCTCTCTGCACGTCACGCTTTACAATCACACTTCAGCTTTACTGTTGCAGAGAGATGTGTGATGATTTCTGATGTGTGATTTATTGACTGTACATTTGTTTACATTAATGGAAATTGTTTATACGAACCCTAAATGGTGCAGTCTGATTCAGATATTCCTATATTACACGATTTCCAAACAATTCTTCAGTGCATGAGCAGTTCCCAGTCGCCATATTCAGATCAAATTTGATTTATTTATTACATTTGACTTATTTTAATAATTTCTTTATTTTAATCATATTTATCATTTATTTCTATATTTATTTCAATCAAATTTGACTTATTTAATAATTTTTATTTTAACCAATGTATTTTTTCAATCAAATTGGACTTATTTTAATCATTTACTTTTTTAAATTAAATTTATTATTTGTTTATTTATTTCAGTCAAATTCGACTTATTTAATATTTTGATAAAATTATTTATTTATAAAAAAAATTGTCAAATTTGACTTATTTAATCAATATTTTTATTTTAATAAAATTCATTTATTTATTTATTAAAATCAAATTTGACTTTTTTTTATTTTAGTCAAATTGGTTTAATTATTTCAATCAAATTTTGCTTATTTTAATTAAATTGTTATTTTAATCTAAGTTATTTATATATTTATTTAAATAAATTTTGAGTTATTCTAATCTTTTTTATTTTAAACTAATGTATTAATATGTGATTTATTTGATTTTTTTAAATAATGCATTAATATAGTGTAGCCTCATCTCATTTTTATTGCTTATTTGTTTATTTTCCATTTTTTCCATTTTTTTCCCAGCTTTTCCCCTGACCCCAGTTGCAAAACCCTGTTCACTGAGAATGCACTTTCCATTAAGTTTTGCATTATATTACATTATTTAGTATATTATTATTGATTATTATTATTATCGTAGCTCAATTTTTTGACGTCGATCAGATTATTTCTGATCACCCTTTCAACCTGATTGACTGAAGTGTTTACATGAACGCTTTTCCATCAATCCCATTATAAAGGGATTATTTAAGTGCATGTAAGCGTATAGTGGTCTGTGATGCTCTTGATGTTCTGTTCTCATGAGCACTCGCCGTAAAGAAAAACACCTTCTGTAATATAATGATGCAGTTTGTATATTGCTTGCATGACATTAAATCAGATCTGCAAATGGCCCTTTTAAGCCCAAAATATACACAAGTGTATGAACACAAGCTGTTCTCGCTGTGCGTGATCGCACTGAAATGTATCAGCTCAAGCATATAGCGGTTAACAGTGTAAACTGTCTTCTTCTACAGTCCAGATTAATATGTGTGTGTGTGTGTGTGTGTGTGTGTGTGTGTGCTGCACCTGGCCATTGACATGAAAGAAACCCAGCCAGAATAAAGGGAATTATCCGCTGTATAATTCACACTGACTGTGATCTACTGCCAACACGCACACACACACACACACACACACACATACACACACACATACACACACACACGGCCAATATAGCCTCAAACGCTGGGCCAGTGCATTGCAAGCATGCGCTCTTTTAAAACACACTTCACATGTGATTTTGCATCACCGTAAATGTCACGCTCATGTTCGCTAGATCAGGAGTTTCCAGTCCTTTACTTTTAATCATCTAGCAGACGCTTTATAAATATGTGAAAAAATGATATGCGTTATATCATTACTCACTATAGTACTGTACGGTTAGATGGGGGTTTTTTCATCATTTTGTTCATTTGAATCATATTTGTTATTTTTCAATATTTTATTTATTATATCATTTTATTTATTTATTAAACTTTATTTATTATATATAATCATATTTTTTATTATTTGTTTTTATTTATTTATTTCAAACAAATGTATTTTTTTTAAATAGAGTAGTAATTTATATATAAATGTATAATTAATTAGTAATTAATTATAACTTATTTATTTATTAAATTCGTCAATTAATTATCAATAAATTAATAATTAAAAAATACATTATTTATTTATTTATTTATTTAAATCAGTGTTATTTATTTTAAATAAGTTTTTATTTTAGCCAAATGTATTTTAGTTAGTTCAGTCTTATTTTTATTATTTATTTTAAGATTTATTTATTAATGCTGTCAAATCGATTAATCGCGATTAATCACATCTAACAAAAGTTTGTAAATACACACACACACACACACACATGCATATGCATATATATATATATATACATATTGACAGCACTATTATTTATTTAAATTTATACGAGTTTCTATCTAAACCTTTCTCCCTTTTTGCGTTTTTTCAAACAGTAATAAGTTCTATTGTTGTCACATGACATCATCATAATTAATTCTGTCCAGTTAGAATCTAAATCAAGTCTATCTTTTGCCCTTTTAAAACGCTTACATTTACATTTAATCATTTAGCGGATGCTTTTATCCAAAGCGACTTACAAATGAGAGCAATAGAAGCAGTGAAACTAACATGGACAACAATATGCAAGTGCTGTGACCCTTCCCAGTTTAATCTAAGGTTTTTTTATTATTTTTTTTAGTTTTTTTTATAAAGATAATAGTTATAGAATTAGAGGATAAAGTGTTAATGGATCAAGTGTTGCCGAAAAAGATGCGTGTTCAGCTGTTACTTGAAAATGGTTTAAATTTTGTGTAAAAATATCTCAGCTTTTGACAGTCCAATCAAGACATTTGTCTAAAAGAAAATCAATCTTCTGCTTCATTCATCACACTGAAATGGAAGATGAAGTCAAGCGCAGTGCATTGTGGGTGTTTTCTGTTGTAAATGCTTCAGTATCGCATGCTTTGATTTCTGAGACTCAGAGCTGATCATGATGATAACGCATCTGAAGGTTTGATTGACAGGTGTGTGTGATCGCGTCTCTGTTCACGCCTCATGTTAACATGTCGATCAGAAGCACTTTTCGACTCGCTGGCTTCTGTAATTCCAGGGTGCAAGCTTTCTGAATCATTAGAGATGTGTGTGAAGTTCAGCGTTAGATGCCTGACTAATGTTGACGTGTTAAACTGAGTTTGTGGAGTCATCAGGGTCCTCATCAGGTTCCTCTGGTTATGAGACTGGAGTTTCTGACACTGACAGCGGCGGGTTTATAATGTTCTGATCAAACCCACAAATATAATGAAAATCCCTCAAATTATACTGTGAAAAAATGAAAGCAATGAATTAAAAAATTAAATCCTATTAAGCTTTAAGAGCCCAGTTAGGTGTATATTTAATTAATATTCATATACATTATAAAAACTAATTATAGGTATTTATTTATTTTATTTTATTGGTTATTTACTTGCACTTTACACTATTTTTCACTTAACATTTTAGCAGTCTTTAAATGTAAATGTTAATTTACATTTTTATTTAAATGTTTTCTTATTTATTATTATTTTTTTTTATTTATTTTTTTTTAAATGTAATGTTATTTATTTAAATTTTAATATGTATGGGTTTTATTTTAATGTTTATTTAGAATTAATTAATTTACATTATACACTAGTTCTTTAACTTTTTAGCAGATTATACATCTAAATGTAATGGTTAATTTAGATTTTATTTAATTTGTAATTTTTATTTAATCAATTTATTTTAATTTTAATATGCATCTATTTTATTTTAATATTTATTTAGTATTTATTTACTTCCATTTTACACAGATTTTCTCAACTTTTTAGCAGATCCTTTAGTACAATTTAAATGTTACATTATTATTATTTAATTTGTAAGTTTTATTTAATGTTATTTATTTTAATTTTATAAATATTAAACTTTGTTTATTTACGGTTTATTTTTTGTTTTGCTATGTTTTACACTATTATTGTCTAAACTTTGCAGCAGATCCCTTAAGTATCTTTTAATTTAATTATTTTAATTTATATTTATTTATTTACATTTTACATAATTTTTCTCTAAACTTTTCAGCAGATCCCATAGTACATTTATTTTTTTTATTTTAATTTATATTTATTTGTTTTTAATATATTTAAATTATTTTATTTTGTATTTATTTAACTTTTGAGCAGATCCATTTGTATATTTAAATTTAAATTATTTATTTTATTTTTAACATATTTAATTTAATCTTTTTTTATTTTTTTATTTTTTTATTTTTAACTTTTCAGCAGACCCCTCCGCGTCCTCTCACACTCCCATGTTCCTCAAAACACAATATTTTACCGAATAAAAAAAACAGTATTTTACACAATATTCACTTCAAAATTGTCTCTAAAAATATCTGAGTGCTGGTCGATTCTGCATGTTTCTGATGATCTGCCAGGTTTGGCTCAGTTAACGGTCCACTGGTGTTGATATATTGGTCTATCACTGATCAGAGTTGATCAAGTTCAGACTTTGCTTCCTTAAAGCGGTTTCTCATTTCCCACAATGCACCTGTGCTCTCCTCTCCGAGCGCACCGTGAGAAGGAGGTCAGCATGTATTCTTAGTTCCAGAGACGGTTCTGCTTGTGTTTCTCTGAAGGCTGTGGCTGGTGACTAACATCAGCTTATGATCAGCAGATGCAGTCGTGCTTTGGCCTGTTTCTCTCCGATCGAGTCTTGACATGCGTCTGAGAGGATTTAACCAACATGAACATCTCGTTTGTGTACGTTTAATTTCCCTCACCCGATTCGACCTGTCAGATTTAAGCAGCTCCAGACAAACCGCAGCCCTGAACACACACACACACACACACACACACAAAAATTAATTGTCCATTCTTAACCTGCCATGTTGACAACCACACTTAAAGACGACCTATTACGCCCTTTCTCAGAGTCTTGATGTAGTTTCAGGCTCTACTAGAACAGGTTTTCCTGCTTGAATGTTGATTATTTCCTCATATTCTCCATTGTTGCGGCTCCTCTCTTCCCAGTCTGTCAGTAACGCTCTGTTCACTTCCTGTCTCTATGAAGCCCCTCCTTCTGAAAAGCACACTGTGCTCTGATTGGTCGGCTGGATCAGTGTGTTGTGATTGGTCGAGCGCTTTGAGTGTGTTTGGGAAATGTCCTGCCCCTTACCATAACCGCCAGTTTCAACACACTACTAACTAACTCAACCAGGCCCCGCCCCTTTATTCTGCGTATGAATTATTATAATGAGGAATATTGTGACGTGTTTGTTCCCGGAAGAAACTCAAGACTACAATGGAGGCGTTTCAGGAGTTCAGAAACACTGACACTGATATATTTTCATGCTCAAACAGCAACACTACACACTAAAGAGAGATGAACATGCTCCCACGAGTCTGAGCAAACGATATCTGGTTAGAAATGTTTGTTTAGGCTGATGTTCACTTGTGCATCTTACCTGAGGCTTTTGGACCCCATCCAGTTTTAGCCACATCACACAAGCATGTGTTTGTGGAGGATAAATGTTTAACGCTTCTAGAAACCCAAAATCACAAGATCAGTTTCCCATGAGCCTCTCTGCTGAACGTCGGTGGTGTGTGTCGTGTCGCAGTGTTGCTGATCTCAGATCTGTCATGTTGTGGTTTGATAATGTCTCTCAGAGACTCAATAAAATGTGAATCTACACCATTAAATATGACACAGGCCATTATTATTAGAGACAATCTTCAACCCTGTAACGTAAAAAGTGATCAGTTGACTTAAATTTAAACTTAAATTATTAAATAAACTTCATGCTTAATCAAAAAAATTAAGTAATGTGGAATTGTCAAGTTCACATAACTTAATTTTTTCAATTAAGCATTACGTTTGTTTACTTAATAATTTTAAGGCAACGGGTTTACTAAATTTTTTTAAGTTAAAGGTACAATATGCAACATTTTCTGCCGCTAGAGGGCGCTACATTCCAAACAACAACAACGGCGTAGCTTGATGACGATGTGAAGGAGCGTGGAATGATGGGAACTGTTGAAAACGACACCGTGGATGTAAATCAGTCAGACGGGAATCGAAAAATCATGTTCATGGATGAGGTTTAATGACATGCTTTTAGTGGCGAGGGGGGCGTGGTTCAGCGCGGTCTGTAACGGGAGAGAGAGAAACGAGACGAGCGGGACGTAAGTAGGTCAAGTGCAAATGACGAACACCTGTGTCTTATTGCAGTATTATTGGGTAAATTGGACGCAGAGAAAGAAAACCGGTGGATCCGAGCTCTTATTTTTGAACTGTTTTGTGCCGTCGCGGTTGCCACGGTGAATGCGCGTTGTGCGCGACTTTTGTTTGTTTTGTTTTATTTTAATAAAGTACGAGTCCCAGTCACGCCGGCCCCTGTCTTCTTCCTTCCTGACTCTTGAACCTTATCACACTTTTATTTCATTAAAATGAATTAACCGCAAGAAAAGTAAGGTTTAATACTAAATTGGTTATCATAGATGTTACTGTATGTGTTGAATTCATTGTTGTGATAACGCGGCGCAGTTTTACGTGTTAAAAGTACATTCGAACATACCCACATCATTTGCCAAAATACTGATTAATCTTTATGTATAACACATGCTATGTTTATTTACATGGCCATAAACACCAGACGTGATAAACAATGTCAATAAACTAAACACAAACCTAAAGCAATAATACTTTCCTTACATAAACATAACTATTACCGAATGCTACATTTGGAAAATATCAAATTAAGCATGCTTTGTCAACAGAACCAGCTGCAATCAGTAAAGAATAATTGTGTTCCATAACGACTGCACGAAACAAGCTAATGTTTGTTGCTTGATAGACGCTACAACTACAACTTCCGCATTTGTCCAGGACTCCACGCAGTACGAGCGGAAACCGAGGGTAACGCGGATATGACGCCATTGACTGGCGACTCCCAGCTCACCCCTGCTCTAACGCCCCGTTTCCTTGGTTAAAATCGCAATTTTCTCACGATTTAAAAATAGTTGGAAACATTTGGGATATTGTAAGTAATCAACTTAACAAAATATATAACACTGGCCTTGATTTTGGGATATTTTAATGCAAAAATCTTACATATTGTACCTTTAAGTGAACTGATCACTTTTTACTGATGACGCATGTTCAAATCTCTGTACTTTATTCACTTTTACGTTTAGTGTGTTTGTTTTAAAGCTGTTTAAACATTCGTCTGATTCAGTGTTTGCACTGCAGAGGAATGCCGCTCACTGACTAACCTGTGTGACCTCTGACCTCTGACCCCCACGGCTGCTTTCACTGGTCAGATTCAGGGACGGACTGTGGATCGTGTCCTCCATAGATCCGGATGTTTCCGTGTTTCAAACCATGTCTGTGTTTGTGGACTGATGTTGAACATCTGGACTGATGTTCCTCTATTGTCTGTGTTTGTGGGCTGATGTTGAACATCTGGAGTGGACTGATGTTCCTCTATTGTCTGTGTTTGTTCTGATCCTCTCACTCGAGAACTATTCAACTTCAGCCGTTAATTCACATCAAACCAGTATTATACCAATATTAAATCAATACTAGAATTTTTTAAATTAAATTTACAGTAAATATTACATTAGTAACATTTCTTATTTTGTTTAATATTTCTATTTAGTAATAATAATAATAATTATTATTATTTTATAGTAATAATCACCAAATATTTTGCCAAATCATGCAGCTCTACAAACAAGCACAGTAAACCTGCAAAAGCTTTTTTGTTATATTAAACTGGCATTATTATTATTATTTATTTTATTAATAAATACTATATATTTTTTTTTTTTACATTGAAGTACTATAAATAAATAATAATTATAAATAAATATAGTAATATAATCCCTACAAACAGCCACAGCAAACCTGGAGCTTTTTAAAAAAATCTCATTTTAAATTGCAGTCGTGAGCCATATGAAATATGTAATTGAATATGCACTGTTCAGAATGTTCAGCATTCAAATGTCTGACTAACGTTGACATCATCATGTTTGCAAATTGTGATTGGCCTTCTTCCATGCATATATTTGCATAATGAACTGTGTTTGGTTTTGTGTTCCTTTGCATCTATTTAACAATCTGTAGCTGTCATTTTTTATGTGATGAGAAATAAAAACAGAAAACTTTATACATGAATCTTGTAATAATGCAAAATGCAAATATAGTTAAATTAGTGTAAAAGTCTTTGATTTAATAATATGTGACCCCTGGACCACAAAACAGTCATAAGGGTCAATTTTTTTGGTAGAAAATGTACAAAATATCTTAATGGAACATGATCTTTACTTAATATCCTAATGATTTTTGGCATAAAAGAAAAATGGATAATTTTGACCCATCCAATGTATTGTTGGCTATTGCCACAAATATACCCGTGCGACTCGGATCGGTTTTGTGATCCAGGATCACACATATGTCCAACAAATGCTATCAGGCTCAGTGTGACACAGATCTCTCCTCAGTAAGTGTTTGTGGAGAGAACATAAAGTGGGTCAGAACTCTGAGACGAAAGAAAGAAAGACAGAAAGAGCTCTTTCCAAGCGTCACCTGTTGTAATGCACACACTCACACAGTGTGTCCGTGTCTCAGCTAAAGCGAGCGGGTCACGCTGTCAGAGAGATTAAAATAGCGCGGGCGTCTCGCTGATGTCTCACCACCTTCTCCCATTGTTCGGCTTGTTTTCATTTCATCTGAGCGAGGATCCGTTGGGCTCAGCCAATCAGGAGACGGTGTGTGTGAGAGGGATATGAATATGCATGAAATGCTAATTCCTGTTATATTTAAATGTGCTGGATGGCCTGTAGCATTGGCTCATGTTTCAGAGCTGTGTGTTTAACAGGGACACTGAGCTGTGGTGTGTATGAAGCGCGAGAGCCTTCAGGGTGAGCAGAAACCCTTCTGCACTCCCAGATAAACCAGTTCAGCTCTCACGCCCCAGTCCATGCTCTTATCATCAGCAAACACATGCGTCGGGAACTGCAGGAGTCACTTATATTTTAGTTTAATTATTATGCATTGATTTATTTATGCATTTATTGGTTTATGCATTTATTTAGTATTTTGTAGTTTTATTTGATAGTTTTTGTTTGTATAATTTATTTTATTTTATGGTTATGGCTTTGATTCTGGTTGTGGTTTAGATAAGTGCTTGCTGAAAAGCTTCATTTTCTCACTATTGCTGCACAAATATTTTTCATTAATATGTATGTAACATTAATAATGTTACACAAAAGTAATATTGACCTGTGCCTCAGTTAACTATCTGAACTATTACATCCTTTTCTGGATTCACTGCATCATAGAAAGATTTACATATTTAATGATAGTTTTATGTTTTTTAGAAACAACTGAATCGATGATTTAAGATGATCTATGTTTGTTAATTTTTTTCATTCATTGTTGTTGTTCTTATTGGTTCTGAATATTTTCTAAATATTTCCAATCAGAGCAGAGTAGACCAATCACAACAGACTGGGTCATCTGACCAATCAGAGCAGTGTAGACCAATCACAACAGACTGGGTCATCTGACCAATCAGAGCAGAGTAGACCAATCACAACAGACTGGCCAATCTGACCAATTAGAGCAGAGTAGACCAATCACAACAGACTGGATCATCTGACCAATCAGAGCAGAGTAGACCAATCACAACAGACTGGCCAATCTGACCAATCAGAGCAGAGAAGACCAATCACAACAGACTGGATCATCTGACCAATCAGAGCAGTGTAGACCAATCACAACAGACTGGGTCATCTGACCAATCAGAGCAGAGTAGACCAATCACAACAGACTGGGTCATCTGACCAATCAGAGCAGAGTAGACCAATCACAACAGACTGAGCCATCTGACCAATCAGAGCAGAGGAAGCTCTCAGAAAGGCGGGGTTTAGAAAGACTGAATCTTCGAACCAGTAAAGAGCTGATGCTGCAGGGTAAATTATGAGAAAATGAAAGTGTTTTTTGACCTTGGGTGCATGTAAACCAATTATAGGAGACTCCGGAGCAAAATTAGGAACCTTTTAAATCTCTCGCTTTCCATTTCTCTCAAACAGCGTTGTTTATGTAAATGTATGTAAATCTAATATCTGTGTACATGTGCAGCAGATCCACAAATAGCTTTCAATACAGAATATATAACCGTCCTCTTCTCACGTCCCGTGTCCTGATGACTGTTGTGTTTTTGCATGTGTTTCCTGTGTTTCGTCTGTCCTCATCTCAACTTCCTGTTGTCTCTAACAGACTCCCGCTGGGCTGAGTTAGTCATTAATCAATGAAATCCTCGTCTATTGTGTTATGAAGAAGTTTTCTGATGCTTTTTCGGTTGTTTTTGCCCAAGTGCTTATTTACTTTCATTACACAGAAACAAGCAGCAAGGACACCAGCGTTAGACCTTCACACATTCACCTGAAAACTTGTGCTTTTTCTGTAACAAAATAAACGTACGCTGTCACGACCACAGACACGAGACAGAGAAGGAGAAGCAGGGGTCAGAGGTCACTGAGGAGCTGTCACTCACTCTCAGAATGAAGAGCAAAAAAAAATCAAGACATCTGGAGTTGATTTTAATCAAAATGGTTGAAGGCTGATAAATACAATCAGTTTTAATTTGACATATTTGCTTATTACTTTTGACCAATAGGTGGCGCTGACACCAAATTGATCTGAGTGTGTTCAATGTTGGGTGACAATTACACACACAAAGTCTGGTGTCAGTGTGTCAAATCTTTCCTGAGATGCAGCTTCAGATGCAGTTTGGCATTATGCCGTCAAATTTGTTGATGCGGTAAATTAAAACGGTTTCGACTATCGCCACGAAAAAGCAGATTTTCAAAATGGCGGTTGTTATGGCAAAATAGGTATCTATTTTCTCGGCATGAGCCAAGGAATCTATTAAGACAAGTTTAGTTACAACAGGCTAATTTAATCAAAAGTTATTGGCATTTTTTAAATCTCATTATAACTTTTGACCGCATGGTGGCGCTGTCTTGAAACTTTTTGAGTAAATTCGACACGATATTTTTGTGTTTTTTCTGAAAACATTTTCTGTGTTTTCTTCACACACGGTAAGAGTTGCAATCTGACTTGTTTTTCCACACCTTTTGATTGACAGGATACAATATAGAATGAAAAAATTGCTTATATTGCCTGATAAATCGGTGCATAATAAATGTTTCTTGAGCATCAAATCATCATATTAGAGTGATTTCTGAAGGATCATGTGACACTGAAGACTGGAGTAATGATGCTGAAAATTCAGCTTTGATCACAGGAATAAATCACACTTTACTATATATTCACATAGAAAATAATAATATTTCACAATATTACTGTTTGTTTTGTATTTTTAATCAAATAATTGTGTGCAGAAGAGACTTCTTTAAAAAAAAACTAATATTTTTTAAATGTACCGATCCCAAACTTTTGAACGGCAGTGTATATGTATAGAGAAAGATGTAGCATTTTGTGATTTATTAAGCATGAATGTGCCGTCATCAACGTTTGCTGCTGTGATCAGTGTTTGTTTAACATACTGTATGCAAACACACATTTCTGAACACCTAACTGTGCTTTTGCATGTTCTTCAGTGTCAGTGAGATTTATTTCAGCTGTGTCTGTAAGAGTTAGTTTTACACTGAAGTGTGAATCTAGAGCACTGAAGGATGCTGGGAGGATATAGAGACACTGAGAGTGTAAAATAGGCCAGAGAGAGAGTGTGTGTGTGTGTCGAGTCCTTTAGTTCTCCTCAACACACATTCACAGGGTCCAAAATGCCCGCCAACTGTATTGTGAGTGTAAATGTGCTCTGCTGAGTGTGTAACTGCGACACAGTTCCTCTCCATATGTTGGTAACCATATGCTAATCATTTATTAGGAATATGGCTTTAATTGAACTGTAAGAACAACAATGACGTGAGCAATGACGTCATCCATCAGCAGAAGTTTATCTAGATGAAGTCAACTAGCACTCAAAAATACAGTAAAAAATGTGAAATATTATTCCAATGTTAAGCATCTGTTCTCTATGTGAATATATAGTAGTGTAATTTATTCCTGTGATCATTTCAGCATCATTACTCCAGTCTTCAGTGTCACATGATCCTTCAGAAATCATTCTAATATGAAGATTTGACGCTCAAGAAACATTTATGATTATTATCAATCTTGGAAACAGTTGTGCTGGTCATATTGTGGAAATCGTCGTGCATTTTGATGCATCATTTGATGAATAGAGAGTTCAAAAGAATGTGAAGCATCACAATTAAAAGTATTAACTACCCCAAACTTTTGAACTGTAGTGTATGTGAAATATTCCTCGCAATAAGCAACAAAAAATGAAAATTAGTTTGACACTTGCAGTTTGAGTGTCACTGACTTGCGGTTTGTTACACATATGTGGTGAAAAAAGCGCTAAATAATCAAAAAATGTGCTTTTTTGTTTTTTTTAATAGTGCATAATCCAGTATTTCTGGCTGGGAGATGTTCTGGTTCAGCGTCTGATGTTGTGTTTTACTCTTTCTCTGTTGCAGGAGACGAATGAAATCGTGGCCATTAAGAAGTTCAAGGACAGTGAAGGTGAGTCTCCTGTTTTAAACGGCTCGTGTGGTTCAGGACATCAGCGATCTTCAGCTGAGCTCGTTTACTCGTCATCGCATGAAAGAAATATTAATGTGACACGCTTATATTCAAATAACCTCAACATGTATTGATCTGAAGAACAAATTTATAGAATAGCATGTGTTCTATAAGCATTCTAATATATCAAAATAATAAACAGCTTTAACTTAAAGTTATGATTAGAAATTAATATGCATGCAAGTTGTGCAATAAAGTTACATAAACGCACACCTTTATCTTTGTGTTCGGTTCCAGTGTCACTTTCAGGGTTATTATCGTTAACTAAAACTAATTTAAAACATTTTTGTTAACTGAAATAAAGCTGTAATAAAATAAAATAAAATATAAATATTAGATGTGAAACTCAAACTAAGAGAACATTAGAAGTGTTGCCTAATTCAAATAAGTTTAAGTTTAACCACTAAAATTACTAACAGTAAATAAAAAACTAAAACTGAAAAAAAAGAAAAAAAGAAAGAAATATATATATTAAATAGTAATATTAAAGAGGCAACAAGACACAACATTTCTAACAACATTTCTAAAAATTAAACTACTATGAATTTGAAACTGAAAATATATTACTAACTGTAAATATCCGTCCATCCATCCATCCATCTTTCTTTCTTTCTTTCTTTCTTTCTTTCTTTCTTTCTTTCTTGACTTTTTTTGGGGGGGCCATTATTGGCTTCCTCCAGGGGTTCTTTGTCTTCCTGTTATCGAGGGCGGTCAAGGACTGATTCATCTAGCCTCTAAGGTGAAAGCCATGAGGTTACAAACTGCCCAGAAACTGCTTTATTCTTTGGACTCTGTACCGTGGATCAGTTTTAGTCTTGCCATTCTACGAGGGAAAAATAAGATGGGTTTTGATAAGCAAATGTTTATGATCTCAGAAAATGTTGTAAAGGACATGTTTAAGATCAAGTTTTATGGATCTGTGTTTGAAGCTTGGAGTTATTTTAAGCCGGAGCGAAAAGAACATTTTGGCTTTAATTAACCACTTTTTCACAATCCCTGGTTTTCCCATACTTTTAATATGTCTAGCGTTGATATTTCTAACTTTGGTTTAGCTGGTGTAACTAAAGTTGGCGATTTGATTGATTTGACAAATAGAGAGTGGGTTTCAGTACAACATTTTACTACAAATATTGGAGGTAGATGAGAGAGAATTGTTGGAAACATATTAAAGAATTTGAAAACATCCTTTCCTACATCTTTGTGGGAATATATAACTTATTTTATGTCTGGTAATAATCATTCAAAGTTCTTTTTCCAGAAGTGTATATAACATCACAGGTAGACCAACATGGAAATGATAATGATAATAATGAGAACTTGTTGCTCTCTTTTAAAGGTTTACAAAGCCTTCCTTTTTCTATAATGAACAAGCAAAACTTATATAAGGTTTGTGTAAAGTCTTTCTTTGCTGGACAGTTAAGAGAGAGGAGAGATACAAAATGGAGATCTCATCTCTCAGTGACAGAGAATAAATCACCTTCATGGCGGCAAAGAGGTCTGGTGATTTACAGTGGCGCATTTTACATTGTGCATTACCAACAAAAGTTTTTCTGTTTAAATGTGAATATTCAGATTCTTCATTTTGTACTTTGTGTAATGAACTTGACACAGTTTTTCATGTTTTTTGCGAATGTTGTAAATTATCTCCGCTTTTTAATGTTTTGGATAGAATTTTGAGTAGTTTAGGGATAATTTTTTCAAAAACAGTGTTTATTTTTGGGTGTAAATATTCTCGTGATAAGTGGGAAATCTGTACTTTTTCAAATTTTTTGATTGGTCAAGCAAAATTAGCCATATGAAAGACTTATAAAATTGAAATAGAAGGACAAAAAGTCAATATGGTTAATTTATTTAAGGCCTTGGTTGAATCTAGGATAAGATTAGAATATGAATTTAATAAAATGAATTGTAATATCCTAATGTTTGAGAAGAAATGGTGTGTAAACAGAGGTTTAATTTGTATAGAAGGAGAAGATCTCTTTTTTAAATGGTAATGTTGTGATAAATTATGTTTTATAGATGTTAAAAATAAATTGCTTTAAAAAGTCAAAGTCTTTTTCTTTCTTTCTTTCTTTCTTTCTTTCTTTCTTTCTTTCTTTCTTTCTTTTTCTTTCTTTCTTTCTTTCTTTCTTTCTTTCTTTCTTTCTTTCTTTCTTTCTTTCTTTCTTTTTCTTTCTTTCTTTCTTTCTTTCTTTCTTTCTTTCTTTCTTTCTTTTTCTTTCTTTCTTTCTTTCTTTCTTTCTTTCTTTCTTTCTTTCTTTTTCTTTCTTTTTCTTTCTTTCTTTCTTTCTTTCTTTCTTTTTCTTTCTTTCTTTCTTTCTTTCTTTCTTTCTTTCTTTCTTTTTCTTTCTTTTTCTTTCTTTCTTTCTTTCTTTCTTTCTTTCTTTCTTTCTTTCTTTCTTTCTTTCTCCTAAAAGTTACACTAAAATTAACAAGAAATTGAATATACAAAAATAAAAGCCCATTCAGAATATTAATAAAAAACTTTAATAGTATATAAATAATACTAAAACAACACTGGTTACCTTTAAGAGTAATGTTACTTTGCTTTACAACTGATAACAAGTAACAAATACATTTATTTCCTCTTTTTTTTAAAGTAACAAATGACTTTCTAGGTTCTGTTACTTGTTCTGGCTCTACTTCAGTTTGAATGAACAGAATCTGAACAATCCCAGGAGGCACTCGAGTAATTCGTTTTTAGAAAAATATAAAAAGTTACTGTGACTCAAGTCTGACACTGTTTTGCTACTCCGCTAGGTTGCTCTTAGCTTTGCTGCTTTTATTTGTGTTTTATGTGTTGTTATGCAGGTATTATTTTCTTATGATTTATCTGGTTGTTCTGTAAAGCTCTTTGGTTGTAAATGTGCTGTATAAATGAAGTGAAGTTGACTGTGTGTTCAGAGAATGAGGAGGTGAAGGAGACCACCATGCGTGAGCTGAAGATGCTCCGCACGCTGAAGCAGGAGAACATCGTGGAGCTGAAGGAGGCGTTTCGGCGGCGGGGGAAACTCTACCTGGTGTTCGAGTACGTGGAGAAGGTGAGACGAGACTCTGGAGATCTTCAGCCGTGCGTTAAAAAATGTCCTGGCTCTTCCAAGCTTTTCTTTTGCCGTACGCATCGATTTACGCATGACGTAATGACGAACGCGGAAGCACAGAGGAAAGAGCGAAACGCCAGTCACGAATTAGAAGTCTTAAACGAGAATTATTAAAGAGAAATGTCGGAGGAGTTTGAGTTTGTTGCCCAACTAGTTATTTTAGTCAATAAAGTTTTAAATATGGATATTTTTCTTACACGAACGCATCGCTTCACTTCAGAAGGCCTTTATTAACCCCCCAGAGCAGTGTGGAGCACTTTAATGATGGACAGATGCACTTTTATGATGGACAGATGCACTTTTATGATGGACAGATGCACTTTTATGATGGACAGATGCACTTTTATGATGGAAAGATGCACTTTTATGACGGATAGATGCACTTTTATGACGAATAGATGCACTTTTATGATGGATAGATGCACTTTTATCATGGATAGATGCACTTTTATCATGGATAGATGCACTTTTATCATGGATAGATGCATTTTTATGATGGATAGATGCACTTCTATCATGCATAGATGCACTTTTATGATGCATAGATGCACTTTTATCATGGATAGATGCACTTTTATCATGGATAGATGCACTTTTATTATGGATAGATTCACTTTTATGATGGATAGATGCACTTTTATCATGGATAGATGCACTTTTATGACGGACAGATGCACTTTTATGATGGATAGATGCACTTTTATGATGGATAGATGCATTTTTATGATGGATAGATGCACTTCTATCATGCATAGATGCACTTTTATGATGCATAGATGCACTTTTATCATGGATAGATGCACTTTTATGATGGATAGATGCACTTTTATCATGGATAGATGCACTTTTATCATGGATAGATGCACTTTTATGATGGACAGATGCACTTTTATGATGGATAGATGCACTTTTATCATGGATAGATCCACTTTTATGATGGATAGATGCACTTTTATCATGGATAGATGCACTTTTATGATGGATAGATGCACTTTTATGATGGATAGATGCACTTTTATCATGGATAGATGCACTTTTATGATGGATAGATGCACTTTTATGATGGATAGATGCATTTTTATGATGGATAGATGCACTTCTATCATGCATAGATGCACTTTTATGATGCATAGATGCACTTTTATCATGGATAGATGCACTTTTATCATGGATAGATGCACATTTATTATGGATAGATTCACTTTTATGATGGATAGATGCACTTTTATGGACTTCAAAAAATATACCCATTCACAGCCATTATAAAGCTTGGAAGAGCCAAGACTTTTTTTTAATATAACTCTGATTGTATTCGTCTGAAAGAAGAATGTCATATACACCTAGGACAGGGATGGGCAACTTCAGTCCTGGAGGGCCGCTATCCTGCAGGGTTTAGCTCCAACCCTGATAAAACTCACCTGCCTGTAGCTTTCTAATTATCCTAAGATGCTGATTAGCTTGTTCAGGTTTTTTTGAGTAGGGTTGGAGCTAAACTCTGCAGGACAGTGGCCCTCCAGGACTGAAGTTGCCCATCCCTGACCTAGGATGACTTGAAGGTGAGTAAATCATGGGCTAATTTAAATTTTTTGGTGATTTTGTGTGTGTGTGTGTGTTGCAGAACATGCTGGAGCTGCTGGAGGACATGCCGAACGGAGCTGCGCCTGACAAGGTCCGGACGTACATCTACCAGCTGATCAAAGCCATTCACTGGTGCCATAAGAACGACATCGTACACAGAGGTGCGACACCCCTGGAATAAAGTCAATTATATTTAAAAAAAGAATTTTATAATATCATTTCATTTTATTCTTCATACACGGAGGTGTGAGAACACCTGTAATAAAATTATTTATATTTATATTTTTTTTAATTTATATATATAAATATTTTTTAATAAAAAAACAAAAGAAATCTATTATATTTTAATTATGTTATTTAATTTTAATCATCATTCACAGATGTGCCAGACTACCTGTAATTAAATTAATTATTTAAATGTATTCATCATCCAGAGAGATACGAGATCCCCTGTAATAAAATGAATTATATATATATAAATTTATTATATCATTTCATTTTATTCTTCATCCACAGAGCTTTGAGACCACCTGTAATAAAACATTTTTTTAATAAAATAAAAAAAAGAAGTCTATTATATTTTAATTATTTTATTTTAAACATCAGATTAATTATAAATTAGTTTGATTAAATTAATTATATATATATTTTTAAAAATAGATAGATAATATTTAAATGTATTCATCAACCACAGAGATACAAGACCCCCTGTAATAAAATTAATTATTTTTAATTAAAAAAAAAATAATTATCTTTTAATTATATTATTTAATTGTAATCATCCTCCACAGAGGTGCCAGACCACCTGCAATAAAATTAATTATATTTTGATAAAATAAAAGATAAAATCAATTATATTTTAATTGTATTATTTAATTGTAATCATTATGCACAGTGGTGCAAGACCACCTGTAATAATAATAATTTAAAAAAAATCCTTTTTTTTTTTCATTCTAATATTTAATTTTAATTATTGTCCACAGAATTACCACCTGTAATAAAATATTTGACATGCTGATTGTATAGATTTGTCTATCTCACTCTAGATATCAAGCCGGAGAATCTCCTCATCAGCTCTGATGACGTGCTCAAACTGTGCGACTTCGGTGAGTTTCTGCGGTCATGTGATCGTGAAGCACCAATCATCGTCTGATGCGCATCACAGGACTGTGTGCATTGGCCACACCCACACTCTATGCAAATCATATGGGTGGAGTGAATCCTGATTAGCATTCTGTCCCGTATCAGACTTATGTATGGTGTGTGTGTGTGTGTGTGTGTGTGTGTGTGTTTGACTCAGCGAGACAACAGCAGATCGCCTGTCTCTCACTCCAGACTCGCTGTGAGACACTCAGGCTGTTCTCCATTCTGGACATGCTCTCATTGTTTTATTGGGAAAAGTAGCCGAACATACACACACACACACACACACGTTCTGTGCTGCTCAAAATCATCACGTATGACAGAAAGATCACCGATAACATCTCTTTTATGTCTCTCCTGTGCTCAGATTTGCTCCAAAGTCTGCAAAAGTCAGAGATCTTAATATGAACTCAAATATTTCTTGTTAAATGATCTGAGCTGCGAAGCATAATAGATGGAAAAAATGAAAGGAAACATTAGAAATGTTGAAGCACTAGAGTTGTTAACTGTAAAAAAAAAAAAAAAAAAAAAACTCAAAATGAAATGAAAAATATAATAAACTTGATAATATTAAAAAAAATATCCAAAATGTATGGAGTCCATAAGGGGACATGTGGTGATAGAAACAAATATGTGACGGAGGAAAAATGATATTTCAGTGTTTTTGAGCACAGTTGGTAAATCTGAAACAGACACATGTGAGATTACTGGGGGTTCAGGCGAGTCACCTGAGAAGCTGTAACTGTGATGCGGATATGCTAATCAGGGTTTCCTCCAATCAGACGCTCTCTGAGATCTTGTGGTTCCTCTGGCAGGTTTTGCTCGGGATCTTTCTGAAGGAACCGATGCGAACTACACTGAGTATGTGGCGACCCGATGGTACCGCTCACCAGAACTGCTGCTGGGGTGAGACACACACACACACTCTCTCACACACACACACAGACACACTCATGCACACACACACACACACACACATTTATACACAGACACACACTCACTCACTCTCATAGACACACTCTATTACACACACAGAGACACACACATACACACACACACACACACACACTCACGCACACTCATGCACACACACACACACACTCACACACACTCAGACACACACTCACTCACTCTCATAGACACACTCTCTCACACACACAGAGACACTCACACACACACACACACACACACACACTTATACACACAGACACACACTCACTCACTCTCATAGACACACTCTCTCACACACACAGAGACACTCACACACTATCTCTCACACACACATTCTGACAGACGCACACTCACACACACACACACACATTTATACACACACATTTATACACACACTCAGACACAGACACACTCACTCACTCTCATAGAAACACTCTCGCACACACACACAGACACTCACACACTCTCTCACACACACACACACACACACACACACACACACACACACATACACATTTATACACACACACTCAGACACAGACACACACACTCACTCACTCACTCACTCTCATAGACACACTCTCTCACACACACACAGACACTCACACACTCTCACACACACACACACACACTTTTCCTGCATCCTGCCGGCGACGGTTAAATGTTCGCACAACGAGGACGTTGATTTGGCGAATGTGAGCTAGCCTGGAGTATAGCTGGAGCTGCAGGGAGTAATGCTGTAATAATAACAGTATAGTGGGAATGATATGCGTCTGTTCATTCATTCTTGGCAAAGTTTCCCGCCGAACTGACAACACGCTGACGTCAGACGCACGTCCGTTTACTAACCAATCGATGTCGAGATGCAGCCCACAGAGATGATGACGACAGGACGCAAGTGTGTATGTAAAGTTCTTTAGTGCGCTCGCATAACTGCAATGTGAAACCAAACCAAAACTAACCAAATGTATCAAAACATGAGCCTTGGTTCGGACTTTGGTGCGACTCTCAGTTGTGAAACGCCCTTACTCCTACTCCAGAGTCGGTCTAAACCAGCGCTATAGGAACTACAGTGCTGTTCGCTGATTGGCTGAACGCACGCGAAACACCAGCACCCGCCATTTTTATTAAGGCTGTGTACACACACAGATTATAGCCTATACACTGAGGAGAAACTCCAGCGTGACTTTGAGGAGACCAAGAGAAACATGATTATGTATTTCAGCTCAGCAACACTGGACATCAACCACACGCCATACGCTAATAACTCTTCATGTCTTTCTATGTGTAACAGTTCTATCGAATCATGTATCGGACAGGACTGTCAGATCGTAAACTAATGAACACGGAGAATGAGAACACTGTGTGTTCAGGCTCTGGCGTTCTCAGCACTGTCAAAATAAAAGTCACAAAGACAAGCGTGGCTTACGTCACGGTGCGAATGCAACCAGGAAAACGTTCCTACAAACGTTCCATTAGTTCTCGGGGATCCGCCCTGGTGGCTAGATCCTAAAACTACCCGGTGCGAAAGCCTCTAATTAAATGGCGATAATATCACACATCGTATCACAGGGGAAATTCTAATTCTGACTCTCTCTGCGTGTGTGTGTGTGTGTCAGGGCGCCATACGGGAAGGCGGTGGACATGTGGTCAGTGGGGTGTATTCTGGGCGAGCTGAGCGACGGTCAGCCCTTGTTTCCGGGTGAGAGTGAGATTGACCAGCTCTTCACCATCCAGAAGGTCCTGGGACCCCTGCCGCCCGAACAGATGAAGCTCTTCTACAGCAACCCACGGTTCCACGGGCTACGGGTCAGTCTGTCTCACACACACACACACACACACACACACACACACACACACACACGACTCTCTTAAAGGAGTAGTTCACTTTAAAATGAAAATTAGCCCATGATTTACTCACCCTCAAGTCATCCTAGGTGTATATGACATTCTTCTTTCAGACGAATACAATCAGAGTTATATTAGAGTTATAACTGGGGGCCTTTATTAACCCCCCAGAGCAGTGTGGAGCACTTTTATCATGGATAGATCCACTTTTATCATGGATAGATCCACTTTTATCATGGATAGATCCACTTTTATCATGGATAGATCCACTTTTATCATGGATAGACGCACTTTTATGATGGACAGATGCACTTTTATGATGGATAGACGCACTTTTATGATGGATAGATGCACTTTTATGATGGACAGATGCACTTTTATGATGGATAGATGCACTTTTATCATGGATAGATGCACTTTTATCATGGACAGATGCACTCATGGACAGATGCACTTTTATCATGGATAGATGCACTTTTATGATGGATAGATGCACTTTTATGATGGATAGATGCACTTTTATGATGGACAGATGCACTTTTATGGACTTCAAAATAGAAACAGCCATTCACTGCCATTATAAAGCTTGGAAGAGCCAGGACATTTACACCTAGGATGACTTCAGGGTGAGTAAATCATGGGCTAATTTTCATTTTAAAATGAACTACTCCTTTAACACGCATTCCTGCGCTCACTGTGAGTGATTCAGCAGTGCATGTTATATTCATACTCTCGTGTGTGTGTAGTTTCCCTCAGTGAGCCATCCACAGACGCTGGAGCGACGATACCTCGGGATCATCAGTCCAGTGATGCTCGACCTCATGAAGGTAAGAGAGGAGTGTGTTCAGTGAGACACACACACACACACACAGACAATAATAAAGACAATAATAAAGATATTGTTTGATAAGTGAGATCTCTGATTGTAGTCCTTGAAAAGTCCTAGAAAGTCCTGAAATTTCATTATACAGTATCTGTACGAACCCTGAAAATAGTAAAAACTAAAATTTAAATAAATGTATAAAATGTGTGTGTGTGTGAGTGTTCATCACATGTGATGGTAATATGAATAAACTGAGAGAGATTAGTCACAGTTTTTCTGCCTCTAACCTTCACGTTCCAACCCTGTGTGAAATATGAAATAATCTAAATAACTAATGACTGTTTTTGTGTTTGTCATCTGTCCCCCTCACACAAATCTCGTGTCTTCTGTTCACCTGTGATGCAGGTTTGTCATTATCGTGTGTGTGTGACTAATGGCAGTTCATTCACCTCACACACTCGTTTACTGGGGTTTCCATTCGCTCGCACTTCATTTGTGTTAAGCTGATGATTGAATCCGCTGATAAAGCTTACAAACCACACTTCACTGCTGTTTTCAGTTCCTGTTAAAGCATCAAGAGACACACAGATACTCAACATGTTGTTGCGTGTGTGTTAGCGAATGAGTGTGACTCACGTAGCTCCGTCGCTTCATTAGGTGAAAATGACATTTCATCACTGCGAAAATTGTGCGCTAATTATATTTTCATCACAGTGATTTCTTTGTTTCTGCAGATGAATCCTGCAGATAATAATCCTGATATTGTTGTCATTAAACTCTTCTTCTGAAAACTTCAACACGGAGGCTTGTTCTTTCATGTAATTTTATTAAAGGATGAGTCATACGTAAAACAAATATTTTCAACAAATGAGGTTTAGGACATTGTGGTAATAATGCTAGCGGTGTTCTTGTGTGATGGGCTTGTTGAAGCTTGTTTCCTCTGGAGGATATTAATAGATGTTTGTTGGGTGATATATATATATATATATATATATATATATATATATATATATATATTGTATTATGGATAAAAATATTGCAAAAGAATCATATGTATTCGTATATACATATATTTATATATATTTACTGTATTAGAATAATGAGAAAAACACTTGAGAATAATGACCTCAAAGAAAACAACTCAAAATAAAATTCACTAAGAAAAATATCCAAATGCATAAAAATGCTATTTTTTAAATATTTTTTTAAAATCTTTGTGACCTTGTTTTCATGTTTTTATATATATATATATATATATATATATAATTTTTTTTTATTTTTATTTTTTTTTATAAAACCCTACATTTTATTACCGAAAGGCAAACAAATCTTTCTCATTAATAATGTAATATATATTTGTAATGTAATATATATTTGTAATTATTTGTATTTTGAGTATATGTAGCAGTGTATTTATATTACATTTTGATAATAATTGATAATAATTGTAATGTTTGATTACATTCTACAATATAATACAAAAAAGTATAGTAATATATTGCAAGTAAAAATGTTCCAATGCATTTTATATGCACATTCAATGCACAACTATAATGTGCTTAGTTTTCATGAAAATAATGTAAAAGAAAGAAAAGACTGGACTTCCTCTTGTTAAATTTAGATTATCCCTGTGAGAGATCTACCACTGTGGCTTTCTACTTCCAGAACCTGTTGTTGTTGTACCCGAACGAGCGCTATCTGACAGAACAGAGTCTGAACCATCACGCCTTCCAGACTCAGCGCCTGACGGAGCGTTCCGGCCCGCTCACACCCACACCCATCCGCTCCTCCAAGAGGAAACCCCTTCTGGACAACAGCGCCCCCAGCAGGTCAGGAGGACTCATTCAATTGGACTGGGAAGAGTGGAACTCTAACATACTTACTGACTGTGTACACAAGCTAATTATGTGGTTAAGCATGCAATGTTTCAAAGAGTAGTATGCTAGATTGTGAGATCCTATTTCCTATTTCCTATCCTGCTTCACTTTTCATCTTGAAAATAGTTATTTTGCATTTTTAAACCATTTTTGTGAAGCTTTTGGCAGCAAGATCAAATAACAAGTCTTATTTCATTTAGATTCGTCATACTGCAAATCAAGGTCACATCATATTAAATGGAAAGTCAGTATGAATGCATTGCATTATGGAATATAGAACATTACACAGTGTGCTCTGGTCGTAATCTGCACATTTTTGCTACGTTTAGTAGGTCATCCGGTATTCCACGCATGAAAATACTGTGTGCCAAATGTTCAATATTGGGAGGAGAGCTTGACATTAACATAGTTATGTTCAGTTAATTGAATGTAAACAGTTGAGAAAGAAAACACACGTGTAACAGTATATTGGATCCGTGCATTTAGTCTTAAAGTGACAGCAGCCTAATATACCTGCTGCCAAATTCTGAGATAATATTAAAAATATCTATATGGCAGTTTTCCCCATGGTATCAATGTCATAATTGTGGCCAGTGAAAATGAAAACTTTGGAAAACCACTAGCCACATTGGCTGCTGTGCAAAAACGTTAATGTCAAGCCCTGATTGGGAGTAAATAAAACTAGAGGGAAAACGGGGGAATCTGTTTTAATAGGCTAAGCAGGAAAAAAACACTTTTCCTCAAACATTAGGTGTTCAGTCCACTTGAGCCATCAATCTGATTATAAACTGAATATCTGTGTGCATGTAAGCTTAGCTAGTGTTGCTTATATATAATATATATGTTGCTCCAAAACTCACGTTTGCATGCTTTAATTTTTTTATTGTTTTTTAGGGGTCACGTTGTCAAGAGTTCAAGTCACCATCGCTCAAACAGTCGTGACTGCTCCAGTCTGCCCCGTCATGGGCACGAAGACCTCCACCCTCCCAGCTCTGAGACGTTCCTGAACGGGTCGGTCCAGTCCGCCAACAGCCTGAGCCCAGTCATGCACCCTAAATCCTTCCAGCCGCTCAACCGCTCGGCATCGTGCGGGAAAGACCTCCAGCATGCTAAAGAGGCCAAATCAAAATCGGGCGATTTTGACTTCGGCAAACCAGCAGACGGCCCCGGCGCCAAATACCTGAAATCTAACACGCCCCGTTCCCAGAACCGTCATTCCTTTGTGGAGGTCAAGACCGGCACGCTCACGGGCGACCGGGAGAAACAGAGCCGCCACGGATACGGTGAATCGAACGCGTCGTCATCCTCCGCCGGGAAGGGATCATCCTCATACCTGAGTTTGTCTAAGAGTCACGGAGTGCTTAGTGACGCCAAATCCGTGAATAACCTCAGCGATATGCGACTACACCCGGACGACCCATCCGGATCGCCCCGCTACTTCCCCAGCAGCTGCTTGGATCTTAACATGAACCTGAACTTGGCGGCTCCGGGAAGCCCGTCAATGCAACACGGGGGACACAGTCCCGCTGTGGGACGTCGAAGCAAACTGGAACGGGACGGAAGCACAGTTGAGCCGTCCAGCCGGCGCGCCTCGTCACGGCAAAAGAGTGACGGGAACCCTGTGGATCCGCTCGACCCCGGAGCGGGACTGTCTCTTTCGGCTCCGCAGGAGTTCCCCTACGGCGTGGGCTACACCAGCCCGTTCTCCTCGCAGCAGCGCCCGCACAGGCACTCGATGTACGTGAGGAGGGAACGCGGGCGTCCCCATGGGGGCGAGGCGGGCGGATTGGTGGTGGGACAGGGGATGCCCAACAGGGCCAGTAGTTTACAGCTACTGACCCCTCAGCTACAGCACCGGACCCTGCCGAGACACATGGGCAGCGCCGTGTCACGGGACGCAGGATTAGACGACATTAGGGTCAGTCCATACCTCTTTTATTTAAAGGGATAGTTCACCCCAAAATGAAAATTAGCCCATGATTTACTCACCCTCAAGTCATCCTAGGTGTATATGACATTCTTCTTTCAGACGAATACAATTGGACTTATATTAAAAAATGTCCTGGCTCTTCCAAGCTTTATAATGGCAGTGAATGGCTGTTTCTGTTTTGAAGTCCATAAAAGTGCATCTATCCATCATAAAAGTGCATCTATCCATCATTAAAGTGCATCTGTCCATCATAAAAGTGCTTCTATCCATCATAAAAGTGCATCTATCCATGATAAAAGTGCATCTATCCATGATAAAAGTGCATCTATCCATCATGATAAAAGTGCATCTATCCATCATAAAAGTGCATCTATCCATCATAAAAGTGCATCTATCCATCATAAAAGTGCATCTATCCATCATGATAAAAGTGCATCTATCCATCATAAAAGTGCATCTATTCATCATAAAAGTGCATCTATCCATCATGATAAAAGTGCATCTATCCATCATGATAAAAGTGCATCTATCCATCATAAAAGTGCATCTATCCATCATGATAAAAGTGCATCTATCCATCATAAAAGTGCATCTATCCATCATAAAAGTGCTCCATACTGCTCCGGGGGGTTAATAAAGGCCTTCTGAAGCGAAAAATATCCATATTTAACACGTTACAAAGTAAAATTCTTGCTTTTATCATGGATAGATGCACTTTTATGATGGATAGACGCCCTTTTATGGACTTCAAAACAGAAACAGCCATTCACTGCCATTATAAAGCTGGGAAGAGCCAGGACATTTTTTTTATTTAACTCTGATTGTATTCATCTGAAAGAAGAATGTCATATACACCTAGGATGACTTGAGGGCTAGGAAATTTTTTGGGTGAAATATTCCTTTAAGTGTTTTGCCTGCTTTCTGAGGCCTGTGAGCATTTGTGAGATGTGTAGAGTGTGTTCAGTGCTGGGTCTGGATCAGGGTGATGCCCATTCCTGGTCTGGATGAAGTCTTATAGGGGTCGCACACCGGACGCGCACTTTCTCAGTTTATGGCCAGCAATATTGTTATGTTTAAGGACATTATGAAATAAAGATGTTATTGTTATGTTATGACTGTCCTGTACAATTAAATACAATCATGGCTGAGTCTGCAGTCTGAACACGTTACCTCAGAGCGTCCGTTAACTGAATGAAGTGAGAATCTCTCCTGAAAATCCGATAACATCAGCAGTTTTCATCCACGCAGCTGATTTCTGTAAATGAATGTAAAACTAAATGTATCTTGCAGCACAGGGTGAAGTCAGTATATACATTAACTACGATATGTGACAAATATGATGTACTTTTAATATAAAACTATGTAAATGGTGCTCGAATGGCGCTGTCGTGTGTGTGTACACTCACTCATAGAAAACAAGGTGTTAGAATTTTAAAGACGTGGCGCTGCACTCTTGCCCGGTGTGCGACACCCTTCAGTGTAATATTACACATCTGTTCCAAAGCTTATAGAGCTTCTTATCTATCTATCTATCTATCTATCTGTCTGTCTGTCTGTCTGTCTGTCTGTCTGTCTGTCTGTCTGTCTGTCTGTCTGTCTGTCTGTCTGTCTATCTATCTATCTATAGTGTCTGTCTATCTATCTGTCTGTCTGTCTGTCTGTCTATCTATCTATCTATAGTGTCTGTCTATCTATCTGTCTGTCTGTCTGTCTGTCTGTCTGTCTGTCTGTCTATCTATCTATCTATCTATCTATCTATCTATCTATCTATCCTACAGTATCTATCTATCTATCTATCTATCTATCTATCTATCTATCTATCTATCTATCTATCTATCTATCTATCTATCTATCTATCCTACAGTATCTATCTATCTATCTATCTATCTATCTGTCTGTCTGTCTGTCTGTCTGTCTGTCTGTCTGTCTGTCTGTCTATCTATCTATCTATCTATCTATCTATCTATCTATCCTACAGTATCTATCTATCTATCTATCTATCTATCTGTCTGTCTGTCTGTCTGTCTGTCTGTCTGTCTGTCTGTCTGTCTGTCTGTCTGTCTGTCTGTCTGTCTATCTATCTATCTATAGTGTCTGTCTATCTATCTATCTATCTATCTATCTATCTATCTATCTATCTATCTATCTATCTATCTATCTATCTATCTATCTGTCTGTCTGTCTGTATGTCTGTCTCTGTCTATCTATCTATCTATCCTACAGTATCTATCTATCTATCTATCTATCTATCTATCTATCTATCTATCTATCTATCTATCTATCTATCTATCTATCTATCTATCTATCCTACAGTATCTATCTATCTATCTATCTATCTATCTATCTATCTATCTATCTATCTATCCTACAGTATCTATCTATCTATCTATCTATCTATCTATCTATCTATCTATCTATCTATCTATCTATCTATCTAGTGTGTGTACAGTATGACATCTAAGAATGTGGTCTTGGTATGCAGCTCACTAGTGTTTGGAACAGATCGTGTGTGTGTGTGTGTGTGTGTGTGTGTGTGTAGGAGTCAGTGATCATATGAGTGTGTGCTGAGCGCTTTATGCTTCTCCTGCTCTCATCTCTCCATAAACAGAGCGACCCGGCGGCCGCAGAGGTCAGTCACACGCGACCTTTAATCCGGGAGTCCACACGGGACAACACCACCAGCTTTCACACACCACGGCAAAAAAGCGAGGTCCGCACCATCCTGCTTCCTATCTCTTTCTCCTTCCCTCTCTCTCTCCATCCTCCTCCTTCTGCTGCCCATCCTCCTGTTTGCTTTGCTCTCTCATTCTTGATGGTGGCATTTCGGTTGTGTTTCCTTTTGTTTGGAGTTTATGCAGAAGGGAACCGTCAGTGTTCATGCCACATAATGTCCTTAGTGTTGCACTGAGCACTTGTTCTGCTTGAAACACGTGTGTGACGAATGTTGATGCTGCAGGGAGGAGTGTATCACGAGCAGCTCGCGGATGACAGCGGATCCGCCAAAGAGAACCGCATGATGTACGGCGAATCTGTGCCGAGACGGGTCGGGAGCTTCTACAGGGGTCAGTCAAATCCTCGTTTCATTTTAATTAGTGCTGGGCGACGATTAATCGCATGCAAAATAAAGGTTTGTGTTTACATAATGTTTGTGTGTCGGCCTTTCGATGTTGGCCGTGGATTCAGGGAACAATGAGTAGCTATTTTTCACTCCAAACGCAGTCTTCATTTCATAAGCTTTATTTTCCTAACATTTCTAAATTAAGTTCATAATTTCAACAAAAGAAAAATCCAAACATTTGATCTTTCATGTCCTTCCTTATACATCCTTAACCCGACAGGTGCATGATAATTAACTAAATAAGTACATAAATACAAATACGCACATACTAAATAATAATAATAATAATAATAATAAACAAATACATAACTTATAATAAATAAAAACACTTATTATAGACAAACGGCTACAACAATTATATGTAATATACAATATTGTAACAATATTGTAATATATGTGTGTGTTCTGTGTATAGTTATTTTGTATATATAAATACACACTTATGCATTTAAGAAATATTTGCATGTATATACTGTATATAATAAAAAGTTGGATGTTTTTATCGGTTTGATCGGCGGGGGGGGGGGGGGGGGGGGTCTCAGTATATTTTCCTGCTTTTTTGTCCTTAGCCAATCACATGCCTGATATATATTTATACATAATTTATATTATAAATAAAATAAAAAAATATATATATATACATAACACATTTTTCTTAAATATATACATAAATGTGTATATATTTATATATACAAAATAATTATACACAGTACACACACATATATTATGTAAACACAAACCTTTATTTTGGATGTGATTAATCGTTGCCCAGCACTAATTTTAACATTTAACGTTTAGGGTGACGCGCTACAAGTCACAGGTTTTATTTTTATTATGTTTTCTAATTGATCTATTAACAAATGCAATTGAAAACCTCTCTGTTCCCCGTACTGAAGTCTCACAGCGCTCGACGGTGTCTAAGGATTGCTCCATTATAATCAAGAAAACGGCAGTATTTACTGCATTATAGTCATTAACTATGTTGGGAGGACAGTCAAAAACAACAGCAAAAGAAATAGCACTTTGAATAAAAAGAAACAAAACTGTTGTTGGAAGAGAGAGCAAATGAGAAGTAATGCAAGAGTTACTTTATGCATTTTAACAGTGCGATATCGCTTTATTATCTAACACTTTATTTTTAAAGGTCACTGGTTCCAGGTCTCTCTGTTTCTCCACACTCAGTATGTTCATGTGTTTGTGTTTTCACCAGTGCCGTCACCCAGACCCGATAACTCGTTCCACGAGAGTTCAGGGGTCACGATAGACAACAGCCACAACATACACCAACCGACCTATGACCCCTGGTGAGGATGAAGCACTCACACTCTCTGTCACTAAAGCCATTTAAAAACATTTTTGTTACTTGAAATTAAATTTTAACTGAAATAAAATAAAATATTGAAGAAAAAAAAACCGTATATTTTATTAATATTACCAAGGCAACATTTTTAATTTTCTTTTAGTTTAAAGAGGCCATATGTAGAATTCAGAAACTCTTGTTATTAGCGACACCGGTGGCCGTTAAGTGAACTGCAGCCACAACTTACTTAAGATAATAACTAAATATAAAAAATATAACTTAATAAAATAACTAAAACTAACCCTGAAAAATTAATTCAAACGATATATATAACAAATTTAAAAAAAAAAAATTATTAAAATGACAGATACACAGTATAAACACTTTAACTAAAATTCAAACAAAGTCTGAAAATATAAAACAGAAGCTAATTCAAAATATTAATATAAATAATCGTATAATATAATGTCAGATTGTGAGCATCAGTTTTATTGACATTGTGAGTGTGTTGTTTGATGAGGACGGGGTCTGAGACGCTGGACGTGAGCCCTCCTGAACCCACCAAAGAGAAAGAGAAACAAGGCTTCTTCAGATCCATGAAGAAGAAGAAGAAGAAGCCACAAACCGTGAGTGTGTGTGTGTGTGGTTAATGTATCACAGGTGAATGTGTGTGAGTGAATAGTAGAGTCTAAACCCAGTCCGTAAACGAGAGTCTGTCACCCGACTCAGCCGCTACTCTGACATTTTAAACCGACAGCTCATCAATTCTGTTTTTATTTATTCCCCTTATTTCATTACAAACACACACGCTGTTATTGCTCTCTGTAGAAACAGCAGAAATGTAGAGTATTCACGCTGCGCTTTTCTATGACAAGATCTGGAAATCTCCAAAAAAGCAGCATAGAACCACCATAAAAGTCCTATTCTATTCTATTCTATTCTATTCTATTCTATTCTATTCTATTCTATTCTATTCTATTCTATTCTATTCTATTATATTTCAAATCTTTTGAAGTCATATGATAGCTTTGTGTGAGGAATGGTCAAAAAGATTGGATTTGTCATTATATGAAACTTTAACAACATTTTTAGATTCATTTTTATGATTAATTATAAACTCTAATCAATATTAAATTGTTTCTAGAGAGTTAAAATCTCACTTTTTTGTGGGTTATTGTTAACAAAAAAACATTAAAAAAACATTGTCTTTACTTTCAATAAAATAAACATTAACTGAAATAAAATGAAACATAATATAAAAAATATACTTATTTTATTTCAGCTAACATTTCTATTTTTTACTTGAATTACTA
The DNA here is from genome assembly GCF_963993115.1 of Abramis brama. Taxonomy (NCBI): domain Eukaryota; kingdom Metazoa; phylum Chordata; class Actinopteri; order Cypriniformes; family Leuciscidae; genus Abramis; species Abramis brama. The sequence goes on from NC_139984.1 coordinate 31,599,731, forward strand.
AAATAACTAAAATGGAAATAAAATAAATAAAAAACATGTATAAATACTTCAAAAAAAGAAACAAATAAAAAAACCAAAATTTCACAAAAATGTAAATGGAAAATATAAAAATATAACTAACTCGCACTATTTAATTGGATTCATCATGATATGAACCCTTTTAAAATTAAAACAATTTATTTATTTTATTTGTAATTATTAACTGTAAACCGTAATCAGGATACAAAGACATCATGAGAAGTGGAGTCGGGTGGCAGATCTCCAGAATTGAGTCTCAGTGTGAGTTTTGTGTCTCTTGTATTGCAGACAGACACTGAAGAGCAAGTTCCAGTCATGAGAAAAGCCCTCTTTCCTCTTTTTCACTCTCAGAGGAGCTTCACGAGGAGCTCCTCTGAGAGAGTGCGTCCCCTAGTGGCCACACCCATGGTATACACCAGTCTCCATACATACGCCTCTAACACGCCGCCAACTAAACCGCTAATCTCGCTGCATGAATTAACAACACTAATCGGTTGTGTTGAAGTGGGCTGGGTATTTGTCTCCTCATTGGTTGTCAGATCTGTATTGTCATCAGTCATCTGAGACTGACTCCACAAATGATGGACGCATGACTTCATATTTGCATTCTGTGATTTGCATGTGAAAGAATTTTCCATTTGATTTAGCAAATCCACAGAAGCAGACTGAAGTAAATCCATGAGGGTGAAACTGATGAAATCATGTTCCCCCAAAATCAGAAGAAAACAAACAAATTAATAATTTTCATGTTTTTTTGACATCATTTATGATATTTAAAAACATTTTCACCCCAATTTCTCATTTCCGAAATTCAAAAAATAACACTTTATTGTAAAGTGTAAGTGATATGTAAGTTGTATTATTTAGGGCATTTCACACTTGTAATTCAGAAGCAGGGTTAGCACCGCTCTTAACCCCGGGTAAAGAACCATTTCACACTTGTAATGTAGAAGCAGGGTTAGCACCGCTTTTAACCCCAGGTAAAGAACCGTTTCACACTTGTAATTCAGAAGCAGGGTTAGCATCGCTTTTAACCCCGGGTAAAGAACCGTTTCACACTTGTAATTCAGAAGCAGGGTTAGCATCGCTTTTAACCCCAGGTAAAGAACCGTTTCACACTTGTAATGTAGAAGCAGGGTTAGCACCGCTTTTAACCCCGGGTAAAGAACCGTTTCACACTTGTAATTCAGAAGCAGGGTTAGCACCGCTTTTAACCCCGGGTAAAGGACCATTTCACACTTGTAATGTAGAAGCAGGGTTAGCATCGCTTTTAACCCCAGGTAAAGAACCGTTTCACACTTGTAATGTAGAAGCAGGGTTAGCATCGCTTTTAACCCCGGGTAAAGAACCGTTTCACACTTGTAATGTAGAAGCAGGGTTAGCACCGCTTTTAACCCCGGGTAAAGAACCGTTTCACACTTGTAATTCAGAAGCAGGGTTAGCATCGCTTTTAACCCCGGGTAAAGAACCGTTTCACACTTGTAATTCAGAAGCAGGGTTAGCACCGCTCTTAACCCCGGGTAAAGAACCGTTTCACACTTGTAATTCAGAAGCAGGGTTAGCACCGCTTTTAACCCCGGGTAAAGAACCGTTTCACACTTGTAATGTAGAAGCAGGGTTAGCACCGCTTTTAACCCCGGGTAAAGAACCGTTTCACACTTGTAATTCAGAAGCAGGGTTAGCACCGCTTTTAACCCCAGGTAAAGAACCGTTTCACACTTGTAATGTAGAAGCAGGGTTAGCATCGCTTTTAACCCCGGGTAAAGAACCGTTTCACACTTGTAATGTAGAAGCAGGGTTAGCACCGCTTTTAACCCCGGGTAAAGAACCGTTTCACACTTGTAATGTAGAAGCAGGGTTAGCACCGCTTTTAACCCCGGGTAAAGAACCGTTTCACACTTGTAATTCAGAAGCAGGGTTAGCACCGCTTTTAACCCCAGGTAAAGAACCGTTTCACACTTGTAATGTAGAAGCAGGGTTAGCATCGCTTTTAACCCCGGGTAAAGAACCGTTTCACACTTGTAATGTAGAAGCAGGGTTAGCACCGCTTTTAACCCCAGGTAAAGAACCGTTTCACACTTGTAATGTAGAAGCAGGGTTAGCATCGCTTTTAACCCCGGGTAAAGAACCGTTTCACACTTGTAATTCAGAAGCAGGGTTAGCACCGCTTTTAACCCCAGGTAAAGAACCGTTTCACACTTGTAATGTAGAAGCAGGGTTAGCATCGCTTTTAACCCCGGGTAAAGAACCGTTTCACACTTGTAATTCAGAAGCAGGGTTAGCATCGCTTTTAACCCCGGGTAAAGAACCGTTTCACACTTGTAATTCAGAAGCAGGGTTAGCACCGCTCTTAACCCCGGGTAAAGAACCATTTCACACTTGTAATGTAGAAGCAGGGTTAGCATCGCTTTTAACCCCGGGTAAAGAACCGTTTCACACTTGTAATTCAGAAGCAGGGTTAGCACCGCTTTTAACCCCGGGTAAAGAACCGTTTCACACTTGTAATTCAGAAGCAGGGTTAGCATGACCCAGGGTAAACTAGTTCAAGTGTGAAAAGCCCTCTTGTGTACTGATTTTAGCTTATGCTGCTTTTAATTTAAAAAAATCATGTTAAATCTGTATTATAGAAATAATACTTTTTGGTGAGATATTAAGAATACAATATAAAAAACGTAAAGCTGTAAATTTCTGCAAAGCTGCTTTGAAAAGTATTGTGAAAAGTGATATATAAATAACCTTGAATTTAATTGAAAACATTTTGAATAAAGTGGTGGAATGATTTTATCCGGAGTCATCTGGAATCAGGAATCAGATTTCTTGGATCTGGTGATGGTGAATATGATGATGTTGTGTGAAACGCCATCAGTATTTTACTGTGCCTAATCTGGTTCATAATAATAATCATCATCATCATCATAATAAAAAGTTATATTAAAGGTGCATTGTGTAATATTTAGGAGGATCTGTTGACAGAGATGCAATATCATATACATAACTATGTTTTCAGTGGTGTATAAAGACCTTACATAATGAACCGTTATGTTTTTATTACCTTAGAATGAGGCATTTCTATTTACACATACAGCGGGTCCCCTGTGTCTACGGTGGCCCTGAACGGACAAACGCGTTTCGTCACTATGTTGTTCTTCGTGTAAAGAAGCTAGCTGAAGTCAGCGAATAAAACACTGACACAATGATGAACAAGTAACAATAATATTTGCTGTAACATATCGTTTTACTGAATAATTAAGTAAACCTAATTTCTTACTTTACCTTTGTAAAGAAACCTCATTGCTTAACTGGCTACTCTCTGCTGTCTCAGACGACGACATCACTTCCTGTCGGCCACCGTAACTTCTGTTGGGTGCACTTCGCAACCTCACCACTAGATGCCGCTAAAAACCACACACTGCACCTTTAAGAAGAAGAATCGGGATATTTGTAAAATCCACCCATGTTAGAAAAACTGATTATGCTTCTCTCCTGGGCTGTCGCTCTCTGTTATTTTGGCTGTTAGTTGTAATATTTAAATGTGTGGATGATTGACAGCTCTGTAACGCGTGTGATTGGTCAGGTGCCGAGCGAGGGCCCGGATCCGGTGCTGATAAAGTCGTCGTCGCGCTCGTACGGACACCAGGGCAGCAGACATCGCACTCGCAGCCGGGACCGGGAGCGCAGCCGGGAGAGAGAGAGAGAGCAGGATCAGGAGCGAGAGCGGGACGCTGACTGGCCTATAGAGAGAACACCTGACACACACTCTCAGGTACAGTACATTCAATTCAATTCACGTTTATTTGTATAGCACTTTTCTCAATACACAAAATTTATTTATTTAAACAATGTAGTAATTTTATGCAGAAATAATGAGCTCTTTACATTCATGGATATCATTAGTGAGTGACTAAAGCCCTATTCGGACGGGACTAGTGTAACATGGAGAGGAGGGGTAGAGTAATCATTACCAGAGCTTCTCTGTGACTTTAGTCCCGTCCGAATGTGCATCTCAGTGATCATGACGGACAATGCCAGTAAAAATTACGCAGACTTTTGCCTTCAGTAAAAAGGTCCGGAAAAATCACCTTGGGTAACACTAATCCCGTGCGAATAAATATGTACGTAAATATTTCCTGTTTAAAAGTAGTTTTTCAAGTATGGAGACGCTTGATAAAGCATCAGTTCGTTCTAGTCACTGGAACGAGTCTGTGGCAAAACTCAAGTGTTTCACACACACCATCAGATCAGAGAGAAGATCGACAGCACTTGTTAGAGGCACGAAACATCTTTTAGTGTTAGATAAGTGTCTATTACCAACACAATCCAATCTGAAGTTCATTAATACATCGCTCACCGGACAGAACTGTTTTATATATATAAATATAGGTTATATGTGTTTGCACACATGATATCAGGAAGCAGCGTAACACACACATGACGACAGGAGTGACGGCGGTGTGTAAATCGAGTTACTCTCACACTTCTGCTGGTTTACTGAGATCTCTTATCCCGTGAGAACTGGCCATTAATATTACAGACGTCCTGTGGTAAAATTACACTCCATCTACCCTGGTAAAGTTAATCCCGTCCCAATAGGGCTTATGAGTCATATTAGTGAGATTCTCCTGTATTTGATCATAATTTGATTGAATTACTGCAGCCATGATCAATCAAAAATATGAACAAACTTCTATTAAATGAAATTCTGTTTGTGGGTGAACAGTACAGTGTGAAACGCAGTTTATTCATGTAGCTCCTTTTAAAAACAGCGCTTTATAGGAAAGAAATACATGTATATCTGCATTTACAGAAATTAAACAAGGAAGGAAAGTTATTTGATCAAATAAATACAGTAAAAACAGTAATATTGTGAAAAAAGCTGAATTTTCAGCATCATTACTCCAGTCTTCAGTGTCACATGATCCTTCAGAAATCATTCTAATATGATGATTTGATGCTGGAGAAACATTTATGATTATTATTAATGTTGAAAATATTTTTGTGGAAACATTTGTTTTCAGGATTCTTTGATGAATAGAATGTTCAACAGCATTTATATGAAATTGAATCTTTTGTAACATTATAAATGTCTTTACTGTCACTTTTGATCAATTAAAATGCATCCTTGCTGAATAAACATATTAATTTATTTAAAAATAATATCTTACTGACACCAAACTTTTGATGGCATATACTGTATATAGAAAGTAACAGTGTTTTTTATTATTACAGAATATTTATAATTATACATAACTTTGTTGATTCTCATGTTTTTCTGAGAATATTACCCATAAACGTCATTATAAACAACGCATGGGCTATTTCAATAAAAAATATATAATAATTTACAGTTACATCACATAATGATGCAATTTAACTATAAATTATGAATTATATACATTTATTATAGTACATTTTTATCAATATTAAATTACATTTAATATTTGAAATAACACCTGGAATTGTTAAATGACTCTCACCAGCTAGTTCTGCAAAACCTACACAGTATTAATGTTTATTAATAGTACACTTGTGTGGTTACAGCTCAGTGTGTTATATAATCAAAAGATTCAGTTTGTGACTTTATAAATTATGCATTAAATTACATATAAATAAATTATATATAAATTATATAATTCAAATATAAGTAAATTAAAAAAAAGATTAAGTTTTTGATTTTTATAAATTATGCAATAAATTAAATCTAAACAGATTATATATAAATTATATAAAAACAAAGTTTTTGATTTATAAAAAATGCATTAAATTACATATAAATAAATTGTATGTAAATTATATAAATATAGGAATAATGTATAACAAGATTCAGTTTTTGATTTTTATATATTATGTATTAAATTAAATATAAATATATTAGGTATAGATAAAGATTCAGTCTTTCATTTGAATAAATAATGCATTAAATTACATATAAGTTATATATATAGCCAAATATAAGAGCAACTATGCAGAATCACATAATATGTATCATATTATGTGTAATTAATAGAAATATGTATCAGATTATATGCATCAAATTACATATAAATTATATAATTAAAATGTATGTATATTATAAAAAGATTCAGTTTTTGATTATGCAATAAATTAAATCTAAACAAATGATATATAAATGATATAAAAACAAAGTTTTTGATTTTTATAAATTGTGCATTAAATTGCATATTTCTTTAAATATAAATTAGGTAAATGAAATTACATTTAAATAAATTTAATTATTTTTTTTGTATTAAATTTCATACAAATAAGTTATATATAAATTATATAAAAACATTCAGTTTTTAATTTTTTAGAAATTAAAAATTAAATCTAAAAACATTCAGTTTTATATTTTTATAGATTTTGCAGTAAATTACACATAAATAAATTATGTAAATTATATAAATATAGGAATAATTGTAAATTATTTATAAATTATGTAAATTATTAAGTTAATTACACAAAATAAATTACAAATTAAATTAAATAAAAAGTGTATATATATATATATATATATATATATATATGTATATATGTATATATATATATATGTATATATGTATATGTATATATAAAGATTCAGTCTTTTATGTTAATAAATTACATATATAAAGCCAAATATAAGAGCAACTATGTAGAATCAGATAATATGTATCATATTATGTGTACTTAATAAATATACATATCAGATTAAATGTATAAATTACATATAAATAAATGACATATAAGATATCTTTTAAACAACTGAATAAATGCCTGTAATCATAATAAGTGTGTTTTGTCTCAGCCTCTGAGGTCGTTGCGGAAGCTTCTTCATCTCACCACCTCCTCCTCCTCCTCCTCCAACCAGACCTCAGCAGATCTCCACTACCCTCCTCCTCCTCAGTCCTCCTCTAAACCCGGGAGCTTCATGCAGGCCAAGAGTCGGCAGGCCTCGTACGCGTCGGCCCCGGGGCCCCTGGAGTCCGGCTGGCACTCCAGCGCTCTGGGCCGTCCCGAGGGAAACCCGTATCCCGAGCAGCTCACCTCCAAACCGGGCTTCGCTCGACACTTTCGCTCGCGTTTGCCAAACCTGAATGACCTTAAAGAGACTGCGCTGTGAACGGCGCCCCCTAATGGACCTTTCCTTCTTATGAATTAAAGGGATAATTCACCCAAAAATGAAAATTAGCCCATGATTTTTAGCCCATGATTACAATCAGAGTTATATTAAAAAAAGTCCTGGCTCTTCCAAGCTTTATAAGGGCAGTGAATGGCATAAATATGATATATAAAATATGATAAAAGTGCATCTATTCATCATAAAAGTGCGTCTATCCATCATAAAAGTGCATCTATCCATCATAAAAGTGCATCTATCCATCATAAAAGTGTATCTGTCCGTCATAAAAGTGCATCTATCCGTCATAAAAGTACATCTACACATCATAAAAGTGCATCTGTCCATCATAAAAGTGCGTCTGTCAGTCATAAAAGTGCATCTGTCCGTCATATAAGTGCATCTGTCCGTCATAAAAGTGTTTCTATCTGTCATAAAAGTGCATCTATACATCATAAAAGTGCATCTGTCCGACCTAAAAGTGCATCTAAACATCAAAAAAGTGCATCTGTCCATCATAAAAGTGCATCTATCCATCATAAAAGTGCATCTATACATCATTAAAGTGCTTCTATCCGTCATAAAAGTGCATCTATACATCATTAAAGTGCTCCACACTGCTCTGGGGGGTTAATAAAGGCCTTCTGAAGCGATGCGTTCGCATAACAAAAATATCCATATTTTTATAACCAATATAACTCTGATTGTATTCGTCTGAAAGAAGAATGTCATATACACCTAGGATGAGTTGAGAGCCCAAATCATGGGCTAATCTTTATTTTTGGCTGAACTATCCCACATGTCCCCATCTTTATTTTTGTTGGCTTTTTTTAGTTTTTAATATTTGATAGCACTTCTTGTATGATTTATGTAATTACGGTACTTTTTTGTTATTGGATTACTACAGTAAAGAAGATTATATAGCTCTATGTAAATGGAAATATATATATATATATATAAATGTATAGCACTGTACGTGCAGGCTTTAGTTTCTACTCTGGTTGTAGTATATATATATTATCTGATTCTGCATAACAGCTCTTATATTTAGCTAAAAAGTAGAGATGACAGTATTGACATTCATTTTATAGTTCTAGAATAAGACTACAGTAGATATTATGACTTTGTCTTTGAGTATTTTCTGTTTACACTTCAGTGAATATCAGTAGATATTAAGAATAACAGTAATTAATGGTAAGAATGCGTATGTTTGCGTGATTCTGTGTGCGTTTGCTCCCCAGATGGCGCACGCATGTTGCTTTAAGCGTCACATTTGTGTATTAATTCATTGTGAACGTCATTGTCCGGATGAAAACGTACGTGCGCTGTCTGGGTTTGGTGTGGGTCTTTTGTTAGTCTGTACAAATCATATACAAAGCCTTTTAAATGAGAATTGAAGCAAAAACATCGACCAAATCTGACCAAATCATAGGAGATGGTGTGGCGCCTCCTGCTGGCCATCGAGATCCACTGCAAAAAAAACTAATCCAAGCATATGATGCCTTTTCATTTTTAAAGCAAGTTTACTTTTTACTAAATCTACCAGTCTTTGATTCCCTCAGGTATAGAGTTCTCTGAACACTGCAAATACACTTTTACATGCAATATCTGGATATCAGATGTCGAAGCTCTTCAGATCATTTAATGTTTCTGTTTAGGGAAATAGAGCCAGTGTGTGTTCACGAGGAGGAGATATAATAATAATAATAATAATAATTCATTAATTTTATGCAATATGTAATTTCACATTCGCCAGATAATCCTTCTAAATAAAGATCAAGGTACCTGGAGGCGTATTGTGCCCTCTCAGCGTGTTTTTGCGTGTATGTGCTTTTATGATTCATATGTCAGTCGAGTACATGAGATGTCAAACGCCAGGATCTCCTGGAGAACATGATTACGCATCAGCCATATGCATCTCATCTGCTTTTCAGATATAGCCCAGCTAACAGGGAGTGTTCTCGGAGTTATGAACAAAACCTTAAATCTGGAGTTTAATAATCTTCTCAAAACATTATTTATTCAGAATTCATGGAATGTTTTTTTTTTTTTTAAATGTTACGTTTGAATGTTCTCTGAACATTCTAAAATGTTCCCATAACGTTTGTAGAATTATCAAATGGAACATTCCTTTAACATTTACAGTTAAACGTTCAGAGAACATTCTAAAATTATGTTTTTAAAGATTAATGGATATGATAGCAAAACATTCTTAGAACATATATTTGTTAGCTGGGATGTAGAGCTGCACGATTCTGGAGAAACTGAGAATCACCATTTATTTGTTTCAAATAGAGATTAAGACTAAACTAAATAACATGTCATTTACTAGAGGTTCTGATTAAATGTTAATTGCTGCAGTATATTTAAAAATGTTTAATTGATTTGAATGAATTGATTTTAAATGATTCAATGACTTTCATTACTGGGTGAATCAGCGTTTTTGAACGAATCTCTTAAATGAATGATTCAATGATAAATACATTTTAACGGTCACTTGTCGCCACCTACTGGTGTAACGCTGTAATTGAGACAATATTTATTTACTTTCAGAAGGTGATGTCCTCTATATTGATACTGTTGACATCAGTGTTCATATCTGAACTATAAACTGTTATCCCAGTATTTCTGTGCTGATTTGTTTTATTGTAAATATCGATGCTGTATGATTGAAAATACTGTTTGTGAAGCTGTTTCATATCTATACACGACAACGGCTCTGTCTGGATCAGAACACAGATCTGAGTGTTCCTGTGATCGGACTCATCAGAGGTTTAATAGACAGAGGAATAAGATCGGTGGGTGTTTGAATCGAAATCACGATCTTTTACTGATTAATCGTGCAGCTCTACTGGGATGTAGGCAATTAGATTATGGAGAATATCGATCATAAATCTGACTAATATCAGTCAGTATCCGCTGGTCCATCACTGTTGATTCATCCATCTCTTCTACTGTCACTCGCTTCATGATGGAAGGTGTTTTACTCTATAATCATGTGTTTCTTCGACTACAGACGAGTTCAGATGATGATGATCTCATTTAAATAAATCCATGAATAAATAAAAGAAAAAACTAAATCAAACATGAACTGTCCTTTAGCACTTCTTGGTCTTTGGGGAAACACGTTTGATTGGAGATACAGGAGGAGTGGAGAACACACACACTCTCTCTCTCTCTCTCTCTCTCTCTCTCTCTCTCTCTCTCTCTCTCACACACACACACACACACACACACTCTCTCTCTCACACACACTCACTCACTCACTCACTCACACACACACACACACACACACTGTTTTTAGCGCAATTTTCCACCGGACAAAATTGCGCTTGTTAACTCATGATTTCTGTTCTGTCTGTGCGCACCAATCTTGCACTTCTATCTACTCCTCAACCAGACCACCTAGAGACTTCGGGTTTTCGGCATTATGTTAAGGAAGGTCTAATCTCGGGAACGCACAAAAAAACAAAAACATAAAAAGATTTACTATCTCTTAGTGTTGTGATCCCATGACGTCAGAAAATTGCGCTAAAACACTCACTGAGTTTTTATTACTTGTTTATAAAAATATCTTACATTTTCCGAGAGCAGGAAAAAAGTTTGTTACACAGCGATGTCGTTTACCGTGAATGAATGATTTATAGAAAATGCCATTAAAGTTAAAACATAAAATCTCAGAGTGTTTCTGTAAGTGTGTTACAGTGAATCACTGCTGGAATAATGAGTCAGTTCAAATTCAATGCAATTCAATTCACATTTATTTCTGTCGCGCTTTTCACAATACACATCGTTTCACAGCAGCTTCACAGAAAATACACGAGTGTCTGTTATCAGACTGACACACACACACACACACACACACATCTCACAGTTAGAGAATATCATGTGTTCATCTTTGGCAGAAACAATGAGTTCAGTATTTATCATAATTATTGCAGTTCAGTGCACGGACTGAAACATTAATATTTGATCTTATTTCAAAGCATATTCCTTCTTGAAATGGTGAATAAGCGTGTCTTTATCATGCTACTGGTGTGTCCTGATCTGATGTCTTTATCATGCTACTGGTGTGTCCTGATCTGGTGTCTTTATCATGCTACTGGTGTGTCCTCATCTGATGTCTTTATCATGCTACTGGTGTGTCCTGATCTGATGTCTTTATCATGCTACTGGTGTGTCCTGATCTGATGTCTTTATCATGCTATCGGTGCGTCTGGACTTGGTCTGATGTCTTTGGTCTCCTCCTCAATCTGAAGCTTTATCGCTTGTATTTCTCGAAGCTTCTCGTAAGGGCTCGTGTCAGAAACCTGAGCGCAAAATCTTTGCAGCACTTCACAATACTCGATCATGAATACACAATACTCTTTCTGTCGCTCGCTCCTCTCGGACTGAGGTGCTTCTCCTTCTTTTCCTTCTTCTGCTTTTCCTTCTTCTTTTCCTTCTTCTGCTTTTCCTTTTCCTCCTACTACTTTTCCTTCTTCTACTTTTCCTTCTTCTTTTCCTTCTTCTTCTTTTCCTTCTTCTGCTTTTCCTTTTCCTTCTACTGCTTTTCCTTCTTCTGCTTTTCCTTCTGCTTTTCCTTTTCCTTCTTCTGCTTTTCCTTCTGCTTTTTCTTTTCCTCCTTCTGCTTTTCCTCCTTCTGCTTTTCCTTCTTCTGCTTTTTCTTTTCCTTCTTCTGCTTTTCCTTTTCCTTCTACTGCTTTTCCTTCTTCTGCTTTTCCTTCTTCTTTTCCTTCTTCTGCTTTTCCTTCTGCTTTTCCTTTTCCTTCTTCTGCTTTTCCTTCTGCTTTTTCTTTTCCTCCTTCTGCTTTTCCTTCTTCTGCTTTTCCTTCTGCTTTTTCTTTTCCTCCTTCTGCTTTTCCTCCTTCTGCTTTTCCTTCTGCTTTTTCTTTTCCTCCTTCTGCTTTTCCTTCTGCTTTTTCTTTTCCTCCTTCTGCTTTTCCTCCATCTGCTTTTCCTCCTTCTGCTTTTCCTCCATCTGCTGGCTGCAAAGCTAGAAAAAGATGTCAATAGTTAGATTTGGGATAATAACGAGTAGACTCATTTCATTATGAGGAGCAATATGAGTGTCTATAACAGAAGATAATATTTACCATCGGCGACGTCTGCATTAATCAAGGGCAAATTCACTACAAATAAAAAAATATGACATATTCAGTTAATAATTAAAAATATAAGCATAGAAATGGCAGAAAATGTGCAGACACGGTCTTACATAATTGAAAGACTCTGTTTAAGGCGTTCTGGTCCATCCATGCACCGTTTCTTGAGGCTGTTAAAAAAATAAAACATTTGGTAAACGCTTTATATTCAGTGTTGTGTAAGTTTCTACAAAACATAATGAATTACTATAGCTACTAATACATCTTGAACTGTGTAAAAATCAACTCTCTCTAAAAAGCAACACGTTACTAATTACTTTATAAATCGCAAGAAATTCAACAATACAAGGATTTTTTTATTCTATTAAATAAACAAAATACAGTTGCATGAATTATTCTTGAACTGACCAATAGTAAGGTCACATTAAAACATATATTTTAGCATTAGACGTTAAATCCACTAGTTTTGCATTAAATTGTTCTGTAGTCTATAACACAATTATCAGGAGTAACTGAATAAATGAAGAAAACTGAACATATGGTGAATGGTGAATAAAAAGCTTCCTTCTCATCATCATTATCACTGGTGCATCTGAATACCTTTTAATCTCTTGATCTCCATCAAACGCTGATGCCAGATTATCCGTGATTCTTCAAACATCGACACAATGAGACGCGAGCGTACTCTGTCCGCGTCCACTCTTCTGGTGAGTTCGCGGAGCCGTTCCCAGTCCGCGTTCATGTGAACCCTAGACGGAGATTCCTCTGGTGTTGTTCTGTCCCTCACGGACACCTCGACTCGATCGCTGATCCCAGATGAAGACGACGCTACACACACACTCTCAGCACACCGGTCTGTGACGAAGAAGAGTTAGCACACCTCAAGGTCAAAGGTAACCGGCAACAACAAGCTTTTAATGTTGTTTATGTGTCTGTGGTGTTTTTAATATGCTTTAAGACAAATCATGTGTAAATTCAAAAGTCAACACCATTGCTTGCTTTTCTGTAGGCTATATAGTATTATCAATAAGGTGTGTACAGAATTTGATCTTTTAATATGACTAGCCTACATTGAGCCGATAAGCGTTTTTCACGTTAAAGGGATAGTTCACCCAAAAATGAAAATTAGCCCATGATTAGCCCACTCTCAAGTCATCCTAGGTGTATATGACACTCTTCTTTCAGACGAATACAATCTGAGTTATATTAAAAAATGTCCTGGCTCTTCCCAGCTTTATAATGGCAGTGAATGGGTGTTTCTGTTTTGAAGTCCATAAAAGTGCATCTATCCATCATAAAAGTGCATCTATCCATCATAAAAGTGCATCTATACATCATAAAAGTGCATCTATTCACGATAAAAGTGTAGTGTGGGGTGTGGTGTGGGGGGGTATTAAAGGCCTTCTGAAGTGAAGCGATGCGTTGGTGTAAGAAAAATATCCATATTTATAACTTTATCAACTAAAATAACTAGCTTCCGCCAGACGGCCGTCCGCATCAATTTACACCATAAGAGAAACACTTGAACTTAACGCACAACGTAATGACGGCAATTGATGCCTCTTGCAGTTCAAACACACGGGGCTGGGCAACTGCGTTCGACATTACGTTGTGCGTCCAACGTAATTACACCAATGCATCGCTTCACTTCAGAAGGCCTTTATTAACCCCCCAGAGCAGTGTGGAGCACTTTAATGATGGATAGATACACTTTTTATCACGCATAGATGCACTTTAATGATGGATAGATGCACTTTGATGGACTTACAGCCATTCACTCCCATTATAAAGCTGGGAAGAGCCAGGACATCTTTTAATATAACTCTGATTGTATTCGTCTGAAAGAAGAACGTCATATACACCTAGGATGACTTCAGGGAGAGTAAATCATGGGCTAATTTTCATGTTTGGGTGAACTATCCCTTCAAGTGTTTTAGAATGCCCCCAGAAATCGTGATAAAAGGCTTGACGAGGTATTTAATAATCTTACCGTCAGTTGTGTCTTCCTCTGGAGTCTTCACAGGTGAAGCATCAGTGTGACTCCCGCCTCTCCTCTTCCTCATCGGTTCATCAGTGTGACTCCCGCTTATCCTCTTCCTCATCGGTTCATCAGTGTGACTCCCGTTTCTCCTCTTCCTCATCGGTTCATCAGTGTGACTGTCGGTTGTCCTCGCAGTCTTCCGGTCTTCCGGGTCTTCTTGAGTCGGATTCATAAAACCAGGCTGCAAATCTAGAAAAACATGGCAACAGTTAGATTTACCATAATCAATATGAGTGGCTTATTACAGAAGATAGTCCTATTTACTGCTCTCTTCACTACAAATACAAATATGACAAATTCATTTGTAAATAAATGCCAGAAAATGTACAGATTGACACTGTCAAAGACGTTTACGGCCTGTTAAAGATTAAAACATTTGGGAAACGCTTTAAATTCAGTGTTGGGAAAGTTACTCTAAAAAGTAATTAATTACTAGATGTAACATCTTGATACACTTGTAACTCTTGTAACGTAAATACTCTCTAAAAAGTAACGCGTTACTAATAACTTTCTAAATCGCAAGCAATCAAACAATACAAGGACGGCCGCAAATATTACTTTTAATTCTATCAAATAAACAATATACAGTTACATGAATTATTTTTGAACTGAACAAAAGGAAGAAGGTCACATCAAAACATACATTTTAGCATTAGACCTTAAATCCACTCGTTTTACATAGAATTGTTCTGTAGTCTAGAAAACTAAACTTCTTTTTCAAGGGAAAAAGAAAATAAACTACTACTGTAATTAAATGAGTTAAGTAGCCTAATTACATCAACACTGTTTATATTTTTCAGGGTTTCTTAAGAAAGTCTTAAAAAGTCTTAATTCACCCTTCCACAAATGAAGGCCTTAAAAAGGTCTTGAATCAGAGCAGAAAGTCTTAAATTCATAAAGTCATGGCATCAAATGTTGTATGCATTGCAAAAAAACTCTGAAGTCGGTTATTCAATCAATCCATTATAGTGGAAATAATAGAGAGAGGCATTGTTTTATTGTATCTGTTTGCAATCTGATCATTTAAAGCCGCTAAACTCTGAAAGTTTTTAGTCCAAGGATCCAGTGAGTGAAAGCGTTCATGCATTGAGTCTGAAACAGAGAAACATCAGAGATGGCAGAGAGAAGAGAGACTCGCGTCCAGTTTTCAGACATTATTCCTTCAGTGTATTTAGCTTTAAAAAACAAACACCTCTCTCATATTCAGAGACTGTTTCTGAGGTTTCACAGCTGAAATACAGACTGAGGAGACAGAACTCACATCAGACTGAACGGCAGATCAAATCAGCGTCTGATGTCTGAGCTTTATGATGGTGAACTACAACTCTCGGCTCAGGGACAATCAATCATGTAAAGATTCTTCACTGTTGATTCTCAGAGGAGCTTCACAATGGCTCGTCAGTTAAAACACCTTGAGGGAACATCTAAAGTTTTATGCTCTCCAGAACATCAATCACTCCATAGGAGCATCAGACTGGCTTTGGTGAGGACACAACTTTAGATGTTTCCTCGAGGTGTTTCAACTGACGGCCCATTGTGAAGCTCCTCTGAGAATCAACAAAGAATCTTTTACACTTCATATTCATGTCATTTTGTATCTCCAGTAAATTCATCTTCATTTAAGAATCTTTTTAGACATTTTTATTTTTGCAGTGTTTGCAAGTTTTTTTGTATTCCAAAAATGAATTAAAAAGTTATGGGAGCTTGTTTTCGCCACATAATAATAAAAAAATCTGACAATCCCTTAAACTCACAATTCTTACCTTTTTTCTGAATTGCGTGATATAAACAATCCTGAGAAAAAAATCAGTCTTTTCCCCCCTTAGAATTGAACTTTATAACTCACGTAAGGAAAAAAAATGGTCACAAGTTATAAAGTCAAATTTGCCAGTTATAGAGTCAGAATTGCGTAATATAAACTCAAACCTGCGAGAAAATTGTTTATATAACGCAATTCTGACTCAATAAACTTGTTATTCTCTATAACTTGCAATTCCGACTTTATAACTCGCTATGAGGGGGAAAAACTGAAATAACAGAAATATGAGATTAAAAGTCGCAATAATATGTTAAATTGTTTTATTCCGTGGCAGAGCTTCCATAAAAAGTAGGCTAAAGTAAAAAAATAGTTGTTTCAACCCATGTTGGGTCAAATATTGACAAACCCAACCGTTGGTTTAAAAATGTGTTATTAAATTTTAAACCCAGCGGTTGGGTTTGTCCATATTTGACCCAAAGGTTGAAACAACTCAGCATTCATAGCCTACTTTACAAGACCGAAGAGTTGCTAATAGTGTTTCTCATTGTGTTTATCCATTGACATGTAGGCTACATTAGAGAACGTGATGTATTGAGTTCCCTTTAATTTATTCCGTAGGTTTCCTTTACTTGGTCTTAAAAAGGTCTTAAATGCACTTTCATGAAACCTGCATAAGCCCTGTTATCTAAAGAGATAGTACTTTTAAATCGTACTTACCATTAACATTGCCCTCCATCTTGAGCGTTGAGGATAATCGCTGAGAAACTGATGAAAGTTCAGAGGTCCCGTGTTGAGTGTGTTCTGGCTTTCTGCCCAGAAGCTTTTAAAGAGACTGAGACCCGTGTGTGTGTGTGTGAGTGAGAGAGATGGGAGGTGCTGCTGGAGTTCACACATTAATGACTCAGCGGAACCGTTTACGACTTCAGAACAAGAGAGGGCAAATGGCTCATCCAGATGTGCCGGTCACATCTGCAAACACTCTTTAGTTTAGGGTCAAATTCTCATTATTAATTAGTTGCTTATTAGCATGAGAATTGGCCACAAAGAATGACCTAATAAACAACTCCTGCACTCAATGCTGGGCTGTTTCAAGCCGTGCTGGGTCAAATATGGCCAAACCCAACCGCTGGGTTAAAATTTCATTACAAAATAAAAAAATTGGGTTTGTCCATACTTGACCCAAAGTTGGGTTGAAACAACATTTTTTCCATTACTTTTTATGGAAGCTTTTTCCTGCCACGGAATAAAATAATTTTAAAAAGGAAATTTTGCGACTTTTTATCTCACATTTCTGAGTTTTTTCTCCTCATAATTGCGTGTTATAAAGTCAGAACTGCGTGATATAAACCCGCACTTCAGACACTTTTTCCTGCAAGTGTGAGTAATTAAGTCCAATTCTGAGGGAAAAACGACAGATTTTTCTCTCTCTCTCAGAATTGTGAGTTTATATCACGCAATTAAGAAAAAAGTCAGAATTGTGAGATTATTTTTTAAATTATTTTATTAATATTTTTATTATTATTTTGTGGTGAAAAGAAGCTTCGATAACTTTTAAGGCATAACTTGAATGCTCCCAACCTATTTCCTATTTATGGAAATAACCTTTACTGTACCTTCTTTATACACATCAAAATAATAATAAAAAGCTCTTCCTCAGTGAAAATGTCTAAAGATTCTTAAATGAAGATGAATTTACTGGAGATACAAAATGACATGAATATGAAGTGTAAAAGATTCTTTGTTGATTCTCAGAGGAGCTTCACAATGGGCCGTCAGTTGAAACACCTCGAGGAAACATCTAAAGTTGTGTCCTCACCAAAGCCAGTCTGATGCTCCTATGGAGTGATTGATGTTCTGGTGATGATAAAACTTTAGATGTTCCCTCAAGGTGTTTTATTGACGAGCCATTGTGAAGCTCCTCTGAGAATCAACAGTAAAGAATCTTTACATGATTGATTGTCCCTGAGCC
>NC_139984.1:31620215-31627715 GCF_963993115.1 Abramis brama
GTTATCTACTCAAAATATATAAATATATGTAGAAGTTTAAAATGTTAGCATTGTGTGTGTGTGACTGTGTTTGTGTGTGTGAGTATGTGTGTGTGTGTGAGTGCATGTGTGTGTGTGCGTGTGCAAATATTAGTGTGTATGTGTTTGAGTGTGTGTGTGTTCATCTGTGTGTGCGAGTATGTGCCTATGAGATTGTCTGTGTCTGAGTGTGTATGTGTGTGTGTGAGATTGTGTGCAGGGTTCCAACACCTTGGTTAACTTTAAATTGAAGGACTTTCCAGGTCTAATACCCTCAAATTCAAGGACTTAATGTGGGGACACATTTGTTGTGTCCAACAACAAACGTTGAGGTATCGTAGTTTCATGCGCGTGAACGTCATGGCAATGTACAAAGTACCTCACGCGGGAACGCATAAATGCAAAAAGTACTAAATCAAGCAAGCTAGTAGGCCTAGGCATAGGCCATGAAGTGTTGGTGAAATAACACATTAGCGGACCGGAGGGAATATGGAATTTATTCCAGAAAACTTCTTGCACAAAATAAATGCAAGCACTTTCAAGGACCTGTATCTATGTGTGTTTATTTAAAAAAAAATTCATTTTTTTCAGATTCACAAACTTTCAAGGATTTCAAGAACCCATGGGAACCCTGTGTGTGTGTGTGTGGACAGGAATTGAGGGTGAAACAAGAATCACTATCAGCCGATGGTTCCTTAAAAAACATAAAAAGATAAAAATCAAAATGTGAACGATGTGATACCATAGATTCTTACAGCTGTTCACCAATCACCCGTAACAATAACAGGGCAGCGCTAAAACAACACCCTGCAGACAGAGTGGCGAAATGGTGATTAATGGCTCTATTCAGATGCACTTATGACACACTGTGGAAGATAATGTGTGAAACCAGGTTAATGGCTTGTGTTAACTTGTTGAGCTAATTTAACTGTTCATAAATCACCCAACAATAACACAGCATAGGTAAAACAATACCTTGAGGGCGAAATGGCTCTTTTCAGATGCACTTATGGCACACCGTGGAAGATAATATGACAAATGAATTTATCGGCTTGTGTTAATATGTTGAGTTACTTGTAAATAGACCCATCTGAACAATCAGTGGCCACTTTAAAAAGGGCAAAATGTTTCTTTTAATTCTGAAATTTAAAAAACATATACATTTGTTTATTTACCCTGATAGATTTGATGTGCTCTTCTTCCTTTTTAAGCAATGTAATTTTTTCCCCAATTTTTTTATGCCAAGCCTATAGTTATTGTCAATTTCATGACTATTTGTAATGCCAACTAATGTTACTTTTTGCTCTAAACAGGACATATTCTAGATGCTAGCACATCATATTAACTGCCAAATTATTTTGGTACACACACACACACACACACACACACAACACAAAACCCTAACACAGGTCGTTTTGTTTTACTATGGACTATTGAAACATAAACAAGTTTTCTAAAAGACCTCGATTGCCAGAAAGGAAATCTTACCTGATATGACAAGTTTATCTTCCATCTCACGCCACAGTTCAGCTTTCGCCACACGGTTTTCACATTTTTCTGTAATGTCACACAAAGCCGGCCTTTCCTGGATCACGCTGATCAATTTGTCAGCAATATTTAGTCAGCAATAACATTGCAATATTGTTTTAATACATAATCTCCTACATGATAAATATCTTATATTGAAATGAGTTACTTCAGTAACAATAGCAGGTTCTAGATCCAGCAAACACAGAACCTTCCCTTATGGTTCCTGATTGTTTTTTTGGGGGGAACCAAATAAGAACATTCTTGTAACCAAAAATGAATCTTTCCAGATTGTTGCAGTTTTTTTGCAATAACTTAAAGGAAACCTGGAAAGATTGTTCTTTAATTGTTATTTTTAGATGTATCTTTATAACCTTTTATAGCTTTCCCAGAATGTTGCACTGAATGTTTTTGTGAAAACCTAAAGAGAACCTATAAAGAACATTCTGGCAACGTGTGTCAGATTTGAGATTTGAGACATCATTTTAAGACTGGATTTAGTCTTCAGTTTTGTGTTATACCTGCTAACCTCAACACTGTGAATGGGTTGACGTCTCTAACCTGGAGTGAACACTTTTCAAAAAGACATGAATTCAGTGTGTGAGTTCTCTGGTTATCTTCAGAGCTATTTGTTGTTGTGTTGTGTTGAGTGAGAAACAGCAGGTTACAGGCTTCGTCTGGTTGTTCGTTCAGTTTTGAAGAAGCCCAGTAGTTGTGCAAATGTTTAATGTTCACGTCTGTGATAAACAGTGACTCAATTAAGGAATTCATTTGAAATTTATTCAGTTGTCATTACAGAAAGACAAATAAAAAGACTATTCGTTTCAGATCAGTAAGTCGTTGATAAGAATATCCCAGTCTCGCTCGTTTTAAGTCAAAAGTGGTTATTTGTTTAATTTTGTACATACAGAGGAGAGGGTACGGTTATATGGTAATATTTACCTACTGATCTGAGACCAGTTTCCAGTGTGTTTGACTTTAATATTGTGGTACATAAAGCTGTTGGACTCAGCGGCGGCTCGTCAGTCGAGGCACGGCCTACTCAAAACTGTATGTCTCAGAATGTGTATTTCTTGTTTGTAATTTTAAGTAAGTGTAAGTGTATCTGTAAGTGTAACCAGAGTGTGCCGAATCTGCGAAACACTAGTCTGAAGGAATATGGAAGGGGAAGCAAATCCATAGCCATAGATGATAACTTGTGCCTCTGTTGGTAAAACCATTTTTTTTTTGCCAATCACCATTGAGTATTTCACTCTCAGCGATTAGGAGTGTTGAGAAAAGTAACATGGCAGACAAGGCTAGCCTTCCTTGGTATATCAACCAATCATCGACGAGATGTAAATTATGTGACATTACCTTGAACCGCTACCGCTGATGTAACTAGCCAGCAAACCCCAGTAAGCAATTTTGCGTTTGAAAGACGTCTAATAGCCGTCCAAACACAGCCCAGACGTCTAAAACAAGGAAACCACTTGTCTATTCTTGGGATATGGTTTAGACGTCTATTAAATTTTCACTGACAGCCCAAATTTTGCCTTGTTTTAGACGTCTGGGCTGTGTTTGGACGGCTATTAGACGTCTTTTAAATGCAAAATTGCTTGCTGGGTATGGAGAGTAGAGATGCTGAATATTTGATCGCAAATAAATTTACTAAACTACCATTCAAACAAAAGCTGTGGAAATTAATCAAAATTAAGTGAGTTGAAGCTTGAAAAGAAAAGCTAAATTATCTGCCAATGGGGTGAGAAAAGTAATGTTGTAACCTTCTTACCCCATTGGCAGACAATTTTGCTTAAGCATCAACTCACTTAATTTTGATTAATATCTTATGTCATTTTCCTCATCTAGTAAATGCATCCTGATTTAAGAGTTTTTAGATATTTGGACTGGAAACAAGACAAAAACACTAAGAAGATCATTTTTTGCAGTGTTGATGTCTGTGTTGTTTTCTATAAATATTCAGGTATATAAGTGATCAAAAAAGCCATTTTAAGGTGCTTAAAAACTCTGAGTGCTAAAATGTAGTGTGCCTCCTCTGTTTTGCAAGCCAGCGGCCGCCACTGGAGTGACTCTTGAATCACACACACTTGTTCATGCACATGAGCAGCTCCAGGCGGATGGCGATGCGTGTGTGCCATCCCAGAGGAAGGATCCGCAGGAACCGGGTCACGATGGGCGGGCGCAGCAGGTTCTGGACCGTGGAGGACCGGTCCGTGTTCCCGTAGAACACCTGGCGGAGGAACACAAGCAGAGAACATGATTATCAAACCGTGGGGGTTCAAAGCACAAAGCATTGTCAGATGGATAGTGAGAAAGAAAGATAGATGGATGGATAGAAGGATAGATGGATGATAGAAGGATAGATAGATGGATAGATGGATATGTGATAGATAGATAGATAGATAGATAGATAGATAGATAGATGGATAGATGGATAGATAGATGGATAGATAGATAGACGGATGGATGGATGGATGGATGGATAGATAGATATATAGACAGACAGACAGACGGATGGATGGATGGATGGACGGACGGACGGACGGACGGACGGACAGACAGACAGACAGACAGACAGACAGATAGATAGATAGATAGATAGACGGATGGATGGATAGATAGATAGATAGATAGATAGATAGATAGACAGACAGACAGACAGACAGATAGATAGATAGATACTGTAGATAGATAGATAGATAGACAGACAGACAGACAGACAGACAGACAGACAGATAGATAGATAGATAGATAGATACTGTAGATAGATAGATAGATAGACAGACAGACAGACAGACAGACAGACAGACAGACAGACAGACAGACAGATAGATAGATAGATAGATAGATAGATAGATAGATAGATAGATAGATAGATAGATAGATAGATAGATAGATGGACGGATGGATGGATGGATGGATGGATAGATAGATACATAGATAGACAGACAGACATACAGATAGATAGATAGATAGATAGATAGATAGATAGATAGATGACAGATATATAGAGATAGATAGATAGATAGATAGATAGATAGATAGACAGACAGACAGACAGACAGACAGACAGATAGATAGATAGATAGATATAGATAGACAGACAGACAGACAGACAGATAGATAGATAGATAGATAGATGACAGATATATAGAGATAGATAGATAGATAGATAGATAGATAGATAGATGACAGATATATAGAGATAGATAGATAGATAGATAGATGACAGATATATAGAGATAGATAGATAGATAGATAGATAGATAGATGACAGATATATAGAGATAGATAGATAGATAGATAGATAGATAGATAGATAGATAGATAGATGACAGATATATAGAGATAGATAGATAGATAGATAGATAGATAGATAGATAGATAGATAGATAGATAGATAGAGTCGGTGAGTTTCTCTGTGAGTTTTCAGAAGAATCTCTATGGTTGTACTGGTGTATTCAGGCTTTACCCTGTTGTTCCCGGTCTGGTCTTTGTAGTAGACCCAGTTGAGGTGCTGGTTGGTCCGGTACTGCAGGCTGTATTTGGTGGTCCACTCGTCCGCATCGCAGCGCCCCTGAGTCATGATCCCGGAGACCACCTTAGTGTCCTGCAGGTCGATCTGGAGCCACTGACTCGCGTCTTGGGCTTTAGACAGCCAGGCACAGCTGAGACCGAGAGGACACACACTTTACATGCTATAGACAAGTCACCTTCATTTATACAGCGCTTTTAACAATACAGATTGTTTCAAAGCAGCTTTACAGAGATAATAGGAAATTACAGTAACCAAAGATTTTTAGGCATGCATATTACGTGTTTAGTCTATAGGTATGCGCATTTGAATATATATGTGCGCAGGCGTATAGTCTTGCTCTACAAATTGACCTCAGACCCAAACTCCCTGTCTAGTCTCATGAATTCATAATACAGAATTTTTTTCTTTATAGCTTCCGCGAGTCCATGCAAACTGAATGTAATGGTTTCAGACCCTTAATTGCATATTAATTGCAATTGAATTGAATTTTTTTATTTTAGTGTCATTTCTTTTCTAACATATATGTCGTATTTAAATATAGATATTTTTTCAAAGTTGCAATTCAGAATATTTAAGTATTAAATATATCAACTTTAAATGTAATTTTGAATAACACACTAAAGTAAAATTTTAATTAGGGATGCACGATATATCGGCCACCATATCGGTATCGGACGATATATGTTCATTTTTAATGTTAATGCCAATAAGAAAAATTGGCCGATATATTAAAGCCGATAAATAATGTATTATTTCCTTCAGCTGAGACACTTCAGATGCGCACTGTTCAACATGATGGGTTTGAATTGCTTGAAATATGATTGAAATCACTTCAAAAAAGGAAAATACAGTAAAGTGCAACGTGTGCAGCACAACTCTATTATATCGGAATTATAATGAGAACATCATAATTGTGTGTTTGGGACATGGATTTAATGGTGAGACTTTTGTTTTTGTAATCACGCTCTCAAAAATTATATAAAGATTTTGGATGAGTGAGATTGGCCTTATATTAACAGTGCTTTCTTAGGTAAGTGCACGTACTGTAAAATAAAGTGCAAGCAGATTAAGCGCACTTCTTTTTCACACGGGCAGGTTTTTCTGAGACACTTACCCAAACCCCTGGCTGTTGAGTCTGGCTTTATTTGGGGTCCAGGAGGAGAACCAGCCGATGTACTGGTCCTGGTTTGAGCAGGTGAGCTGATCCGCCCTCACCGATCCGGCCTCGAATCCCAGCGGTTTGTGGTAGGGACACTCTGAGGAAAAGAGGAGTGGAAACCATCAGATAATCCTCAAAATGTGCCAGAAATCTCGAGAACATCACCCTGAATGTGATTTATATTCTACAAGCAACATCCACCTGTTCCTGGAAGTCAAACTGAGGTTTGGGTTTCGGTCCCTCGACAAAACCCTGATAGGATTTGTCAGTGGTTTTTGGATTAATGCAGAAACCAACATAAGTTTATGATACTTGCACGTTTTGTTCATCATGATAATCTTCTCAACAACTTTTTAAAGTCTAAATACAATCGGCAGAAGTAAAAGGCTAATCGTTGGCTATAAACAAACTACACTAAAGGCGCTCGACTTGGGCCAAAATTTAAACAGTATCTCCTCCTAGAGTTTTCAAGCTACAACCACCAGACTCGGCTCAGACCTTCAGACTGCTCTGACTCTGTGTGCTATGTTTTTTTTGAACTGATCTGACTTACGATTTTTGTTAAACAGACAATCAAAACAATGAAAAGTCATGCAAGCAAAATGCTAATTCATGCTAGCAAAGTGTTAAATCATGCTAGCAATGTGTTAAATCAGGCTAGCAAAATGCTAATTCATGCTAGCAATGTGTTAATCATGCTAGTAACATGCTATGAAAGTGTTAAGTCATGTTAAAATGTTAAAACTAGGGCTGTCAAAGGCCCGCCTCTCTCTCTCTCTCTCTCTCTCTCTCTCTCTCTCTCTCTCTCTCTCTCTGCGTCTCGCGCGGAGGAGCAGCGCTTTAATTCAGTTAAACAGATATTATGTTGCTTCTCTAATTTTACAAATATACACGGATAT
Source organism: Abramis brama (assembly GCF_963993115.1). Lineage (NCBI taxonomy): Eukaryota > Metazoa > Chordata > Actinopteri > Cypriniformes > Leuciscidae > Abramis > Abramis brama. The sequence goes on from NC_139984.1 coordinate 31,627,357, forward strand.
TGTCTTTAGCTTATGTGTATTTGATTTCACCAGACGACGGCTCGATCAGAATTTTTGTGCAGATTAACGTCTTGGAAGGGAGAACTGGTTATGTTTATTGGGTCGCGTTTCAGTCACAATTTCAAATTCATTCCGTTGTTTGACAACAGAAACAGTCAAATATACCAATGAAAACTGTTTTATTGAGAATTTAGCTTAATCAAAATGGGCACAGAGAGAGACAAACTACAATGTAATAATAAATGCTAAATGTACATTTAGCATTTTCAGAAGAGCTGCCCTGTCATGCAAAAATCTAAACATTTTTTTGTTAGTAAATTGCTCAGTGCAAAGAAAGAGAAGTAATGGGAACATGGCAT
>NC_139984.1:32300215-32320215 GCF_963993115.1 Abramis brama
ATAAAAAGAAACAAATCTATATTCCAATTGAAATCTGGCTAAAAATGTTCCAATTTGTACTAGAACCAATAATTCTATATGGTAGTGAAATTTGGGGGCCAAAACTTAATAATGAATTTGACAAATGGGACAAAACAATCATAGAATCTTTCCATACCGAGTTCTGTAAGAGCATCCTACAGGTGCAGAGAAAAACACCAAATAACCTGTGCAGAGCAGAGCTCGGCCAATACCCCCTCTTACTAAAAATACAAAAAAGATCAATTCAATTTTACAATCACTTAAAAATCAGTTAACCCCCAGACATATCATCACAAAGCCCTAACATACCAGGAGCTGAAGCCAGAAAAGAGTCCCCTCAGCCAGCTGGTCCTGAGGCTCTCTGCAGTGACACGTGCCCAACAGCCTCAGGACAGCAACGCCAGCTCAAGCAGACCAAACCACATTATCAACAAGCAGAAAGAAAAATATATTGAATACTGGAAAGAAACGACCAAAACACAAAGTAAATTATAATGTTATCTGACCCTAAAAAGAGAATTCACACTGGCAAATTACCTGAGTACGATAAAATGTCCTAAACTAAGAAAAATGTTGACAACATACAGACTAAGTGAACACAGCCTGGCCATAGAGAAGGGTCGCCACAGACAGAGCTGTGTGTGTGTGTGTGTGTGTGTGTGTGTGTGTGTGTGTGTGTGTGTGAGAGAGAGACTCTGCTCCCAGTGTGACGGGACAGGTCGAGACAGAGCTGCACTTTCTAACCTCATGCCCCAAATATAATACACTAAGACAAAAACACTTTGCAAACATTTCCCAAATATACCCTGAATTCGAATCCATATCAGACACAGAAACTCCCATATGTACTGGGAGAAATGCCCAAATGTGAAATAATTGCTGCAAAATATGTCTCTTCATGCCATGAAATGAGGACAACCAGTGGAACCTCAGATGGATAAATTGTACAAATTTTCAAATAATTATTATTTTGATTGTTTGATATTTTAGTAATTATTATTATTTTATTTTTTTTACATTTGATACTGATTTCTTTTCTTTCTTTTTTTTTTTTATAAATGTATTCATGCATTTGTTTACTGATTAATTTTATTGATTATTTGTTCATTGCCTATGTAATGGCCAATGCTTTGGCAATACTGTACAAGTATTAAATAAAGCTCATTTGAATTGAATTGAAAATTGAATAGACAGACAGACAGACAGACAGAGAGACAGAGAGACAGACAGACAGACAGATAGATAGATAGATAGATAGATAGATAGATACAGTGAGGAAAATAAGTATTTGAACACCCTGCTATTTTGCAAGTTCTCCCACTTGGAAATCATGGAGGGGTCTGAAATTGTCATCGTAGGTGCATGTCCACTGTGAGAGACATAATCTAAAAAAAAAAAAATCCAGAAATCACAATATATGATTTTTTAACTATTTATTTGTATGATACAGCTGCAAATAAGTATTTGAACACCTGTCTATCAGCTAGAATTCTGACCCTCAAAGACCTGTTAGTCTGCCTTTAAAATGTCCACCTCTACTCATTTATTCTACATTTATTATCCTAAATTAGATGCACCTGTTTGAGGTCGTTAGCTGCATAAAGACACCTGTCCACCCCATACAATCAGTAAGAATCCAACTACTAACATGGCCAAGACCAAAGAGCTGTCCAAAGACACTAGAGACAAAATTGTACACCTCCACAAGGCTGGAAAGGGCTACGGGGAAATTGCCAAGCAGCTTGGTGAAAAAAGGTCCACTGTTGGAGCAATCATTAGAAAATGGAAGAAGCTAAACATGACTGTCAATCTCCCTCGGACTGGGGCTCCATGCAAGATCTCACCTCGTGGGGTCTCAATGATCCTAAGAAAGGTGAGAAATCAGCCCAGAACTACACGGGAGGAGCTGGTCAATGACCTGAAAAGAGCTGGGACCACCGTTTCCAAGGTTATGTTGGTAATACACTAAGACGTCATGGTTTGAAATCATGCATGGCACGGAAGGTTCCCCTGCTTAAACCAGCACATGCCAAGGCCCGTCTTAAGTTTGCCAATGACCATTTGGATGATCCAGAGGAGTCATGGGAGAAAGTCATGTGGTCAGATGAGACCAAAATAGAACTTTTTGGTCATAATTCCACTAAACGTGTTTGGAGGAAGAAGAATGATGAGTACCATCCCAAGAACACCATCCCTACTGTGAAGCATGGGGGTGGTAGCATCATGCTTTGGGGGTGTTTTTCTGCACATGGGACAGGGCGACTGCACTGTATTAAGGAGAGGATGACCAGGGCCATGTATTGCGAGATTTTGGGGAACAACCTCCTTCCCTCAGTTAGAGCATTGAAGATGGGTCGAGGCTGGGTCTTCCAACATGACAATGACCCGAAGCACACAGCCAGGATAACCAAGGAGTGGCTCTGTAAGAAGCATATCAAGGTTCTGGCGTGGCCTAGCCAGTCTCCAGACCTAAACCCAATAGAGAATCTTTGGAGGGAGCTCAAACTCTGTGTTTCTCAGCGACAGCCCAGAAACCTGACTGATCTAGAGAAGATCTGTGTGGAGGAGTGGGCCAAAATCCCTCCTGCAGTGTGTGCAAACCTGGTGAAAAACTACAGGAAACGTTTGACCTCTGTAATTGCAAACAAAGGCTACTGTACCAAATATTAACATTGATTTTCTCAGGTGTTCAAATACTTATTTGCAGCTGTATCATACAAATAAATAGTTAAAAAATCATACATTGTGATTTCTGGATTTTTTTTTTTAGATTATGTCTCTCACAGTGGACATGCACCTACGATGACAATTTCAGACCCCTCCATGATTTCTAAGTGGGAGAACTTGCAAAATAGCAGGGTGTTCAAATACTTATTTTCCTCACTGTAGATAGATAGATAGATAGATAGATAGATAGATAGATAGATAGATAGACAGACAGACAGACAGACAGACAGACAGACAGACAGATAGATAGATAGATAGATAGATAGATAGATAGATAGATAGATAGATAGATAGATAGATAGATAGATAGATAGACAGACAGATAGATAGACAGACAGACAGACAGACAGACAGACAGAGAGACAGAGAGACAGACAGACAGACAGAGAGACAGACAGACAGATAGATAGATAGATAGATAGATAGATAGATAGACAGACAGACAGACAGACAGATAGATAGATAGATAGATAGATAGATAGATAGATAGATAGACAGATAGATAGACAGACAGACAGACAGACAGACAGACAGATAGACAGACAGACAGACAGACAGACAGAGAGACAGAGAGACAGACAGACAGACAGAGAGACAGACAGACAGACAGATAGATAGATAGATAGATAGATAGATAGATAGATAGATAGATAGATAGATAGATAGATAGATAGATAGATAGATAGAGAGCATGTTTTTGGATCAGTAACCTTTTCCCCACTTCAGCAATAGACAGTGCGGCTCTTGGGAATGTGACGGATGACCTCTGATCTCATTATGATGAAACAGCAAATAAAGACCAAATACCATTGGATTGGCATTATTTTTAACATTGATTCTATATTGTATATCCTTATGGTGTTCATTTGCATCTTTTTAGCAAGAGTCATCAGTTTGGCTGCTTTATTTAATTCTGAACATGTTTTCCCTAGAATACAGGGTTCTGTTTGTGAGCTGGATCTTTACAATTTAAACATTTTTTAAAAAAAATATATGAATTTAATAAGTTATCAGTTAGGTTTATCAATATAAATATGAGTATTATTAGCCAAGTATAAAGTTTATGTGGATGTTGGTTTGTAGGCTATAATATAACTTTATTTTTCCTTTTAAACGCAAAATCTGTATAAACTTTGTGAACGCGCCCGCCCTCTTCTGAGCGCACGAGGAAAGCGCCGAGAAGATTCACGCATGCGCAGATCAATCGCGTGATCCGAGCGATCTGATTGGCGCAGGTGAGAGGGCTGGGTCGCATACTTCACTGGTTATTTGGGAGTTGAGAGGCACGCGGAACAGAGACTCGGGAGAAGAGTCTCGAGCCGAGCTTATAAAGTTTTACAAAGTGTAAAATCTCACAAATCTCCGCGGACCGACATTCACTTACAGGAATAACACAAGAAAATATTTCTCGATGAAGAAAAAGTGTTTGTTTTGGGGTGTGTAGTTGATGAGCGTTGAGTGTGTATGAGGTGTGTTTGTTTGTGTGTGTGTATGTAGAGCTCCTCTTCATCCTCAGAGATGAAGGTCGAGTTCGCTCCTCTGCATGTTCCTCTGCGCAGGCGCATTCAAACAGCAGCAGTTCTGCAGTGGGTCTTCAGCTTCTTGGCTCTAGGTGAGTGTTTTATCATCATCAATATAATATAATGTTCTGTAGAATTAAGGAATGAGAAACATATTTATATCTGCAAAGATACGTGTTTTTCCAACTTTATCTGTTTTGTTTTGTTTTGTTCTGTTTGTCAGTAGAGCAAAAGCTTTAGCCATGATTTCATATTAAAAACTATTATTTAAAAGTGGATATTTGTAAATCAAATTTCTTTTTCTATTAAGCAGCTGCATTGTATGTTATCCCAAAATCAAAAGATTTCGCATTAACACGTGACTTAACCATGATATTCACAGTTGTATTATTCACTTGACTTATTTTACACATTACAGGAATGCAAATGGGATTTTTGCATTTTACTGCAGATCATTGTCATGAAGATAAATGTATTATTTTAAAGTGGATATTTGTAGAAATACTTTCTCTTTCTAATATGGTGAATCGTAAGCAGAAGCGTCATATTTTATCCCAAAATCAAAAGAAAAAATGTTTTATTTTATATCGTCTAAAGTTTTTGCATGATGTTGTTTTTATGACACTAGGCAATTAAGTTGAAAAAAGTCAATTAAATCAAATTAAGTTAAAATTATATTTTTACATATTGCAGTAGATAATTGTTATGAAAACAATTTCACAGTGCAAAAAAATACCATATTAATATTTTATTCTGTAATACTACTACAGTATTACAGAATAAAATATTAATATGGTACTTTTTTTGAGAAATACAGAAACAAAATAAAAACTTGATTACATTATTGATCATTTGTGAGGTTAATGTGCTTATTTATCCTGAAATACTTGCGTACGTTTTTTTTTTTTTTTTCATACTACAGTAGACATGATTGTCATGAAAATAACATCACAATGCAAAAAAATAAAAATCTAAAATAATGTTTTATCTTATTGAATTAGAGTGAAATATTGGCCAGACTTCTTGATAAGTTTGACCTTGAACGCAAGGATAGAAACTTTCATCCAAAATAACATGACATGAATCTGGAGCTCAGTGTGTTTGATGATCAGAACTGAACACACACCATTAAAGCACCAGCGGTTCGTCTATCCACAACAAAATTAGTAACATTGTGTGTCTGAACTGGCTAAATGTTTGACATGAGTACAAACACACTAATAAACACACATCGCTCTAGAGGTCAGTCACACTGTTCGTCTGTAATAAATCATAAACACACACACACACACCTCTCTCTCTCTCTCTGTCTCCAGCTCAGGTCTGTCTGGCTGCGTTTGTGCTCTTGTGCGTCAGTGATTGGTGGATTCTGGGAGCGCTGTACGCTGGTTGGCTGTATCTGGACAGGGACACGCCCTCATGTGGGGGTCGGAGGTCACACTGGGTCAGAAGTTGGCGCATATGGACGTATTTTCGGGAATATTTCCCTATCACAGTGAGTTTATGCGAGCATTTGTTCAGTGAATGATTCAATAGGCACCTGGAAACTTGACGTGCTTTTTTTTTTTGTGTGCTCGCATTTTTCAGTAATCATCAAAAAATAGGTATCATGTGAACGCTCAAACACTCAAAATTCATACAAAATTGGTCACATTATCATTGAATCTGTACTTTAATACATTTTAGCTGGCTCCTCCCCCTAGTGGGCGGTGTCATGTTTCATATTTTACATAATTTACTGCACTATTTTATTTATTTGTCAAAATCACCCAAATGTATTTTAGAGTTTATATCTTGTATTAACCTGAAATGTCTAATATAGTTTTTTGTTAATTGTATGAATTATGTTGTTTATTCTGTCTTCGCCATGAGAATAGCTTTGTTGCTGATATGGCATAAATACATTTATTAGTCAGATCGTTTTCTAATTTTGACTAAATGCATATCGTTGGAAAGGTCTGAGACTCAAGGTGACTGTTTTGTGATAAGGTGATATAATGTGACTGAAATGTGTTAATTTGTATGGAAGCTTGTTTCCGCCACAGAGTGAAAAATAAAAAAGGTAATTGCGACTTTTTAATCTCACAATTCTGACTTTTTATCTCAGAATTACGTGATATGACTTTACAAGTCGCAATTGTGTTATAAAGTCAGAATTGTGAGATATAAACTATTCTGAGGTTAAAAAAAAAAGTCTGTCTTTTTTTCCCTTTGAATTGGACTTTATATCTCACAATTGTGAGTTTATATCTCACTATTCTGAGAAAAGATGTCAGAATTACGAGATATAAACTCGCAATTATGTGTTATAAAGTCAGAATTGTGTGATATAAAGTCGCAATTGCGAGGGAAAAAAAGTCAGAATTCTGACTTTATAAGACGCAATTGCAACTTTATTTCACGCAATTCTGAGAAATAAAGTCAGAATTGCGAGATGTAAACTCGCAATTGTGAGATAAAAAGTCGCAATTATCTTTTAAAATGTTTTATTTTTTGGCGGATAATAAGCTTCCATAAATTTGTAACAGGAAACACGTTTCAAAACTAAAAACTATTTAAATTGTGTGTTTGCTGCCCGGTGGCTATTTTTGGGACTGCGCCTAAACAAAATCTCACAGGAACCTCAATTTTTGTGATATTAACCTCAAATTTGTAACGTTTTTCCACACCTGCCAATGGCCATGAAACTGTTTCTGCAAAAACAGGCAGTATTGACACCAACATTTTAGAGACCAGTGAAAACTCACAAGTCTCTATTCCAATTTCGATACCATAGCTAAAACTACTTGCCTAACTCATAAATAAATAAACAGTCGATAATAAAATAAGAACAAATAATCAAATTATAAGCAAAAGCACAAATAAATACAATATAACAAAGAAAACAAATGAAATAAACAGTGCTTTTCAGGTCTGACAGTAGTTTTCAGGTGCAGAAATTGAATAAAGCAAGCAAATGTGAAATAACACTGCAAAGTCTTGACTGTATAAATTAAACATCTCTATTATTTAATCCTTATTAAAGTTAGAAAAGTTATTCAGTCAAGAGCTGTGAGTGGTTTTGTCTCTTTAGTTGTTTGATTAACATTAGAAACACACACAGACCGCAGGTTTATTAGGCTGCTGTCACTTTAAGAGCGAATGCACAGATCCAACATACTGATACACACGTGTGTTTTCTTTCTCAACAGTTTACGTTCACTTAAGACATAACCGACTGTTTACTAGGAAGAAATGAACCCATGTGACTGGTTTTGTGGTCCAGGGTCACATTTGGCTTTGGTTTTAGAGTCCAAATTATTTAGTAAAATATTGTATAATATAAAAATGTTTAGTTCTGTACATTTGATTTAGAATAAACTTAAACTTGTTTTACTTGAAGTGCTTTCTCTTCTACAATAATCTGAGGTAAATAGAGACCAACCTTTGGTCTGTTTTCCGAAGCATTGATGAACTACAATCACTTCAGATCTGTGTTCAGTGAACGGGTGAGAGTTTGTGTTTCTGTGTCTCTCTAGCTGGTAAAAACAGCGGATCTGGACCCTCGGAATAATTATCTGTTCGGCTTTCATCCTCACGGTGTGCTGGTGGCCGGCGGATTCGGGAATTTCTGCACGGAAGCGTCCGGATTCTCTCAGATGTTCCCGGGACTCACGCCGTACCTGCTGATGCTTCCCTTCTGGTTCAGAGTTCCCTTCTTCAGAGAATACATCATGAGCGGAGGTGTGTGTGTGTGTGTGTGTGTTTAATGTATAGTGTGTGTGTGTGTGTGTGTTTACTGTATAGTATGTGTGTGTGTATTTGCCCTTGATGTTTATCCTTGTTGTGTAATGAGATGTTGTGAAAGTGTTTTGTGGAAATGCCTGAACCAGAACCAAGTAGGTGATACAGCCACGCACACACACACACACACACACACACACACACACACACACACACACACAAGCTTTTGTCAGCAGAATGAATGTTTCGTATGTTCCTTTGGTAACACTTTACCAGAAGATCTCGTTAGTTAATACATGATGAACTAAATATGAGAGAGATATACATTTGACAGAATGTATTTATCTTTGTTAAAGTTACATATAATTGTTTGTTCATGTTAGTTAAGTAACATTAACAAATACACGTTTTAAAATTCAAATACAATACATTTTAAAAATGAATTAGTAGAAATTAACATTAATAAATGCTGTAGAAGTATTGCTCACTGTTAGTTCTTAACTAATATAGTTAACTAATGTTAACAAATGAAACGACTGTAAAGTGTTACTTTTCATAACTAAAATAAAGAAACTAGTGCTGTCATAGTTAATGGACTTGATTAATAATATATTAGTTATAGTTATTATTTTGATTTTGTTTTATTATACTTTCAGCTATATATATATATATATATATATATATATATATATATATATATAGCTGAAAGAATCAAAAGTCTGTTATTATTAATTGTTTAATTTTTTTTTTTTTTGTCATTTTAAGGGTTTCTAATGGTTTCAACTCCTCAAGGACATTTTTTTATAATTTTTTTAAAATAATATATATATATATATATATATGTATGTCCCATGTGCAGAAAAACACCCCCAAAGCATGATGCTACCACCCCATGCTTCACAGTAGGGATGGTGTTCTTGGGATGGTACTCATCATTCTTCTTCCTCCAAACACGTTTAGTGGAATTATGACCAAAAAGTTCTATTTTGGTCTCATCTGACCACATGACTTTCTCCCATGACTCCTCTGGATCATCCAAATGGTCATTGGCAAACTTAAGACGGGCCTTGACATGTGCTGGTTTAAGCAGGGGAACCTTCCGTGCCATGCATGATTTCAAACCATGACGTCTTAGTGTATTACCAACAGTAACCTTGGAAACGGTGGTCCCAGCTCTTTTCAGGTCATTGACCAGCTCCTCCCGTGTAGTTCTGGGCTGATTTCTCACCTTTCTTAGGATCATTGAGACCCCACGAGGTGAGATCTTGCATGGAGCCCCAGTCCGAGGGAGATTGACAGTCATGTTTAGCTTCTTCCATTTTCTAATGATTGCTCCAACAGTGGACCTTTTTTCACCAAGCTGCTTGGCAATTTCCCCGTAGCCCTTTCCAGCCTTGTGGAGGTGTACAATTTTGTCTCTAGTGTCTTTGGACAGCTCTTTGGTCTTGGCCATGTTAGTAGTTGGATTCTTACTGATTGTATGGGGTGGACAGGTGTCTTTATGCAGCTAACGACCTCAAACAGGTGCATCTAATTTAGGATAATAAATGGAGTGGAGGTGGACATTTTAAAGGCAGACTAACAGGTCTTTGAGGGTCAGAATTCTAGCTGATAGACAGGTGTTCAAATACTTATTTGCAGCTGTATCATACAAATAAATAGTTAAAAAATCATACATTGTGATTTCTGGATTTGTTTCTCACAGTGGACATGCACCTACGATGACAATTTCAGACCCCTCCATGATTTCCAAGTGGGAGAACTTGCAAAATAGCAGGGTGTTCAAATACTTATTTTCCTCACTGTATATATATATATAATTTATATATATATAATATTATTCAATTATTGTTCCAAAGTATCAAAGTTTTTGTAATACTGTTTTTTTTGTAATACTGTAAAAAAAGTGTTTTTGTGAGAATGCGAAATACAGAAACAAAAAACACATTATTTGTGAGTTTAAATGTGCTTATTTACTTGTGTAACTTAATAGTCTTAAGAATGTTGTATTTCTGCAACTGTAAGTGAAAGAAACGAAGGTTAAAGCATAAGTGTCAGTCGACTGTGATGTGTTGAGTCACATTTCCCCAGTCTGACGGAGTTTCTTCAGCTCGGGGTCAGTGGTGTAACGGTGTCACGGGTTGATTGTGTAAATCAGAGAAACAGACGCAGAAGATATGATAGGATTTGTGGACTTTCTGCTCCTCCTCGTCCACCTCACTCTCTCTCTCTCTCTCTCTCGCTGATAAACTGGGAAGATTCGAACACCGAACCGAAAGTCTTCGTTCCTTCACTTTATGAACAACACGCCTCTTTGTTCGCTTTGTTCTGAATGGCTGTTTCCATCCATGCGTATTTCATGCAAGTGTTTGGATATAGAGTAAAAAACTCCAGATGTGCATAAAATCTAATAAATTCATCCTTTAAATGCTTAAAAAAGTGTAATGCAATATTTAAAAAAGATTATTACACAAGTATAATACGCAACTTTAGGTGGAAACTGACATGCCTGATTTCTTCACTTTGTTTGTGATGAAACTGCTTCATTTTGCAGTTTTTTTGCACAAGTTTAATTCACATCTTTAAATTGAAACAACTACTGAAATGCCTTGTTCGTTCCCTTTTTTGTGGTGAAACCGTTCGCAACATTTTTATGCAATATTCCAATTTTTCTCACAAGTTTACTCGGCATCTTTCTTTAGATGGAAACAGATAATGACATCACGTTTGTTCAGTTTGTTTGTGATGAAAAGGTGCTTTATTCACCAATATTTTATGCGATATTCCAAATTTTCGCACATGGGTGGCCCATAAAAATAAGCAAAAAAAAATAAAGTGATAAATTCTATGATTTGAACCTTGCAAACATGGACCATAAAGACAAAAGGAATAGGGTTCAAATTTCAGCTAAATTGAAGATGATTTAGAGGTTGCACAAGCCCCTTGAAGTTTTGAGAATTTTCACTTAAACAATGTTAAATGGCAAAGCCGTGTCAGATTATTACATTGCTTGTCCCTGTAATCTGGTATATATTCATGAAAAATGTACTACTTTTCTACAAATAATCCCACATATTTCATTAATAAGTAATATTCTCTTGAGGCACTATTGCCATTGAATGATTTAAACAACAGCTGTAGCAAGGCAGCAAAAGGCAGAATAGTGTACCAAATGCTGACCGCTGCCTAAGCAAAGATGAACTTGTTACCTCAGTCAAAAGTATATGACTGCTGAGGAAATACTCTGGAAGAACAGAAAGCCATGGAAAGCCAAGAAATGAAGAATCAGAGAAGGCTTTGCACAATTAGACGCAGATTGGTCAAGGGGGGACATTCCTTGCTAGCTGAAGTCGCAGTGAAGTGGTGAGTCAACTTGATATTACTAAAATACTGATATTACTGGCAAGTATATTTTTGTTGAATATATCTTGGTTATTTTAATCAGGGATTTCTATTTATTTTAATGATAAATCACAATTGGAGATTTTTTTTTTTGCGAATTAAATGTAAAAGCGTTATATATGTTAATGTATATTAATTTAAAGAAAACTGCAGTTATTGACCTTTGACTGCTTTGTAGTAAACAATTAAATATACTTTTAAACAGACATGGCATCCTGCAGCAGTGGGGATATCACCAAGCCAAAAACAAGAGCAAGAACAAATATCTGGTTGATTGGTCCAGTAAATGAGACTATTGAGCAAAGGACAAAGCTCCCCACACTTCTTCAGCAAATATATTTATATACCGCTAATCAAGTGATAAAGGTGATATAGGTGATTTTTCTTTTGTCTTGTGCAACCCCTAAATATCATTTAATTTAGCCAATTTTTTTATGTGATAACTTAAGCTGGTGGTAGACCAAAATGCAGGGTTCAAATTGGGAGAAAAGAGAAAAAAGTTTTTTTGGGCCACCCTAATGTGTAATTTAAAATATCGCTAAAGAAATGCCTCAGTTATTCAGTTTTTGACAAAACCGTGCTTTATTTGCAAATGTTTTATGTGATATTCCAATTTTTCGCCGTTTACGTCGCAACTTTGCATGGAAACCGCTAATGACGTGCCTCATTCGTTCAGTTTGTTGTTGATGGGCGGGTTTGTATTCGTTAAGTTTGTCCATGTAGTGAATGTGCATCTGAACCATAGACTAAAAAAAGATGTACTACAAAGTTTACTGTGTGAAATAAACCGTTCTGGACATGGAGAAATTAAAGTTGAAGATCCAATCTTTTCCCGAAAACACTCTGGGTTTATGAGCTATACTGGGACCAGCCACCGGGGGGCGATCGAGACTCTGGGTTTATGAGCTATACTGGCACCAGCCACTGGGGGGCGATCGAGACTCTGGGTTTATGAACTATACTGGGACCAGCCACCGGGGGGCGATCGAGACTCTGGGTTTATGAACTATACTGGGACCAGCCACCAGGGGGCGATCGAGGTTTATGAGCTATATTGGGATAACTTTTCAGCACTTGTGCGGCACGCTTGTTCTGAACCTTGACCTCTGACCCTGACCTCTGACCTCTGCAGGGCTGGTGTCGAGTGAGAAGGCCAGTGCGAGTTACCTGTTGAGTCGTCCCGGTGGAGGTCAAGCCGCAGTGATCGCAGTGGGAGGAGCTCCGGAGTCTCTCGATGCGCGACCGGGAGCCGTAACACTTCAGCTGCTGCAGCGCAAAGGCTTCGTTAAACTGGCCCTCAAACACGGGTGTGTGTGTGTGTGCGCGTGTGTGAGAGAGTGTGTCTCTGGAGGCGCGACCGGGAGCCGTAACACTTCAGCTGATGCAGCTCAAAGGCTTCGTTAAACTGGCCCTCAAACGTGTGTGAGTGTGTGTGTGTGTGAGAGTGTGTGTGTGTGTGAGAGAGTGTGTCTCTGGAGGTGCGACCGGGAGCCGTAACACTTCAGCTGCTGCAGCTCAAAGGCTTCGTTAAACTGGCCCTCAAACATGTGTGTGTGTGTGTGTGTGTGTGTGGGTGTGTGTGTCTGCCTGCCTGTTTGCGTGTGTAAGAGACGTTCTCACTGTATGCTGTTTCTCGTGTGTGTAGAGCGTGGCTGGTCCCCGTCTTCTCGTTCGGGGAGAACGAGCTGTTCGATCAGATGGAGAACCCCACAGGCTCCGCCCTCCGGCGCGTGCAGGACCGCCTCCAGCGGATGATGGGCGTGGCCATGCCTCTGTTCCACGCCAGGGGGGTTTTCCAGTACAGCTTCGGCCTGCTGCCCTACCGCAAGCCCATACACACCGTGGGTGTGTACACACACTCAGCATACACACACTCAGCCCATACACACTCAGCCCATACACACCGTGGGTGCGAACACACACTCTTACACCTGAGGTTGTGTTGTACAGCACATCTAGATGTTTCTGGTGCTCTTCGTGTGTCGGTCAAAAATGAATGTCGGTCCAAAAAAAGTTATTATTTTAATGACATTAATGTAATATATTTTAGTTTGCTAATGTTTTTTATTTCATATTTTTAGGGGATTTTATGGTACTAAATTATATTTACGCTGTATTTATAATCCATTTATTCACTTTTTGAGCATAGACCTGAAAATGAAATGTCCAACTTAAACTGTGGTAAATCTTGAACGCTTTAGAGCGACAGACTGAAGTTTGATCTCTGTTCAAAGATGACACTTGGCAGATTATTGCTGAAGTGAAACGTTTTAAAAAGTGAACTTAAAAAAAGTTACAGAATTTTACGTTTATATTGTTATGAAAAATGCACAAAAATACTATTTCAACTTTTTATATGAAATATATAATTTAGCAAAAACATGTTTTACTGAGAGAAAAATCAAAGCCATAAATCTAAACAAGTTGTGTTCAAAATTTGAGGTTGATATCTGTAAAAACGAGCTTTCAGTGAGAGTGTGTTCGGCTGCAGTACCAAACGCTTCCACTAGAGGAAACTCGGCTCATTCATTTACAATGCGCTCATTTCTGACCGCGAGGAGCACAAGTGTGACGATTTATTTCAGGACCATTTAACCTTTTCGAATTATGTCCATGATTTATTCTTTTTTTTTCACATAGCAAGTGCCAAAACCTTTACCAAGTTTTGTACCATTTCAATGAAAAAAAAAATGAAAAAAACTTTTTCGGTCAAAAATGACGGAAGAGCACCAGATGGTTAATGCGTCCAGATCAGTGTGATGTTATACTGCCCCCTGTCTGTGTGGATGTTACTGTGTGATAATATATTATAACTCAGTGTGTCTGTCTGTAGTCGGACGTCCCATTCCTGTAACTCAGACTCCGTGTCCCAATAAAGATGACATTGAGGCTCTTCACTCTCTCTACATGAAGGTGAGTCAAATACATGTCCACAGCTGCTTTATGATTTTACAATCTTTAATCTTTAATATGCATCCTTTCCAACATGTGTTTCTGCGTTTGTAGGGTCTGACGCAATTATTTGAAGAGAATAAGAAAAACTACGGCATCCCAGAAGACAAACATCTCAACTTCATTTGACTTCTGTTTTGTCTGTGTTTTACTGATGTTAAATTATCAATGCTGCTGCTGATGATGATGATGATGCATGAAACTAAAGTTACACTACAAAAGGACAATACTAACTCTAAAAAATCCTGTCACGGATTATTATCACAATCATCATGATTGATTTTGTTGCACTGTTTGTGGTTTCATCAGGATCCGCCCAGATTTTAACATATTTTTGCATGCTAATGGTCGATTTTTGTATCTTTGCAACACATGGAAGTAAATGCATTTGCCATATAGTTAAACAATAAGACGAGAAGGGTTTTGTTGTGTAGTGAATATAGCAGTGTCACACCGAAATGTGAGTATATTCATAAAATTACACAACCTAGTGACTCATTACTATTATTAAATGTTTACTACCTATTCAAAATATTAAGGATATCATTAACACAATGTTTTTTAAGCATCGTTCCAGTTAAACATCTAGTCCTGACAGAACAGAACGTGGTTTTGCAAATAAAATCGTAATGCAAATTAGAGTTGAACAGGTGTTTTCATGACATAACTATTGCTTTATATTGTCACTGTATTGATAGGTTGAAATATATCTGTTTTATAATGTTTGTTAACACTTTGGGCTCTTGTAAATCTACATCTTGGCTCTATCGTTCTCACATTTTGTTTTTAATCAGGAAATGTGAATTGATTGAATGGGGATATATATTGCTGTACGAAAATAGGAAAACAAATAAATTGGTACTTTTTATAATAGGATCTGTTTAATATTTTTATTCATTATTTCTTTTACATAATAAAAAATGCAATTGCATTCTTACTTGAAATAGTCGGTAGGTGGCAGTGCGAACCTACATCTCTTCGACTTGATATCGTATTATTTTGCTCACCGATTCAAACGTATTTTGAGACTTTACATCGAAAAGCTGTTATATATTTATATATATTTATAAAGTCTAATGATCTGTGCTTTGGCTACTGTTAAATACTTCTGATTTTGAATTGTCAGCGTGTGTCGAAATTAAGAATCGTACTAAAGCGAAGGCATATCTCATGAATATTAATTTAGTCGCTGATTGGTTGAGTCCCATCGCGTAGCTTCATGAATATTAATGAGTCATGCCTTCGCCATAGTAGGATCCTGTCGCAGGAACGGAGGCGGAACTTCCGGGTGATGGAAAGTTGTCAACAGTTTCGTTGGAGGAGAATTAATCTGTAAATCTGAGTTCATTAGTGTCGCTTTAAAGAAAATCCACTCTTGAACTCTACAAGAGAACAGAAGCTGCGGGATTTCTGCGACTGAACCGAGAGATCCGGAGGAGTTTGTGTGACTCGTACTTTATTAGGGGTGGATCTGATGCAAACTGATGGAGAATGAACAAACTGTTCGGGTGTGGATGATCAATCTGAATCATTCTCCTTGACTCTAAAGGGATTAAAAAAAAAAAAAAGTGATTCTCTTTCTAATTTAAGTTTAACGGAATATTTTCTCCTCTTCCAGGGATTTTAAGTGTGGACGCAACATGTGAGCTGTGTTTAAGTTCACAAAATCTCTACAATTTGACTTCTTCATGGGATTACCGAATGCTTCTGGTTTAAGTTTGGTCCTAATTCACATTTCTATTGGGCTCAGGTTCAATCCAGATCCAGAAATCTCTCCTGCACAGCTTTCCTCTGTTGTAATCTTTCTTTTTGACACCGAACTGCTCTGATTCTGGTCTTATATTGACCTGATGCGGGTTGGTTTAGTGTAAGTAAATGTCAGGTTTTGGGCTGCAACAGTATTGTGCAATGCTTCTGTTTCTGTGCGCACGTATGCGGGTATTTGCTTAAGGGGATAGAGGAGTGCGCGTGCATGTGCGCGTTCTGTGACGTCATTTCTACTCCGAATCACTGGAATCAGATCTGATTCCAATTTTAATTCGAATCAACCCCATGCAGCCCCGAACTGTAATATTTATAGTTTGATTTTATGCTAGTTTTACTCTTAAAGTTGCTGAGAGTATTTGGTATCGTTTAAGTGAGTTTTAATTTGCGGGACATTAGAAGACAAGTTCAGCAACCATTTGTAATTAAAGATTAAAAGCTTGCACCCTCTTTAAATCATGTAGACAGAACTGTAACATGTAGAGTTTGATTCTAACTTAAGTTTTACTCTTAAAAGTTGCTGGGTGTTTTGAGCTTTCACACCAAGTTGTTGAACTTGCTCCAGTTTTAATTTAAGGTTAAAACGCGTTATTATTCAAATCAAATGCGAGTTTTCAAGTTTTACTCTTAATGTTGGTGAGTGTTTAAGCTAGTTCTAATTTTAAGTTAAATGCATGATCCACTTTTAAATCAAATCAAATGAGACTGTAAATCCACACTTGATTGTGACTGAGTTTGATTCTTTGCAGTAGCCACTCTTTAAAGTATTTCAAACTGTTACAGAAAACTTTTCCACTTGCTCTAGTTTTAATTTGAGATGAATCGCATGGGTTAATTTCTAATTTGAGTGTCTCAACTGTAACATTTAAAGTTTTGAATGTTCTATTCAAGTTTGACAAGCTTTTGAGCTTCTCCACTTGCTCGAGTTTTAATCTGAAGTTAAAAGAGCCAGAACTGTTACATTTAAAGTTTGATTGCATTCAAGTTTTACTCTTAAAGTTGTGCGTTTGATCTTTTCCACTTCCTCCGGTTTTAATTTTAAGTTAAAAGCAAGGTCCACTTTTACTTAGAATCAAATGAGCAGTCAGAACTGAAACTCCAGACACTGTGTTTGAGTTGAGTCTTTTGCAGGTTCTTCTCCTAAAGTCGCTCAGTGTTTTGTCACCAGACGCTAGCAGAAAGTTGACGGAAACAGAACTTCTTGTTTTTATAGTTACCAAACTTGTCCTGCAGAACTAAAAGAAAAATAATGTCCTGACACGCTCAGGCGTTAAAGCTGCAGGACGAAATCATGCAAAACGCCCTAATTATGGTGTTCATTTAGCTAACATCTTTTGGAATGGGCTGTTTGATCTTGAAATAATCAAATCTGTGCATGCATGGCGATTATGAGTCTCTTTTTTGTGTCCTGAGCTGTGAACGCACACACTGCACTCCTGCCAGAGGAAACAGCCATCAGAGCCGAGACTTGCGCAACCGCTGGGCAGAGAAACTGCTCTTGTTACTGTACTGGCTCTAGTCTAAATACTCCAAACAGCCGCAGGGAGAAGACGGAAAGATTGCCAAGCTCAATGGAATAAATGTGATTTATTTAACTTTTTTAGGTTTCGACAGATTTTACCACGTACCTGAGGGTTCACCTAAGGACAAAAAAATATGGTTTATCAGATCCAGATCCACCCTAGAGACTGAGTGAAAGAAAACAAGTGCTTTGGAATGGTTAGGATATCCGTTTCTTAGAGAGATTCTTCCACTCTTTTCTTTCTCCGCCAGAGAAATAATGAACAACGAGCGAGCTTTGAGCGCTTAAGCATAACGTTATACCGCTCGCTAACGCTCAGTCCAAGAATGAGTGGTGGAAGGAAACGGAGCGGTTTTCAAATCACCAGTGTTACATCGGATTACAATCAGGCATCTGGAGAAAACAATCTGACGGAGTTACTCAACACTGGGAGTCAAAGAGCCACGCCCCCTTCTGCAAGAGGCCCCGCCCATGGGCGGAGCCCCAGAAGCCAGACTGCATCGCCCACTCAAATTTTATCCAATGGCCCGTTACTCCGTCATAGCTCCGCCTTCCAGACGCAGCAAAGCTCTAGTCAGCCGTCTACGCCCGTCACGACCCGAAAGCAGAATTCGCTGGACTCGAGCGGGGCGTCGCGGTTTCGCGTGGTGCGTTTGGACCAGGGACCGGGAGAACCGTACAAACGCGGTCGATGGACTTGCGTAGATGTGATGGAGAGGGAGGTCGAGGAGCGAGGCCTCCGCCGCGTGATTGACAGCATGAGACACGCCCACTCGCTGGAGTCCTTGGAGACGGTGGGGCTGGGCGGGGGCGGAGTTGAAGGTGCTGTGGGCGGAGCCAGACTGAAGCCGTTGGGGGTGCACACAGGTCACATGGTACACTCGCAGGGCACCACGTACTTGCTCAGCCAATGCCTGACAGACTCCACCCACAGCGGCCCACCTTCCCCCTCACATGACACGCAGCCAATCATGTCGCCTCATCTGCCGAACACGCCCCGGATACGCAACATACCCGCTCCGCTGCGCCTCGACATGGACGCCGTTGGCAAGGTGAGCCCTCTAACACTCGTCTATGTGCCCTATCATACACTCGGAATAACGCAGCGCCAGGTGCGACGCAAGTGATATTTGCTAGTTTCAGCCCGACGCAGTTCTCATTTTCTCGTCCTGCGCCACGTTGTTTAAATAGCAAATGCATTTGTGCGCCCATGGGCTGCTGGTCTGAGAACCAGGTGTGTTCAGGCGCATTGCTAGCAGGCAACAGAAATAGACTGAGCCATTGACCAACAGAAACCTGATCTAAAGTCAATGGCGCAATATTTTTGTTGTTATTTAAAGAGCGTGTTAGTAATGTGCGCCTATAGACGCAGCAGCACACCAACATGCCAAATATTAAAAATAAAAGGATTCCAATGTAAAGGATTATTATTGTGTATGTAAAGATATGGTGGAATCCGGCTTGTCCCGTAGATGGTCTGCTTGCGCTTTAACCTCACAGACAAACGGACAGCTTTAACTTCGCGCACACACACACACACACATAGCTTTAACGTCACGCACGAGCAGATCCGTTTCCTCACTAGAGAAGCGTTCAGTCTTTCCGCTTGTAATTTCCGCCATGTAAACAGTGAATCCGCCATGGCGCGAGCGCAACTGGCTCTTAAAGGGAATGGGAGATGAGACTCTGATTGGTTTATTGCACGTTACACCTAAAACACACACATTACTCATTCTGAGAATAGGGACAACCCTTTTTAGACCATGCGCCGGGACCTCCAACCATTTTTCCTGTCGTAAACTAGCAAAAGTTGATTCGGACACTTGCGCCGTGCGCTTAAGACCAGCGCTTAGATCGTTAAAATAGGGCCCTATATTTCTAAGTGTGGTTTATTTTTAACTGAATGTAATTTTTTTCCCACAGCTCCGGACCACCCGCTCACAGCCGGCTTCGCCCGGGCCACACCTGGGTCGGGACAGTCCCTTCCATCCCGGACTCACGCCCATCCAGACGCCGTCCGCCTTCGCACTGGCGCAGTCAATGTTCGGCATGGAGCGAGCGTTCGAGCTCGTGGGAGACGACGGGTGAGACCAGAGAATTTTTATAATTTTTATAATCGCTCTAACTATAAGAGAATAGCGAAGTCCAACCACAACTATAACGATAAATATAACTAAAAAGTTTTAATAATCGTTCTAAGAGAATAGCGGTCCAACTATAACGATAACTAAAAAGTTTTAATAATCGCGAAGTCCAACCACAACTATAATGATAACTATAAAGTTTTAATAATCTTTATAACTCTAAGACAGTAGCGAAGTTCACACCATGATTATATAACTAGAACATTTTAATAATTGCTCTAGCTC
>NC_139984.1:32325215-32397715 GCF_963993115.1 Abramis brama
AGAAACGAATGTGACTTGTGGAGCTCGAAGGGTTCGTGATTCTTGGCCAATCGGGAAGCTTGATTACTATCCGAGGGCTGGATGCTTAGCGCTTTCCGTGGAAACCAAAGAGCCAATCAGCAGCAAGCGCTTTCCGCATACGTCATCCAGAAACAAACCAACATCAAGAACAGACAGAAATTCCTCATCGAAACCCACCATCTCCTCCACAGAAACAGACACAGCTCCACCTGCTGGTCACTCTCAGACACAGCGCTCAGGAAATAATCCCAGGTCTGTTCGTATCGGATCGTCCTGCAAGTCCAGTGTTAGCGATCAGAAGTGTCAGAATCCCGAGTGGGACCCATTGACTTCCACTGTGAGAGAGGAGAGAGGCGGAGCTCTTACGCACAAACACAGGCTCCGCCCCTCTGACTCCACCCTCTTTTCGCTTCTGCTTTTCCTCCGCAGGTAACTGGGTTAGTTCGGGTCATGCAATAAGTTCAAATTCGCTTTGGTTTGTGTGTATTTGAATTGAATTGTATTAACTTGGGGTTTTCATTCATTCTTTCAGACAGTTGTGATGTATTATTATGTATGGAGAGTGTCGGCCTTTAGTGTGTTTCCATCAAGCTGGCTGTTTTGGGAATCATGTGCTGCCCACTAAGTGATCAGGTGCATCATTTTCACCTGCTGGGCCAGAAAACTGGTGACAAAAACCCACAGACACGCATAAAGGAGGGACTTGAGCCGTATCCAGAAACTGTCAGAAAACTGACTAGAAACCAGCATAGTAACCACCTCGAAACAGCTTAGAAAAAGTCTATAAAAAGCCTAGTAACAGCCTAGAAACCACCAAGAAACAGCCTACAAATGCTTAGAATTCGGCTAGGTACGACCAGAAAACTGATTAGAAACCACCTAGAAAATGCCTAGAAACAACTTAAAAAAACCTGCCTCGAAACACTCTAGAAACGACCTTGTAAATGCATGTAAACCGCTTAGAAACCACCAAGAAACAGCCTACAAATGCTTATAAACAGCCAAGTAACAGCCTACAAATGCTTATAAACAGCCAAGTAACAGCCTAGAAACCACCAAGAAAACCCGCCTAGAAACCACATAAAAACTGCCTAGTAACAGCTTAGAAACAGCCTAGAAACAGATTAGAAGCTGCCTAGTAACAGCCTAGAAATCACCTTGAAAAACTGCCTAGAAACAGCTTAGAAATTGCATAGAAAACAGCCTAGAAACCACCTTGAAATACAGCCTAGAAACAGCCCAAAAATAGCCTAGTAACATCTTAGAAACAGCCTAGAAACCACCTAGAAACAGATTAGAAGCTGCCTAGTAACAGCCTAGAAACAGCTTAGAAATATTTTGAAACCATCCAGAAAAAAAGACACCTGGAAACCATGTGGTGACAGCCCAGTAACCCACCTTTCCCTTCTGCTTTTCCTCCGCTGGTAACTGGGTTAGTTCGGGTCATGCAGTGTGTTCAGTTTGTGTGCGTTTGAACTGAATCGTGTTTCCTGAGGTTTTCATTCATCCTGTCAGATGTTTATGATGTGTTTGTGGTCGTGGAAATAGTTGTGTTTTCCTCAAGCTGGCTGTTGTGAGAAGCATTTGCTGCCCACCACATTCAGAACAATAGCATCAGTGTTACACACATACAGTACAGCTGCTCTCGTCGAGACCTTCAGTGCTGCTGTTCAATCCAGTTAATTAGAGGGAATGAAAGACTTGAGTTCTAAAAAAACAAAGCAAATTAAAAAAAAAACACAGATGCTCATTGAAGGAAGGACCCCAGCCTTTTCTAGAAACCACCAAGAAACAGCCTGGAAACTCCTTAGAAACCACCTAGAAACAGCCTAGAAACTCCTTAGAAACCACCTAGAAACAGCCTAGAAACTTCTTAGAAACAGCCTGGAAACTCCTTAGAAACCACCTAGAAACAGCCTAGAAACTCCTTAGAAACAGCCTAGAAACTCCTTAGAAACCACCTAGAAACTCCTTAGAAACCACCTAGAAACGACCTAGAAACAGACTAGAAACTCCTTAGACACAGCCAAGAAACCACCTAGAAACTCCTTAGAAACCACCAAGAAACAGCCTGGAAACTCCATAGATACTCCTTAGAAACCACCAGGAAAACAACCTAGAAACAGCCAAGAAACCACCTAGAAACTCCTTAGAAACCACCAGGAAAACAACCTAGAAACAGCCAAGAAACGACCTAGAAACAAACTAGAAACTCCTTAGACACAGCCAAGAAACCACCTAGAAACTCCTTAGAAACCACCTAGAAATGACCTAGAAACAGACTTGAAACTTCTTAGAAACAGCCAAGAAACAGCCTAGAAACTCCTTAGAAACAGCCTAGAAACTCCTTAGAAACCACCTAGAAACAGCCTAGAAACTCCTTAGAAACCACCTAGAAACTCCTTAGAAACAGCCAAGAAACCACCTAGAAACAGACTAGAAACTCCTTAGAAACAGCCAAGAAACCACCTAGAAACAGACTAGAAACTCCTTAGAAACAGACTAGATACTCCTTAGAAACCACCTAGAAATGACCTAGAAACAGACTTGAAACTTCTTAGAAACAGCCAAGAGACAGACTAGAAACTCCTTAGAAACCACCTAGAAACTCCTTAGAAACCACCTAGAAACGACCTAGAAACAGACTTGAAACTTCTTAGAAACAGCCAAGAAACAGACTAGAAACTCCTTAGAAACCACCTAGAAACAGCCTAGAAACTCCTTAGAAACAGCCTAGAAACTCCTTAGAAACCACCTAGAAACGACTTAGAAACAGCCAAGAAACCACCTAGAAACAGACTAGAAACTCCTTAGAAACAGCCAAGAAACCACCTAGAAACAGACTAGAAACTCCTTAGAAACCACCTAGAAACTCCTTAGAAACCACCAAGAAACAGCCTAGAAACTCCATAGATACTCCTTAGAAACCACCAGGAAAACAACCTAGAAACAGACTAGAAACTCCTTAGAAACAGCATAGCAACAACTTCGGGAAACAGTTTGGAAACCACCAAGGAACAGTCTAGCAACTTGACAATGGTTTTATTTTATTTTCTGTTTGAATTGTTTTCTTTGAATCAATAAATTCTAGGTTTGTGTGGGGGAAAACAAAGTATTTTCTGGTGCAATGATTAATCAAGTTTCCCTCTGTCTCTGTTGCAGTGGAACTAACAGCAGTATGATCGCCATCGACAACAAGATAGAGCAAGCCATGGTGAGGTCATTCACAATATTAATAATGCTAATGCGAATACAGATACTTTGTCCAGTAAAACTTTGTGCTTTGTGAATTATTTTTTATATTTGAACGTGTGTGTGTGTGTGTGTGTGTGTGTGTGTGTGCAGGACCTGGTGAAGTCTCACCTGATGCTGGCGGTGCGAGAGGAGGTGGAGGTGCTGAGAGAACAGATTAAAGAGCTGTCGGAGAGAAACGCTCAACTGGAGAGAGAGAACTACATCCTGCGAGCCCTCAGGGACAGAGACTGAGCCAAACGCATCACACTGGCCCCAGTGCATCATGGGTGATGTAGTCCGAACAGAAAAGTGCCCAGGAAAAAGGGAAGGAAGCATGAAATGCCCGGAGGAGGAGAAGCGTGTGCCGTATTGACCAGTTAGTGCCTTAAACTCCAGTAACGACTGATAGCGCTGCTCACATGCTCTAATAAGAGATCGCAAGATAATTACATAATGTTGATTTTTATGACGCCCTAAACAGTGCCTATTTATTACTGTCAGTGTGTGTGTGTGTGTGTGTGTGTGTGTTAGTTTTAAAGCACTGCTCACGTCTAGGTTACTGAGTCTCTTTACGTTGACCACCACTGGCAGATGGAAAGACTAGTTTAGTCCCTCTCTGTTAGATAAATAATGATTTGATCTGTAATATGCATTATGCGCTCTAATAAATAACTCTCACTACTCTGGCTGTGTGTCGATTTCACTGCAACAACAATACAAATATTGAAGCATCCTTAAAAAGAGATGGATTTGCTGTGGTGCAAATCCAGCTTTTAATGTTGTTTATATGTCTATGTGGTGTTTTTAATACGCTTTAAGTCAAACCATGTGTAAATTCATAAGTCGACACCATTGCTGAGTGTTTTCTCCTTAAAACTGCAGTGAACCAAAGACAGTCTCAAAAACACGCTTTGAAATCGCTGGTGTTTCTGACGTCACAAACTACCTTGTAACCAATCAGATCAACGTGTGATCGTCAACCAGTGGATCTCTGAGCTGAGAGGCGGGGCTCATTTGCATATTCATAGAACAGGGCATACTAAATGAGGCAAGGGTGTCGAGTTACATTCAAGATATTTTAAGGCATGCAGATTTTTTTTTTTTTTCAAGCAAAAAACGTTTAAATATGTAATTTTGATTATTAAAGATTAATTTTAAGGGATTAAACTATTGACTCAGGGGGACTTTAATAAGCAAAATTGTTTAAGAGAATAAGATGAGAATGTTTCAGTTATAATTGATTGAGTTTTAACTGCTTTTACTGGAAGCTTGTCACATAATAAACAAGTTGAAAGGATTTTTGAAATATGTGGTTGGACATTAAGATTTCCTAAATTTAACTAAATAAATACATATTGACTTCCACTCTTATTGTTCACTTGTGTGCTGTTTCTTCCTCTATAATTCACATGTAAATGTGCTTTTTTGAGTGTACATATTCCTCTGTAATATAGGTTCGTTCACGCCAGCATTCACGTGATCATCGAACTTGAAATTACAACTTTAGACTCGTAATTGTCATTGAGGTACGACTTTGTACCACGTGACCACTGCAGGTTTAGTTTAGATATGAACAGCTCAAAGTACAGCGTTTATTTTACATCTGTTTTGTGTGTTATATAATAAAAGTAAATAAATGTGTTCATATCTTCGTGCTGGGTGTATTTAAACATGTTTGTGCGGTATATAATATGGATATTATGTCTGAGTATTTGCACCTTCTAAGTCTCTTGTGCGAAAGCCTATCAGTGCGCATGCGCAGTGACGTCATCTCCACCCGGAAGTACGCCTGCGAGCGGCAGCTGTGGAGGGAGTTTTAATTTTTCTCATATTAGATATTTTGTGTATTGATTGTCGCATATTTAACCGTGAGGCAATGTCTTTATTTGGCGCTACACCTGCCGTCATGTTTTGAAATCAATGGTAAGTTAAGAGTGTCTTTTAATGTTTACATTCAGATCGAACTCGTTGTTCTAAAGATTTAATGACGTTTTAAAACGTCTGTTTATACATGTGATCATGCAAATTGTCACTGTAATCTTTATAAATAATATATAGAGAAACTGTTGACCATATTTCATGGTATATTGCGAAGCACAGTAGTAAACAATCAGTTGTTATCGGTGTGTGTGTGTGTGTGTGTGTGTGTGTGTGTGTGTGTGTGTGTGTTTGTGTAAGTATATTATTAATGGTGTGCATATACTGTATATTAGTCAAAAGTTTGGAAATATTAAGATTTGTTTTAATGTTGCTGAAAGAAAGTCTCTTCTTCTCACCAAGAAGACTGTATTTATTTGATCAAAAATACAGTAAAAACAGTAATATTGTGAAATATTATTACAATTAATAATAACTATTTTATGTTTTAAAATGTACGATTTTTTAAGACACATGATCCTTCAGAAGTTATTCTAATATGATGATTTGATGCTCAAGAAACATTTATTAACATTATTTTGTATTTAATTGACTAAAGGAGACATATTGTTTATTTATACAGACATTTATATTGTTACAAAAGATTTCTATTTTAAATGAATGTTGCTCTATTCATCAAAGAATCCTGACAAAAATGTATCAGTTTCCACAAAAATATGAAACATGCAAAAATAAGAACAATGATAAAAATAAGAACCATTATTAATAATTGAGCATCAGATCATCATATTAGAATTATTTCTGAAGGATCATGTGACATTCAGCTTTGAACATTCAGCTTTGATCACAGGAATAAATTACATTTGAACAATATAATGAAAATAGAAAAGAGTTATTTTAAATTGTAATAAAATTTCACAATATTACTGTTTAGATCAAATAAATATCGTCTTGGAGAGCATAAGAGACTTCTCTCAAAAACAATAAAAGTTTATTTTGTCTGGTACTATATATTTATCATTAATAACAGTTTGCGGTTGATACTTGTGTGTGTATAGTTATGATGTCTCTCTGTCAGATCGCTGTATGATGGAGTCGTCAGGAGAGCCTCGTGTGTGTGTGTGTGTGTGTGTGTGTGTGTGTGTGTGTGTGTGTGTGTGTGTGTGTGTGTGTGTGTGTTGTTCTGATGTCTCTCTCTGTCAGATCGCTGTGTGATGGAGTCGTCAGGAGAGCCTCGTGTGTGTGTGTGTGTGTGTGTGTGTGTGTGTGTATAGTGTTGTTGATGATGTCTCTCTCTCTGCTAGACTGATGTGTGATGGAGTCGTCAGGAGAGCCTCGTGTGTGTGTGGCTCCTGAACCTCTGCGGGTCGAGCCGCTTCAGAACACGGACCTGATCTGCCCTGACCTGGACCTGTCTGTCTCTCTCACCCCCGAGCGGACTGCACACACACACCACAGACAGGTTCACGCGCTCACATACCATTCATTAAAGTCTAAATACAGCAGAGGCGTGTTTGAACAGGATATAGATGAACCCGTTTCACTGGCAGCTCTGTGTCTCCACTAGAGGAGGCTCTAGGGCTTGAGCACACCCTTAATGAAACTGATACTTTATTTATTAAGGCAAAACTGTAAAACAGTGTGTGTGAGAGAGAGAGAGAGAGAGAGAGAGAGAGAGAGAGTGAGAGTGAGAGTGTGAGTGTGAGTGTGTGTGTGTGAATGTGTGTGTGAGAGAGTGTGTGTTGAAGTGTGTGTGTGTGAGAGAGAGAGAGAGAGAGAGAGAGAGAGTGTGTGTGTGTGTGTGTGTGTGTGTGTGTGTGTGTGTGTGTGTGTGTGTGTGTGTGTGTGTGTGTGTGTGTGCTTTGTTTTTTTCATGGACTTGTCAATTTTGTGATCTAGTCTTCTTTTAGACCAGTGGAAGGAAAACATCCAAAATGCAAGTGTTTATTTTATTGCACTTCATCTATTTGCGTCTGTAGATTTCAATCACAATACATATCTCTAAAGGCCGTATTTATATAAATGAGTTCCTCCACGTCAGCAGCTTTACACACACCTCTCTCTATTCTGAAGGGTTTACTGAGGGGTTTGTTCATATATCACTCACACTGGTTTATATAACAGTTTATTCCTAAAAACATGCTGAAAATATATATTTTTCAGTCTGTTGACAGTATTTTCTGATTTATGTGTTAAAAAGAGAAATCCCAAATCCCCTCAGTAATAACCTCAAAATCAACAAAATCAAACAAGAGCTTTGAATCTGTATTAATCAATGTTCAGATTTATTTTCTGGACGTTTATGCAAATTATTACACATTTAATTAGATAATGCCTCATTTGCACATTTAAACATAACATTTCAGAAAACTTTTCAATCATCTTATAGTACTGAGAATAATCAACTTGGGGAAAATATGCTCACATCTGTTAGTTCAAACGTCTTTCCTTAAGGAATATTCAGGGTTATTTATCATTTTATGAATGTGTACTGTATTTGAGGAGAATATGTATTTGCATGCGTGCATTTACTGTAAACGTGTGTCTCGTTCTTCCAAAGAATGCTATTGTTGACACTTCTCCATGTTGATTTAACTCTACAAATGACTTGAAACTTGAAGGATCCAGTCAATGTGATGCATGTAAATGTCTTTGTACCATTGTGTGTGTGTTTGTGTGTTTCAGGTGCGTTTTAATGTGAATCCGCAGGTCAGCGTTCATCCGGTGATCCCAGAACCCAGAAATAATCAAGTCCGGAAACCTCCAAACAAAGACAAGCACGGTGAAACTAACACAGCTGCTCTGACGAGACATTACGGGTTCACATGTTTATTTTGTCATGAAAATCATGTAAAATGTAATGCAAAAAATGGTCCTAATAACGGAGATTCACCCTAGAGTAGATTTAAAGCTTGGGAATTTTCTGTAAACTGAGATTGTTTGGCCACATTTGCTCTGGGAATGAGTATTTTCGGCATGTTCTGTCTTGAACGGAGTCTCACATGTGCTTGTTGTTCAGGTCATGAATCAGCTAAAGGGAGGGATCGGGTTACGAGCGGAGCGCGTGATGGACGGCTGACGGAAGGGGCGGAGCTAAACACGAGTCTGGCACTGAGGGCAGAGCTTCAGGAGGGGGCGGAGCTAAACACTACCCTGGCACTGAGGGCGGAGCTTCAGGAAGAGGCGGAGCAAACGTTCGATCCCGAGAAAGCCGTCAAAGAGAAATTACAGAGTTCAACGCTCACGAAGAACCACATCAGCGCTAAAGCAGCAGAGGGTAAGACAACACAACTTTAAAGGGGTGGTATAATGACCGCTTCACAAGATGTAAAATAAGTCTCTGATGACCCCAGAGTGTGTGTGTGAAGTTTTAGCTCAAAATACCCCACAGATATGTTTATATAGCATGTTAAAATTGTCACTTTTTGTGGGTGAGCAAAAACACACCGTTTTGTGTCTGTTCCTTTAAATGCAAATGAGCTGCTGCTCCCGGCACAGGGGGCGGAGCTACAACAGCTCGTGTCCTTTTACCTCACACACACATG
Source organism: Abramis brama (assembly GCF_963993115.1). Taxonomy (NCBI): domain Eukaryota; kingdom Metazoa; phylum Chordata; class Actinopteri; order Cypriniformes; family Leuciscidae; genus Abramis; species Abramis brama. The sequence continues at coordinate 32,333,894 of NC_139984.1, forward strand.
CACTGGACATTTCAAAAACATTTAGCCTTTTATGTTCAAACCGGAGTCAGACAATGATGGAGAGACTCAAGAAGAAGTGACAACATGTAGAAGCAACAGGACATTTCTGAATGGTTATTGATGAATTTATGAAGCTTATGTGTAGTTATCTTCTAGTCATTGATTAGCATATTCTGTCATAATAATCTATAAATCGTGTTCAGGGGGCGGGGTTTATGTAAATTTTAGGGTTGGTGATGTCACTAACCCGGGAGGAATGTGGTGTAGTCTCTACCAGCCGTTTGTTGTAGTCCTTAAAAAGCGATTTCTGTAAAAGCAAATATCTCCCTTTGCTTTGAACTTTGAGCGTTGTAACTTTGCAGATGTTGTTTATGCTCAAACAGCAACATTACACACTAACTAAAGTTAGAAAAGAGAAATCATAATCAACCACCCCTTTAATACTAATTAAATCAATCAGTTCACTAATTATTTACCGTGACTTAAATCTGAATCTCACAAAAAAAATCATAGTAAGAAATACTTCACACCAATATCAAAAGAATTGAACTGAAATTATATTTCATATGAAGAAGCTTATTTTGAGGAGATTATGATTGTTGCATCGTGACTATTTTTGCAATAAGCTCAAAACAAACCCCCTAAATTCTCATGACTGTAATGTGATGTTTTTTTATTAAACTAAATAAACTAAAGTTTATTTAAACTAACGCCAGTTTATTAAACCGTTTATTTAAAACTAAAGCTAAAGTTTACTATACTTTACATGCAAATTTACTTCACTATTTAAATCTTTTTTGATTGAAGTATGTTTGTCATTTTTCATATAATTTTTATTTCAGTTTTATATTAGTACATCAAGTTAAACTAAATAAAATAAGAAATGTTGCTTTAGAAACTAGCTGAAATGTTTGTTTTTAATAATTTATTTCAGTTAAAGTTTATTTTATGACTATTTTATGTAATGTGATTTTTTTGTTAATCATACATAAATTGAGTACAACAAATGCTACTATAGTTTATACTTACTGTACTTTAAATGCACATTTACTTCACTATTTAAATCTATTTTTATGGTGATAATAAAATTACATTTGTGTTTATTTCTGCTCAACTGTCATGTAAACAATGCAAAAACAATCTAAATAGCGTGGATTAGGTTTAATATTTTTTTAAAGTCATTTTTATATAGTTTTTTTATTTAGTTAGTTATTTTATCACATAAAGTTACAGTAAATGAAAATGAAAAATGTTGCTTTGGCAACTAGCTAAAATAAAATAAATGTTCTCCACGCAAACATGATCAGCTCATTGTTCACACACACTGTTGCTGAAATGCATTAATAAATAGTGTTTTCTTGTGTGTTAACCTGGTCTTCTACAGGGCTGAACTTCCCTCGCTCTCAGCATCTCTACCGGGCCTTAGTCAGCGTCAGCCTATCACGCGACCAGCTCATCAGCCAGGCTCTACAGGATAGGCCAGCACTGGCCCCGCCCACCTCCAGCCTGACCAATAAGGTCAGACTTCTGTTTGCATCTGGTTAATAGCCGTTTTCATTATGGGTTTTCAAATTGCTGGAGTGTTTAATAAAACCACTGCTGTACATTAAAGTGTAACTCTTGCCAAAATGCAACCTAGGGTCTTTTTGTTAATCTACCCGAGGCAAACTTTCATTTAAAAGCATAATTAGAATGGAAACGCCACTTTTAAGTTTGACCGTATTTTCGTTTTAGGTTAAATGCCTTGTGAATGGGGCACGACTATGATAGCATCAAAAATCGCTATTTTTAAAACACTAAGAAGGCTCGACACAACATGAAACTTTGCTGGAAGTATCACCAGAGGCTCTACACATGAACTCCAGCATTGAGAACAGTGTTTGTGTACACAGAGTTTACTAAAAAGAAAGATTTTGAACAACTCACTGTCTCTGTGTCCGCCGGCATTTTGTCAGTCAAAAATAGTCGATCTCCGAATGCAGCGTAACAGGGAGGAGAGTAAAGATGGAAAGCTCCTAAAGCTTAGTTCAATATAAATTCACGGATAATTTGTTGTTTTGTCGTTAGTGAAAATCAATATTGACCTTGTATTTGAAAAAGGATCCTCAGATAAGAAGCAATACTAAAATTCAGAGTCAGTTCATTCGCATTCGGAGATCGACTATTTTTGTCTGACAAAATGCCGGCAGACACAGAGACAGTGAGTTGTCCAAAATCTTTCTCTTTAGTAAACTCTGTGTACACAAACACTGTTCTCAATGCTGGAGTTCATGTGTAGAGCCCCTGGTGATACTTCCAGCAAAGTTTCATGTTGTGTCGAGCCTTCTTAGTGTTTTAAAAATAGCGAATTTTGATGCTATCATAGTCGTGCCCCATTCACTCCCATTCACAAGACATTTAACCTAAAACGAAGATACGGTCAAACTTAAAAGTGGCGTAATTATGCTTTTAAATGAAAGTTTTTCGAGTAGATTAACAAAAAGAGCCTAGGTTGCATTTTGGCGAGAGTTACGCTTTAATGTAAACAATAATAATATAATAATATAAAAAAAGAGAATACAGCTGATGTAGTGAAACACAGTCAGATGGAGAAGTGATGATTAAAAATTATTTTATAGTTAAATACATTTATTTTCTTTCTTTTTTTATTATAAAGATCTTACACATTTGACAATATACATTTTGGAGGCAAACTTTTCTGACATTTTCTGCGAAAGACACACTTGCATAATAACTCAAAAACAGGAATAAAGTGTGACTTATGCTTATTAATTATGCACTTTTCCAAACATAACATTTGGTCTGAAAAACAAAAGAAGATTAGTATTTTGTATTGCCTCACATACATGTTGACCTTTTTGTGATTGCATGTCGACACAAACACAATAAAAAACTATATATATATATAGAGTGAGGAAAATAAGTATTTGAACACCTGTCTATCAGCTAGAATTCTGACCCTCAAAGACCTGTTAGTCTGCCTTTAAAATGTCCACCTCCACTCCATTTATTATCCTAAATTAGATGCACCTGTTTGAGGTCGTTAGCTGCATAAAGACACCTGTCCACCCCATACAATCAGTAAGAATCCAACTACTAACATGGCCAAGACCAAAGAGCTGTCCAAAGACACTAGAGACAAAATTGTACACCTCCACAAGGCTGGAAAGGGCTACGGGGAAATTGCCAAGCAGCTTGGTGAAAAAAGGTCCACTGTTGGAGCAATCATTAGAAAATGGAAGAAGCTAAACAGGACTGTCAATCTCCCTCGGACTGGGGCTCCATGCAAGATCTCACCTCGTGGGGTCTCAATGATCCTAAGAAAGGTGAGAAATCAGCCCAGAACTACACGGGAGGAGCTGGTCAATGACCTGAAAAGAGCTGGGACCACCGTTTCCAAGGTTACTGTTGGTAATACACTAAGACGTCATGGTTTGAAATCATGCATGGCACGGAAGGTTCCCCTGCTTAAACCAGCACATGTCAAGGCCCGTCTTAAGTTTGCCAATGACCATTTGGATGATCCAGAGGAGTCATGGGAGAAAGTCATGTGGTCAGATGAGACCAAAATAGAACTTTTTGGTCATAATTCCACTAAACGTGTTTGGAGGAAGAAGAATGATGAGTATCATCCCAAGAACACCATCCCTACTGTGAAGCATGGGGGTGGTAGCATCATGCTTTGGGGGTGTTTTTCTGCACATGGGACAGGGCGACTGCACTGTATTAAGGAGAGGATGACCGGGGCCATGTATTGCGAGATTTTGGGGAACAACCTCCTTCCCTCAGTTAGAGCATTGAAGATGGGTCGAGGCTGGGTCTTCCAACATGACAATGACCCGAAGCACACAGCCAGGATAACCAAGGAGTGGCTCTGTAAGAAGCATATCAAGGTTCTGGCGTGGCCTAGCCAGTCTCCAGACCTAAACCCAATAGAGAATCTTTGGAGGGAGCTCAAACTCCGTGTTTCTCAGCGACAGCCCAGAAACCTGACTGATCTAGAGAAGATCTGTGTGGAGGAGTGGGCCAAAATCCCTCCTGCAGTGTGTGCAAACCTGGTGAAAAACTACAGGAAACGTTTGACCTCTGTAATTGCAAACAAAGGCTACTGTACCAAATATTAACATTGATTTTCTCAGGTGTTCAAATACTTATTTGCAGCTGTATCATACAAATAAATAGTTAAAAAATCATACATTGTGATTTCTGGATTTTTTTTTTTAGATTATGTCTCTCACAGTGGACATGCACCTACGATGACAATTTCAGACCCCTCCATGATTTCTAAGTGGGAGAACTTGCAAAATAGCAGGGTGTTCTAATACTTATTTTCCTCACTATATATATATATATATATATATATATATATATATATATATATATATATATATAAAATAAAATAAACTATATACAAATGGTACAAGTGGATAAAATCTTGTATAGTGCTTCATTTACATAAAACCACAAACAAACTACAAAACAAACTACTGTTAAGTACATTTCTAAGTAATAATCAGCTTTTAATAGGAAGTAACAAACAAAAAAAGTCCTAACCAAATATATCTGAGTAAAATAATCAGGAGAGTAAAGGAGATGTCAGATATCAGCTCTGGCCTTGTGGTTTTACATTCTGCAAGCTAAGCGTTGTTGTTTTAACACTATAAAAGCAGAACGAGCCAAATATGTATTATCACCACGTCTGGACTTTATGCTAAACTCATGCAACAGTTAATATTAAACCGGATACCAGACTCTGCAGGGGAACATGTCTCACTGTTTTAGAGAAGTGAACAAAGAATTTAGACATGCACATTTTCAGAGCAGAGGCGGACCAACAGATCAGAAAATATGAGTATACGATATCAGAAGATCGTTCATGCACTGCAAAACATGCTTTTCTTACTCAGTATTTTTGTCTTGTTTCCAGTCCAAATATCAAACATTTCTTAAATCAAGATGCATTTACTAGATGAGTGAAATGATATAAGATATTATGTCCTGTTTTCTGTGGGAATTAATCTAAATGAAGTGAGTGTTTGCTTAAAACAAGCAAAATTATCTGCCAATGGTCAGAAAAATAATGTTGTTTCTGACCCCATTGGCAGATCATTTAGCTTTTTTTAAGGCAAAAACTCACTTCATTTAGATTAATTCCCACAGAAAACAGGACATAATATCTTATATCATTTCACTCATCTAGTAAATGCATCTTGATTTTTGCATATTTGGACTGGAAACAAGACAAAAATACACTAAGAAAAGCATTTTTTGCAGTGTAGATGGATGGATACAAGAATAATATGTTCCATAAACCACCTAACCATAAAATAATAATTGTAATGTTCATAAGCTTAATTTTTTCTTTTCTTATACACCAGCAGTACAACTAAAAGAATAAGAAAATAAAATGCATGGCAGATTGTTCTCCTCATCTTATTCTAGTTGTTTTGTTTTATTTTCTAAATTGTTTTTGTCTTTCTAATATCTTCCATTTTTAATTTTCTCCTTTTTATCATTTAGAGTTTTACCTTGGTAATTCTCTGAATTCAGCTCATTTAATTAACTAAACCAGTGTTTTTGGGTTGGTATGTTAGTATAGAATTCAATTGATGCTTTGTGTAGAGTTAATAAGCAATGTACAATGTATACTGCACAGTGTTCATGAAGCGGTTATGATATAGTATGCGCAGCCCATGTTGAATCATGCTTATTATGGTTTGTACTGATTTTAATAATGTCTTTTATGTTTGTGGTGTGTGTAGTTCCCGTCTCCGCCACTAGAGGCCCCTGATTTACTGCAGTTCTTCAGTCCTGACAAGATGCTCAGAGAGACTCCGCTGTTGCCAGGCAACAACATCCCTTTGCCCCGCCCACTTCCTGCTCCCAGACCCGCCCACACAACCTTTCACCTACATCATCTGCACAAACTCTGGGAATCATGAACTGTGTGTGTGTGTGTGTGTGTGTGTGTTGAAGAGAGTGAGTCGATGAGTGGGTGAGTTTGTATTGTAAGCTTTATTGTGTATTAATGTATTTTTTAGCCTAAGGTCAATTAATTTAATAGCAATAAATATGTGATTATTTAAATGAGAGTTTGGCATTGAGTGATCTTCTGCACACCAGCTTGAGGTTCTCCGGGGTTAGTCGTTAAAACAATCAATTCACAAATTAATTACCGCGAGTCAACAAGAGCACAGACATCACACGCTGATCTCTGTGTTAAAATAGACTTTAAAGTGAATCTCATGAGAAAACTTCTCAAGAAATCAGGAATAATATTTTGCATGAAGAAATAAAGGCCTTATTTTAGCATCTGGACTATTTTTGCTGTAATTGAGCTCATTAACACCCTAAATTCTCTTGACTATTATGTAAAACATTTTTTTGGTTAATTATACATAAATTAGGTACTACAAATACTAATATTATTTATACTTAATGTACTTTATATGCAAATTTACTTCATAATTTAAATGTTTTTATGCTGATTCTAATAAAAATGAGATTTGTATTCATTAGGACGGGTTTAAATGTGCTCTAATGTCATAAAAACAATGCAAAAAAAGAAAGTAGGTTTCATGTTTTAGTCGTTTTTATAATTTTACTCATTTCAGTTTTAGTTATTTTTGCACATAAAAAAATGTAAATATTTTTATTTTATTTCAGTTAACATTTATTTTACACGACTAATTGTTAATTATTCATAAATTAAATAGAGTACTACAAATACTAATATTGTTTATACTTACTGTACTTTACATGCAAATTTACTTAATTTATATGGCAATACTAATAAAAATTAGATTTTTATTTATTTGGAGGGCTTTAAATTGTCATGAAAACAATGCAAAGAAAATCTAAATGGCATAAAGTAGTTTTCCTGTTTTTATTAGTTTTTATATTATTGTGTTTTTATATTGTTTTTACTCATTTCACTTTTAGCTTTTTGAAAAATAAGAAATGTTGCTTTGGCCACTAGTTTCAGTTAGCATTTATTTTACATGACTAATGTAATTTTTTTTGTTAATTATACATAAATGAAATTGAGTACTATAGATAATGTTCTATACTCTATAGATAATGTTCTATACTCTATAGATAATGTTCTATGTCTTGAAAACTGCACAAAAAATGTGTGTGTATGTGTGTGATGGGAAGATTTAGGGGTCGGGTTAGTGTGTGTGTGTGTGATGGGAAGATTTAGGGGTCGGGTTAGTGTGTGTGTGTGTGTGTGTGATGGGAAGATTTAGGGGTCGGGTTAGTGTGTGTGTGTGTGATGGGAAGATTTAGGGGTCGGGTTAGTGTGTGTGTGTGTTTGTGATGGGTAAGTTTAGTGTGTGTGTGTGTGTGTGTGTGTGTGTGATGGTAGGTTTAGGGGTCGGGTTAGTGTGTGTGCGTGTGTGTGTGTGTGTGATAGGTTGGGTTAGTGTATGTGTGTGTGATGGGTAGGTTTAGGGGACGGGTTAGTGTGTGTGTGTGTGTGATAGGTAGGTTTAGGGGACGGGTTAGTGTGTGTGTGTGTGATGGGTAAGGTTAGTGTAAGAGGAGAGAATATACAGTTTGTACAGTATAAAAACCATTACATCTATGGAGAGTCTCCACAAAGATAGTGAACCTGTGTGTGTGTGTGTGTGTGTGTGTGTTTGTGTGTGTGTGTGTGTGTGTGATTGAGTGAATTCGATCTCTTCCTCTGGTCTTGTATGTGGCACTGATCTCCAGTGGTGAGCGTCACAGAGACACAGAAGAGATTCAATAACGTCCTGCATCCTCTCAGTCCTGAACTCAGTCCTGATGAAGCGTCGGCTTTGAGCTCCGGTGTCATGGACGTGCTGGAAGAAGCTTCTGGATCCGGCTGGTGCGTGGACTGTGGGAACAGATCGGGCTTGGGAGAATGGGAAGACCAGAGAGACCTGTCTCTCTTCGACGACACCGTGCTCGTGGTCGTCACGGCGCTGTGTGTCCCGCTGCTGCTGCTCGGCCTTCTGGGAAACGCCCTGACGATCCTGGTGGTGTGGCGACGCCCACAGATGAGGAGCACCACGTACCTGTACCTGAGCAGCATGGCCCTCTCAGACGTCCTGATCCTGCTGCTGATGCCGCTCGATCTCTATAAGGTATTCAAGTGTTTATGTGCCGTTTCATGCGACCGTTAAACGAGTAGTTCACTTCAGAATTAAAGTTTCAGGATTAAAATTTCCTGATATTTTACTCTCACATCCACGTCATCCAAAGATGTTCATGTCTTTCTTTCTTCAGTCGAAAATAAATTAAGTCTTCTCTATCGTGTTTTCAATGGGGTCCAACGAGGTCCAAATGTGAGTTTCAGTGCAGCTTCAAAGTCTCGACACGATCCAGCCGAGGAATAAGAGTCTTATCTAGACAAACCATCGGCCATTTTATACAAAAAATAAACATTTACTTTTTGGCGTACTTTTATACTTTTTATTCAATGGCGTCAATTTCCGACCATTTCGAGCCCGATTCAGACCCTGACAATGTTAACAAACAAGAGTATCGCGCTGAACGGATTTCACAGGAAGTTTCAGAGTGGTATGTTTTTTTATTTATTTTTATAGATACAATGTTATCCACCATTTAATCATATTTGTCAGAGAACCATGGTAATACAAACAGTAATCGATGGCAAAATCATGGATAATCTTACAAAAGCTACAGGAAACACTACATCAATACTGTAATGTTAGTTAGCAGGCGAGACCCTTGTGACTGGTTTTGTGCTCCAGGGTCACAAAAAAGATCAAGTGAATTTTGATTTCTCATTTTATGATCCCTTTAAAAAAGTAAAATCATAATCAAAGACCGCTCTGACGTATGTTGTTGTTTGCTCTGGCGGTTGTGGCGGTATCGTCCGCGGGGACGCCGTGTGCAAACTCTTGGTGTTAGTTGATGAATTTATGAATCTGATGTGGAGTTAACTATCTTTTAGTCATTGATTAGCATATTCTGTCATGATAATCTATAAATCGTGTTCAGGGGGCGGGGTTTATCAGGGCTTAAAGTATTCCGGCACCGTGCCGGATCTCCGGCGTGCGGCCGTGAGGAAGAAAAAAAAAAAAAAAAAATTGGAACTTGCATGCGGTTTAATATTTTCGAGTCAATTGATTTCACCTACCAATCATATGAAAGGAACGCAGCTCTACTAACGTTACAAGCCTATCAGAAGCAGAGCAGGGCGGGGTCTGGCAACACAGTGTGATTGAGATTTATACATCACGTTAGCGTTGTCGGTGAAAGGAGCGCTAGTTCATGAAGCTTGGGGATGATGTCCTACCCACGGGCATAATTTCCAATGGGGACACTTTCTAAAATCCCGTTGTCCAGTGTCCATGAACGAACCATAACACACACATTTATGCCAAAATGTCAGTTTTGTCGAGTATCTTCACAAGAACAGTCAAATGAGTTAAATACAATCTTAAATGGAAGTAAAGAGTAGAGAAAGAGATGCGTGAGATCCTGTCAGCAGCGGCGGGTATTAAAGTGACAGCAATTCTCTCTGTTAGTAAAGTTAACCAAAGAACAATGGGAACAGAGAAAATTACTAACTGCTCAACGCTTAAGGATTAATCTAATTTTCATTTATAATTTATGCAGTGCGGACTGTTTTATAAACGTATTCAGTTTCTATATAATTCACATCGGTTAGACAGGTAAGGTACAGGTAAATATGACATTTATTATGGGTTTAAGTGAGGATTGTTTTAAGTTCACTTAAATTAAAAGTTGTTATATTTTTTAAGCCTAATAAATGTTTCAAATTTTGGAAAAATAAATTTTCATCGAGACATAAGTAGCTATATCAGTGATACTGGTCTTCATTCATAAAAATATGCCATTAAAGTCCCCATGAAATCAAAATTGACCCTATTTACTTTGTTAGCGCATATTACTAGTCTTGTGGTGAACAATTAATCCGTGCAAGAAAATATTTTAAAAAAAATTTTTTTACCATGGTAATCTTTAATCAAAATCTGAAAATGCCCCTCCCCTCTGCATTGGAGGACCTTCTCTGATGACGTAGGTTTGAGGACTTGGTTTGGGAAACGCTTAACCACTCCCCTCAAACCGTTAGTCTGTTATGAGCAGAGATGGAGAGGAGGAGCGCTAGAGTAAAACCCTGCCCTCTGTTCAATATTCCTTTTCACTGGGAAATACGTCATAACACTGGAGAAAAGTCGTTTGCAACTTCCGGTTCACGGGGACTTTAACATGCTTGAAAATAAATGGTGCTAATGATTTTTTTTTGCAGGCTCAGGATTTTTTTCCACTTTAACCCCTGGTTTATGTAAATTTTAGTGATGTCACTAACCCAGGAGGAATGTCGTGTAGTCCCTTCCAGCTGTTTGTTGTAGTCCTTAAAAAGCGATTTCTTTAAAAGCAAATATCTCGCTTTGCTTTGAACTTTGAGTGTCGTAACTTTGCAGATGTTGTTTATGATCAAACAGCAACATTACACACTAACTAAAGTTAGAAAAGTGAAATCATACTCAACCACCCCTCTAACGCATGTTGTTCTTCGCTCTTGCAGTTGTGGCGGTTTCGTCCGTGGCTCCTGGGCGATGCCGTGTGCAAACTCTCGGTGTTTGTGGGCGAGTGCTGCACCTTCTCCTCCATCCTCCACATGACGGCTCTGGGGGCGGAGCGATACCTAGCCGTGTGTTTCCCTCTCCGCGCGCGCATGCTAGTGACCCGGGGGCGTGTGCGCGTGCTGATCGCGGGGCTGTGGGTCGTGGCTTCGCTCACCGCTGGACCGGCGCTGGCTCTGGTCGGGGTGGAGCGCTTGGAGGATGGAGACAGTGAGTGTCGCTGCACACAGTTCGCTCAGACCTCAGGGCTCCTCAAGGCCATGCTGTGGCTCTCCAACCTCTACTTCATCTGCCCGCTCGCCGTCCTGTCTCTCCTGTACGGCCTGATCGCCCGCCGCCTGCACCTGCGCGCACACCTGCACCGGGACAAAACACACCGCCAGACCCTGCGGATGATGGGTGAGCACAGAGGATTATGGGGAATAGTTCAATTTGACGTTAGATCCTTAAAGGTGCATTGTGTGATATTTAGGAGGATCTGTTGACAGAAATGCAATATCATATACATAACTATGTTTTCAGTGGTGTATAAAGACCTTACATAATGAACCGTTATGTTTTTATTACCTTAGAATGAGTGTTTTCTCTACACACACCGCGGGTCCGCTTACATCGGCATGTTTCTACAGTGGCCCTGAACGGACAAACGCGTTTCGTCACGAATTTGTTCTTCGTGCAAAGAAGTTAGCTAAAGTCAGCGAATAAAACACTGACACAATGATGAACAAGTAACAATAATATTCGCAATAACATCGTTTTTGTAAACATAATTTCTTACTTTACCTTTGTGAAGAAACCTCATTGTTTAACCGGCTACTCTCTGCTGTCTCAGACGACGACATCACTTCCTGTCGGCCAACGTAACTTCTGTTGGGTTCAATTCGCAACCTCACCACTAGATGCCGCTAAAACTTACACACTGCACCTTTAAAGAAGTTTTTTACATATGTTACATGAACTTACCATAGTAATAACAGTAAATTATGCATAATTACATGCAACTAACCCTCAACCAAACCCTAATCCTACCCTAACCCTATAGTAAGTACATGTAGTTAATTAATATTACTCAGTACTTAAATATATAATTACACTGTAACAATGACACCTTAAATAAAATGTAACCCACATTACAATAAGGTTCATTAGTTAACATTAGATGATGTATTAACTAACATGAACTAACAATGAGCAATACATTTGTTACAGTATTTATTCATCTTTGCTAATGTTAGTTAATAAAAGTCCAGCTGTTTATGTTAGTTCACAGTGCATTAACTAATGTTAACAAATACAACCTCTGATTTTAATAATGTATTAGTAAATGTTGAAATGAATATTAACTAAGATTAATAAATGCTGAAGAAATATTGTTCATTCTTAGTTGATGTTAACTAAGGTAGTTAACTAATGAACCTGATTGTAAAGTTACCATATTTTCTCAGTGTTATTTTACTACAATATGTTTATTGAGACACTTTTTTATATTTTGAATTATTTTATTTTTGTATTTTAATTTTAAAATTTTAGCATTTTTGTCATTTTTATTGTAGTTTAAAAAAAAATTCAATTTAATTTCAGTTTTAGTTGTTTTAGTAGCCTACATTAAGTTAAACTAAAATAAAAGATGAGAAATATTGCTTTGGAGTTTGAAGTTTTTAATACTTTATTTTATTTCAGTTAACATTTATTTTTTAATTTTTTTTGTGAATCTTCCCATTTTTCTTTTCCTCACAACATCAAACAGTCACAACCAATCAAAATGCACCATATCTGAATTGTATTGTGCATAGAATGAGCTCCAACTTATTGTGACACTTTTTTTGTCCTTTTTGGAGCATGACAGAAATGGTCCCTTTGAACTGTTGTATATACAGTAGAAAGCGCAATTCATTCTTCACAATTAACGGTGCATGTCGAGAGCATTTGGATGTGGAACTACATGAGGATGAGTAAATCAAGAGATTTTCCCTTTAGCTGAACTACTGTTGTGTTGTTTCTTGCAGTGGTGATCGTGCTGGTGTTCGTCTTGTGTTGGCTGCCGTTCCACGTGAGTCGGACGCTGTTCTCGGTGTCGGACTCCAGCGTTAGCTTGTATTACATCAGTCAGTATTTTAATCTGGTGTCTTTAGTGCTGTTTTATGTCAGTGCTGCTGTGAATCCTCTGCTGTATAACATCATGTCCGCTCGCTACCGTGCTAATGTCCTCGCCATGCTGCGGTTAACCGTGGGCCCCACGGACGAGCTGCGCCACAGGGCCCGCACCTCCCCGCTCACCGCCTCTCACTCCAGCACACACTTCTGACCGGTGTGTGTTAGGCTTCAAACTAACTCTACATGAGGGAACTGGGACTGAGCTTGATTACCACCACAGTAACACAAGAACGCACTGTGACTGTGTTCAATGGGCCGACTGCTTGCTAACACTGGCCAAGCATTTGTGTACTTTAGCGCTTTTGCATTCGTTCACATTTACATTTTGCATTTGTTTACTTTCTTTTGCATTTGTTTACATTTACTTTTTGCATTTGTTTACTTTCTTTCTTTTGCATTTGTTTACATTTACTTTTTGCATTTGTTTACTTTCTTTCTTTTGCATTTGTTTACATTTACTTTTTGCATTTGTTTACTTTCTTACTTTTGCATTTGTTTACATTTACTATTTGCATTTGTTTACATTTACTTTTTGCATTTGTTTACTTTCTTACTTTTGCATTTGTTTACATTTACTTTTTGCATTTGTTTACTTTCTTACTTTTGCATTTGTTTACATTTACATTTTGCATTTGTTTACTTTTGCATTTGTTTACATTTACTTTTTGCATTTGTTTACTTTTGCATTTGTTTACATTTACTTTTTGCATTTGTATACTTTCTTACGTTTACATTTACTTTTTGCATTTGTTTACTTTTGCATTCGTTTACATTTACTTTTTGCATTTGTTTACTTTCTTACTTTTGCATTTGTTTACAATTACTTTTTGCATTTGTTTACTTTCGCATTTGTTTACATTTACTTTTTGCATTTGTTTACTTTTCCATTTGTTTACATTTACTTTTTGCATTTGTTTACTTTCTTACTTTTGCATTTGTTTACATTTACTTTTTGCATTTGTTTACTTTTCCATTTGTTTACATTTACTTTTTGCATTTGTTTACTTTCTTACTTTTGCATTTGTTTACATTTACTTTTTGCATTTGTTTACTTTTCCATTTGTTTACATTTACTTTTTGCATTTGTTTATTTCGCATTTGTGTACATTTACTTTTTGCATTTGTTTACTTTTGCATTTGTTTACATTTACTTTTTGCATTTGTTTATTTCGCATTTGTTTACATTTACTTTTTGCATTTGTATACTTTCTTACTTTTGTATTTGTTTACATTTACTTTTTGCATTTGTTTACTTTTCCATTTGTTTACATTTACTTTTTGCATTTGTTTACTTTTTGCATTTGTTTACTTTCGCATTTGTTTACTTTCTTACTTTTTGCATTTGTATACTTTCTTACTTTTGCATTCGTTTACATTTACTTTTTGCATTTGTATACTTACTTTTGTATTTGTTTACATTTACTTTTTGCATTTGTTTACTTTTCCATTTGTTTACATTTACTTTTTGCATTTGTTTACTTTTCCATTTGTTTACATTTACTTTTTGCATTTGTTTACTTTCGCATTTGTTTACTTTCTTACTTTTGCATTTGTTTACATTTACTTTTTGCATTTGTATACTTTCTTACTTTTGCATTCGTTTACATTTACTTTTTGCATTTGTTTATTTGCCATGCAGATGAACACATCTCTGCTGAACGACAAAATATCTACAAATGGACAGAGCCTTTTAGCAACACTATATTTAATGTGTTTTAAATTGTATTTCTTGTGCTTGATGGGGCTTATTTCATGGATATTGAATAAAAAGCAGTTCTTTGTGACACTGTGATGTGTTTTATGAAAGCAATAGTGAATGAGGGATGAAGGGTCTGTTCTTTCCAGCTGCATGTTATGATCGATAATTTACATCCCCGGCTTTTATGAAATGGATCTGCAAATACATTTGAATATCAGGTAAATTATTTCTACTTTATGATTTCTAAGTTTTTCTTTGTTCCCTGTAATATGCTTTAAAACGATGGTCAGGAAATAGTGATATTTTCTTTTGCAGGTTCCTTAACCTCAGCCAGCATTGCTGAAAAAGAAGAAAGAAAAGAAACTTGTCTTGTTTAATCATCATGTCGTTCCATCCAAGCTCGACTTAATTTCTTCTTCAGGACACAAAAGATGTTCTGTTACATTTCTCAAAATATCTTATCTTGTGTTCAACTACAGACAGAAAGTCAGGATTGGAACGACATGCTCGTTTTTGAGTGAACTTCTTCCTCTAACATTTCTAACAAACTGAGAAAGTCACGCAACTGAATTTTTATTTCATTACTTTTGATTTTCCCACGACAGTTTAAATGCAAAACTATCAAACTTTTAGAAAGCATAAGAAAAATAACCAAAACTCAAAATCTGAACATTACTCTCGAGGGGAATTACTTTCTTTCACCGCTTCATCAGTTTTTCGATGATTTGTTTCACGAATGTTGTCAGTCTGTCATTATTAATTAATGTTTGCTAAGGCACCATTGACTATAGACTTAAGTGATTTTTCTCTTTATTCATCACTGAGCTATTTTGCTCTTTTATGGTCACCATTTTATCAGGCACACAAAATAAATGTTTCTTAATTTTATTTACACTAATTATCATGATTGCTCTTATGGTCACCACTTTAACAGGCACACAGAAAATAAGTTTATTCATTTTATGTACAAATTATTATTATTATTATTATTACTATTGAAGTGCTCAACAAATAGACTGACATGTGGAATGTACTTCTGCCACAAAAGAAAAAAAACTGCATCTAAAATTTAGACTTTTTATATCATAATTATGACTTGTGGCTGTCATAAATGGACTTCCATTAATAGAAAGCACTAAAACGGTTAATATAAATTAGCTCCAGGGTCTCCAGACGTGCGCGTGTGTGAGTGGATCTGAGATCTGTGACGTGTTCGGGTGTCGGTCCTGGTGTCCCGCGCTCGGGTGCGCGCCCGTGGTTCTGAAGAAGCGCGTGATCTCCCGCGCACACGCCGCGTATCCCGCACAGAACCGCAACCGACTCCACTCATCTGACACATGATCTAACAGAGGAGTTTTCATAAGATCACGCTGTCAATTTGTCATTATACGTTGTCATTTTATTTTTCACGTTCTTGATTTAAAATATTAATTATTATTACCTGTTGACGGGCAGTGCTGCGCGCGCAGGTGTCGTACGGTCAACTCGAGAATTTCTGCCTTTTCCAGTTTTGATGATTGACAGCTCTAAAATAAAAAAATACAAATAGTCTTAGAAAATTTAAATGATATAAAAAAATATATATAATAACTAAATAACGCTCTCGTGCTCACCGTGGTTGCGCGGGCTTGGATCAGCAGCGCGCGCAACTGTCCGATGTACGCATTGATGCGCGCGCGCCTCCGTCGCTCCATCAGCGGTTTAGTGATCTTAATATGAAACTAACATTTTAAACTCACAATAAGCACGCCGGTATAAAATATTTAAACACGAAGGAGAAAAAATGCTTTTACCTTAGACCTGTGCTGCGCGATTCTGGTCATTTCAGCACGTGTGATTAAACTCTCTTAAAGATCTCCTCAGACATGCAGTTCGGAAACAGTTTTCTTGTGTCTCTGGATCATCGATGGGATGTCAGTCCGTTATATAACCCGCGGAGAACAAAAGTTGAGTGTTGTTTCCGCCCAGATCTGTGGGTGGTAAAGTGTGTTTTATTCATTAGGGTTTAATCTGAGGCCCCTCGCAGGGATCAAAGCTCTAAAGGGGTCTGATCCCGTCAGCTGTCAATCATCTGTGATCATCTGTGATTGACAGCCGCGGGACGTTCATTCCTGGAAATGCTGCTGATTTGAAACTCTAGAAATGTTGCTTATTTAGGAATTATTTGCAATGGTTTCCAAATACGGCCTGTGCAAAATCCTGTGATCAACTGCTCTTCATTTGTGTTTGAACTCGATTTGACGAGAAAATTTGACAATTTTATCATATGGCGATTTATGAATCGTGTGTGTTATGTGTGCTTTTATAAAAACGTACAAAAAAAGGTTTAGAACAAAAAAAGTTTAGAAAAAAGTAAACATGAAGCTCCACCCATAAACAGAACTTACAGATTGTATGAACCGTATGAATGCGATCGTACGAATTCATCTGCCAAATTTTCCGAAACATAAAATAGATACGAATTGCCATGAGATCTGTAAGCATCTTTTAAAGCCCCACTGTAGTCACTCATTTTAACTTAAAACTAACCTTTGATCACCAAAATGATCACCCCCGCCTCCACTCACTCACTCAGCTCAGAGATCCACTGGTTGACGATCACACGTTGATCTGATTGGTTACAAGGTAGTTTGTGACGTCAGAAACACCAGCGATTTCAAAGCGTGTTTTTGAGACTGTCTTTGGTTCACTGCAGTTTTAAGGAGAAAATACTCAGCAATGGTGTCGACTTATGAATTTACACATGGTTTGTCTTAAAGCGTATTAAAAACACCACATAGACACATAAACAACATTAAAAACTTCACTGTAAAAAATTTCTAACCCTCCCAAATCAAAAATTTCAAGTGACCGATAACATCTAAATTTTTCAATTGGCCCAAGTGAAATTCTTGTTGCAATAGTCTGTTAACATTGGCTCAATGAGAAATAATACGTCAGACTAATTGAAAAATTTAGATGTTATCGGTCACTTGAAATTTTTGACTTGGGGATGTAATTTTTTTTTTACAGTGTTGATTTTCACCACAGGGGGACTTTAAATGATTACATCTTAATATAACTTTCAATTTTAGATTGAACTACACTGTAAAAAAAAATATTTTTCGAAGTTGTAAATTACAAAGATTATTATTATTATTTATTTTTTTTAAGTGCACTCTGGAAAATCCAACCTTGCAAACTAAACCCTCTTAGAGGGTTATGCAGACTAGGTAGGGAGCTCACTCTGATTTGAGACGCAGACTCTCACAGCCGGAGGTCTGAAAGCGATTGTGGGAAACAGAAAGAAAACAAGCTCCCATCCACTCGTTCTTTCTAATCCCTCGTTCCTCCACGCCTCCACAGCACACAGGAGAAAACAACACGATCTTTTCATCACACACACGGCTCACAGATGCACATCGACTGAGGGACACGAGCCACAGACCACAAGATCAGAAGACCTCTCGGACGTGCAACAAAATCTCTGTGGTCTCCTTTAGACATTTGATGGCAAGCAAACTTTGAAGTCTAGTCACAATGGAGTTTGACTTCAGGACGATGGAATCAGAAGTGCTAAAATGCAACTCGTTTCTGGTGTTTGGCTTAATAGGTTTGATCAATAATGCATTTACTAAATTATTCTGCTACTATTATGTCGAGCTTTCTCCATTTCAAGCACCTTCTGGAGTTTGCCATTGTTTGCCTCTGGTCTGTTCGCTGACAAACATACTGGAATTGACATGGAATTTCAGATTTTAGTATGGCAATGTCTTTCTGTAAAGCTCTGAAACAATGTACATTAGTTAGGCTCTATATTATGGAAGCTTGTGTCCGTCATGGAATAAAAATGTTTAAATTTTTTTAAAAGTTACTGTGATTTTATCTCACAATTTAAACTTTTTTCTTGCAATTCCGACTTTTAATTCTGGCTTTTTTCTCACAATTCTGACTTTTTTTCTTGCAATTCCGAGTTTAACTTGAAATACACTTTTTCCCCCCATAATTCCAAGTTTATAACTCACAACTCAGATTTCCCCCCCCAGAATTTCAAGTTTATAGCTCAAAAGTTTGACTTTCTTTCCTCAAAATTCTGACTTTTTTCTCACAATTCTGACTTTTCCCCCCAGAATTCCCAGTTTATAACTCACAATTCTTACTTTTTTCTCACAATTCTGAGTTTATAACTCACAATTCTGACTTTTTTTCTCACAATTCAGACTTTTCCCCCCGGAATTCCCAGTTTATAACTCACAATTCTTACTTTTTTCGCACAATTCTGAGTTTATAACTCAAAATTCTGACTTTTTTCTCACAATTCTGACTTTTTCCCCCAGAATTCCCAGTTTATAACTCACAATTCTTACTTTTTTCTCACAATTCCGAGTTTATAACTCACAATTCTGACTTTTTTTCTCACAATTCCAATTTATAACTCACAATTCTGACTTTTTTCTCACAATTCAGCTTTCCCCCCCCCCAGAATTCCGAGTTTATAACTCACAATTCTTACATTTTTCTCACAATTCCAAGTTTATAACTCACAATTCTGACTTTTTTTCTCACAATTCTTACTTTTTTCTCACAATTCCAAGTTTATAACTCACAATTCTGACTTTTTTTCTCACAATTCTGCTTTCATCCCCAAGAATTCCAAGTTTATAAACAATTCTGACTTTTTTTCTCACAATTCCAAGTTTATAGCTCACAACTCTTACTTTTTTCTCACAATTCCAAGTTTATAACTCACAATTCAGACTTTTTTTCTCACAATTCAGCTTTTTTTCCCCAAGAATTCCAAGTTTATAACTCACAATTCAGCTTTTTTCCCCCAGAATTCCAAGTTTATAAACAATTCTGACTTTTTTTCTCGTATAAACTTGCAATTCTAACTTTTCTCTCTCACAATACATTTTTTATTTTTCATTCTGTGACGGAAACAAGCTTCTATACTATATAAACTGACTTTGCAAACATAAGTTGCTAAATTAAACTAAATTTACATGTAATGTTATTAAATGAATCAAGTAAATCGGATTCTATTTTTTTGGTTCTTTTCATGCCTCGTTTTGTGAGTGTGTGTGTGAGTGTGTGTGTGAGAGAGAGAGTGTTTCCCACAGTGCGGTGCAGGAGTAAAGAGAGATTAGAGTGGGCGAGGGATCAGCAGAAGAATAGCAGCACGAGATCCTCTTCATCCATCCGTCGTTCCTGTGAGAGAAAGTGTGACGCTCTTCAGCTGAAGGACTCGCACTCGTCTCTGTTCAGACGCCTTTTGACTGTGTGATGTTACTTTTGCTGATCCGGTTTTAGAAAATAGATACAATGAAACAAAAAGATGCACTAAAATTTAAAGCCAAATTGTTGTGATTGTGTGTTCACTATCAGCACATGTTCAGAATGTTTTATTAATATTTGAAAGATTTTCTGTTTATTTATTTGTTATAAGAAGCCTTTTCTGTGTTATTTAAATATTTAGGATCACTTTTTTATTTTATTATATTTCATAATTTATTTGTTTATTCATCTTACATAATATATGCAAACTGTGATATGCCTACTATTTGTTATTTACATTTTTGGCCCATGTTTAATCTATGAAAATCTAACAATTGATAAGCTTAATTTTTGCTGTACATTCACTTTATATTGCAGTAATATATGAAAGATTCCCCTTTAATTTTTATAGCTAAACAGCTATTACAGACAAGTAAACAGTCAGTAAAAAATAAAAATAATAATTCTGATTAAGCAATCAAATGCAAATAACACTGCATATTCAATGTATAAATTAAATATAGATCAGTCAAGAGCAGTGAGTGATTTTTTTCTGTCTTTTGTTTTTTGTTTAACATTAAAAGCACAGATAGCGGCAGGAATATTAGGCTGCTGTTACTTTAAGACATAATGCACTGATCTATTTTTTACAGTCTATGGCACTGACATAATGCACTGATACACACATTTAGTCTTTCTTGACTGTTTACGTTCACTTAACCCAGAACCGACTATGTTTACTAAGATACTCGCAGAGACTGGCATTTGTTTTAGCATAATGTTGTGTGAATTTGTCTGTTCAAGCATGAATATTTAAATTGTCAAAGGCTTTGACTTTTATTACGATAAAGCACTGGCCCGTCAACTGTCCTGAGTGTTGTTCATATTTGTTCATGTTCATGCATTGTTAGAATTCATAAAAATGTTACCAAGTTTTACGTTAAATTTAGGCCCTGCCTGTCTGTAATCTGTCAAGAAATAACACAAATGCTTGTGTCCGAGTGTGAACTGAAAAAAAAAAACACACAAATGAAACTTGAATTTGAAGAATTTAATGAAATGTTACGAAACAGTAAAACAGTCTGAACAAATAAATGTCAGAATGAATTAACAGTAGAAATCAATTCAAACATGTCCATAAATCTATATTCATAAATAAACATCATCAGCATCAGCAGTACTAAAGGCCTGTGAGTGGAAATATTAACAAAAACAGGAACTCATGCAAACATAAACACCAGCAAGCAAAAAACATGCTGAAAAAATCTCATAGCGTAAATATAACCGTGCATATCAGCAATCAGTACAGAGAATAAATTAAACATTTTATCAGGCAGAAGCAAATATATTCATTCTTAAATATATTTTCACCAGTTCTTTATATTGTACAATATTTACAGAATAATGCATAAAAGTCTGAATCAAGACGGAGAACCAACCAGTTCTTCAATGACGCAGGTCTGTCGCAGTTAATTGAGTTAAAAACACCTCAAGGCACATTCAAAAATATCATTTTAATCCTGTTAAACGATGCCTATGCGTGTGTAACGTGTTTCACGCACACAACACGGGTCTGAGATCACGCATCCAATCAGAACCGAGAGTTCTCAGAAATTAAAATGGGGTTTGAAAAAAAATGCGTCAAAATAAAAGTCCTACGAAAGTCAATAAAAGCTTTGTCAGCAGTATCTGCGTTACCTCAGATAATAATTCAGAGGGATTCCTCAAACGGCACGTACAGTAATGCACGTTCTTATGGAAGATTGTTTCCACACCAGAATAAAAAATAAAAAGGTAATTGAGAGTTTTTATCTTGCAATTCAGACTTTATAACTAGCAATTTTCTTCCTCAAAATTGTGAGGTAAAAAGTCGCAATTACCTTTTTTTTTCCTTCTTTTTTTTTTTACAACTTTACATAGTTTCTGGAACATGCCATAATAGCTGTTGAATCTTGTGAATGTTACCAGATTAACAACGTGATTTTATCACTGGTTTCATTATTTACAACAATTTTTGCTTGGTTTTACAAATTGAGTTTTGAACAATTTGTTTTCGTGACAGCTGAAATTTATTTTATTTTCTGTACTATTATATTCATTATAATGAACATAAACATGTTTAACACAAACCGTTGGACTAGAATCAGGCATCTTCAGTGATCTATTTCTCGCGTTGTGAACATTCGCGCGATCGTTACGTTTCCGCCCTGTGTTACCATGACAACTACGATTTAAGACTTTGGATATCGCTATGAACTCAGCGTCGTTTTTATTCTGTGGTTCTCTGTTCTGAGGCGCAACATCGAGTGTTTATAAAATACATCTCCAAGAGATCAATAAATAAGTTTATATCCAACACAATCACCTCTGTGTTTATGAGCATATATATGAGCGTATATACTGTTCACATTTATATAGAGATCCATTAATACATAAAAAACATTCCAAAGATTCAGTAAAGCTTAATGTGAACTTTAGTGTTGCAGCAACAACTGGAAAGAAGCAACCGAAGAAAAACTCTGTCCTTCTACTATGGAAGCTTGTTTCCGCCATGGAATAAAAAAAAATTAAAAGTACTTGCGACTTTATATAATCATAAATAATAATAATAATAATAATCCCCCCCCCCCCAATATAATAATTATATATATATAATTTTTTTTATATATATATTTTGATATATATCAAAATTCAGAATTTTACAACTCGCAATTTTGAGTTGATATCTCACAATTTAACTTTTTTCGTCAAATTCACAATTGCAAGAAAAAAGTCTTAAGAGATAAAAAAAGTTGCGATTACTTTTTTTTATTACTTTTTATTCCGTGATGAAAACAAGCTTCCATACTCTACTGCTAATAATGCAGCTCAAACTTTCCATCTTTCCTCTCTGAATCAATCAAATCCGGCAGTAGTTTTGACAAGAGTGTGTGAGGCGAGTGACGGCAGGAGTGTATCTGAGCAAACGACTGTAAACACGACTGAAAGTGTGTGTGTGTGTGTGTGTGGTCAGGTGGTCAGTCCTCTGTGCTCCAGCTCTTTACTCTGTTTCAGCTCTTTAATCCTGCAAACACACAATTTCATTAAACAACTTCATTCTCATGTTTTTCATGATCTAAAAGCATAAGAAATAAACGGAGAAATCCTGCAAGTCTTTACTCAAACACATCTGGACGTGTCCTGAATTATTTACACTAAAAATATTGTTCAGATCAGATGTTAAATGTAATTTGATTAGATGTTAAACCTGAATATGATGTTTTCACCACAGAAATAATGTTTTTTCTTCATTTAGCAGTAAAATTTTTATTTAATTAGTCCTGTCACATCGATTAATCGAGATTAATCAGATTCGCATCTAACATAAAAAATTTGTATGTATATATATATATTATATATATTGTATTTAATATATATATATATATATATATATATATACACACACACACACACACTCATATGTATTTACAAACTTTTATGTTAGATGCAATTAATCACGATCAATCGTTTTGACGGGACTAAATGAAATATAAATAAAATATTTGAGAGATTGACCTAACTAGTAAAATGTATATTCATTGTATAAATGCCCATGGAATTTTACGATTATTTTTAATGCAGAATTTCATAATATGAATACAATATTTTAGAGCTTTTCCTAACTAGTAAAATGGATATACTCGTTTCAAAAAATGACCATGCCGTTTTAAGCTGTTATTAATTTCCATGACTTTTCCAGATTTACTACATTAGAAATAAGGATTGTTTTTTAATGCACAATTTATATAATATAAATAAAATATTTTAGAACTTGACTTGACTAGTAAAAATTGTATTTATTATAAAAATACCCAGGTCATTTTAGATTTTTATTAATTTTCAAGAATTTTCCATGTTCATGATTTACTGGATAAGAATTAAGGATAAGGCTTTTATTTTTTAAACTATTTTTAATTCACAATTTATATAATATCAATAAAATATTTTAGAGCTTGACCTATTGTAACTAGTAAAATGTAGATTTATTATATAAACGCCTAATATGGTGATTTTATTAATTTCCATGAAGTTATTAATGATTAACTGGATTAAGGATATTTTTTAACGTGCAATTTTATAATATAAATAAAATGAAATAAAACCAGAGGTTGAGAGGGTGAATTTAAACAAAAGAAATCTTGATTTGTATGTGTTTGAGCTTATTTTATTGCTTGTTTTGTCTTATTTGAGCTCATTTTGAGGCGATTGGTTGAGAACGACACATAAGTTCACATAAGCAGGAATGAAGAGACAGACGTGTACCTGTGTCTGCAGCGTCTGAGGAAACGCATGATCTTCCGCGCGGCCTGGTCCTGTTTCTTGGTCAGGAACGAGCCTCTGACACACAGAACGAGAGTTTGAGCGCCACACAGTCACTCATGAGTCGTGTAATGATGTGTAGTGTCCTGTAGGGGTGTAGCGGTACACGTGTTCGGTGCGAGGCTTTCGGTTCGGCACAAACCCAACCATCGTGATCAAGCGGCTTTAAGAGGCTTTAAGTGCACAGATCAGCAACATTCACCATGGCTTTACCGTAGTAACACTCACTGTAACCATGGAAGTGTGGCAGGAATAGTAAAATGCTTTCAAGTACGTGTACATCTTTTTCCAGCACTTCAAAACTCAAATATTATCATACTTAAGTGTATTTTTAATGTGATGACCAAAACATTATTTGTTCATTTTTCAAAGATTGCCCCAATTTATAAAGCTAAAAGTTTCACTTTTAAATCTTAAATTCATACTTATTTAAAAAAAAAATTTTTTGGACATTTCTATGGCATCTTTCTTTTTGCTGTATCGAAAACGTACCGAACCGTGCATTTTGTGAATCATTAAGGTCATCGCACACTGAGACCCAAATTCTCGTACGTTAAAAAATAAATACGACCTCACGTTGTGTCAATCATGTTCGATTTTCTGTGTTTTTCGCATCCGTATCGAGCTTTCTGAGAGGGGTTTTGACTACACTGCAAAACATGCTTTTCTTACTTATTATCTTTGTCTTGTTTCCAGTCCAAATATCTAAAAACTCTTAAATCAAGATGCATTTACTAGAGGAGTAAAATGACATAAGATATTATGTCTTTTTTTCTGAGGAAATAAATAAAAATGAAGTGAGTTGATGCTTAAAACAAGCTAAATGATCTGCCAATGGGGTCAGAAAAATAATATTGCTTTTTTTTAAATTAAGATTATTTTTCTTAATTCCCCTGGAAAACAGGACATAATATCTTATGTCATTTTACTCATCTAGTAAATGCATCTTGATTTAAGAATTTTTAGATATTTGGACTGGAAACAAGACAAAGATAATAAGTAAGAAAAGCATGTTTTGCAGTGAGTTCAGAGCCACCGAATGACGCATACGCAGATTTCGGAGTCAGTGTGTGAGGACTCAGTGTGTGAGGACCGCTACACCCCTAGTGTGCTGTAAAGATCTGCGGCGTCTCACTTGATCTTGCTGTTGAGGGTCCCGGGCCCCCGCGGCCCCTGCTTCACGCGCTCGTACTCTTTATAACTGCGGTAGTATTGCTGGATGAGGACGGCGGCGCGCCGAGACTGCTGGAACTTCTTCTGCTCGTAATAACTGCGAAACTTGCTCTGAATCAGTATGGCCGCCTGCGTCATCTTCTTATACAAGGCGTACTGGAGGAAGACAAACACACGTTACACACACACACACACACACACACTGCAAAACATGCTTTTCTTACTCAGTGTTTTTGTCTTGTTTCCAGTCCAAATATCTACAAATTCTTAAATCAAGATGCATTTACTAGAGGAGTGAAATGCTATAAGATATTATGTCCTGTTTTCCGGGGGAATTAATCAAAATGAAGTGAGTTGATGCTTAAAAAAAGCAAAATTATCTGCCAATGGGGTCAGAAAAATAATCTTAATTCAAACAGAAACAACTTTATTTTTCTCCTCATTGGCAGATCATTTTGCTTGTTTTAAACAAAAACTCACTTCATTTAGATTTATTTCTCCAGAAAACAAGACTTAATATCTTATATCATTTTACTACTTTAGTAAATGCATCTTCATTTAAGAAATGTTGAATATTTTGACTAGAAAAAAGACAAAAATACTAAGTAAGAAAAGCATGTTTTGCAGTGCAGGAGGACGACACAATAGTCATTTATTCAGCGCTTTTAACAATATAGACTGTTTTAAAGCAGCTTTACAGTGATAATAGGAGATCACGGTAACAGAGACTGATCTGGCTTTACAGCAGCTCTAGGATAAAGTTATTGTCCAGATAAATACACACACATAAACACACTGGACGGCAGAAGAGTGTGAGAATACAACAGTGAGTCGGTTTAGTCCGGCGTTACCTTCAGTGCTATCCATGTTAGCTAGCATGAAATATAAGCAGAAACAGGAGAGAAATCAGAGACACGACAGCAATATTAGTGTGTTAGCGAAGACACACACACACACACACACACTCAGTCACAGTTTGTTTCTTAACATCATCAAGTGTTTCTGGATAAAGTGTGTCGGTAAAAACTATGAAAGCTTGTTTCCAAAAAATATAAATAGGGTAACTGAAACTTTATCTCACAATTCAGACTTTTTTCTCAGAATTGCAAGAAAAAACTCACAATTTGCAAGAAAAAAGTCAGAATGGGGAGATAAAAAGTCAGAAGTGCAAGATGTAAACTCAGAATTATAAGAAAAAAAGTTGTATTTTTTATTTTGTGGCAGAAACGAAAAGTTCTTCTGGCAAGACGAATAGGGCGAAACGTTGAACTAATATATCTGCATACTTGCACAGTTCATTGATTACATTAAAAATTGCAAACAACTTTTCTATTACAAGTTTTCTGAAATGTTACGTTTAAATATGCAAATTATGCTTTGTCTATTTAAATATGCGCTAATTTGCATACATAAATCTGAACATTGATTAAAGCCAGATTCAAAATTCTTGTTTGATTTTGTTGACGTATTAGAGTTAAAAGTTTTTACTGAGGGGATTTTGGAGATCTTTTTTATCTCTTCATAAATCAGAAAATACTGTCAACAGACTGAAAAAAATAATTTTGAAATAAAATATTATATTATATTATTATATTATATAAATCAGACAGATGATATATGAACAAACCCCTCAGTAAAACCCTTCAGAATATAGAGAGGTGTGTGTACAGATGCTGAAGTGGAGGAACAAACTCATTTACCAATGGTTTGTCATGGTGTGTCTCGCCTTCAGTTGTAAAAATGCAGAAGGTTTTCTGTTAGGGTTCCAGTATTTACAGTCAAACCAAGAGTTATTCAGACTCCATATAATCATTTTTGATATATTTTTGCTAGCGGGTGCGCAGAGGTGGACAGTAACAAAGTACATTTACTTGAGTACTGTACTTAAGTACACTTTTTGAGTATCTGTACTTTACTTGAGTATTATTTTTTCTGGAAACTTTTTACTTTAACTTCACTACATTTGAAAGACAAATATCGTACTTTTTACTCCACTATAAGTCTGTCAAGGTCCTTGAGTAGAAAGTAACATCAGTCAGTGGATGATTTTGGTTGCAGGCGTTGCATTTTGGTTGGAAATGAAAGTCGGGTTGACGTCAGAACGCTGCATCTGATTGACATCAGAACCCGACGTCAGATTGACGTTGGATATTGATTGAAAATAAAAGTCGGGTTGACGTCAGAACCCGACTGATGTAACGTTGGAGATCAACGTCAATCTAACATTGGATTCTGACATAAACCTGATTTTCACTGTCAACGTTGGGTTTGGTTTTCTAAATGCGAATTTTGTCACTTTTTTGGCGCACACTAGCTTATAGATAACAGTAAGGCTAACATATTCATACTAAAAGCCAAAAAACTTTAAATAGGGCAATATTTGGTGGAACAGCCATTTGGGTGTCCGAAACCATTGTGGACGTTATTGAGTGACTTATTCAATCTCTCATTCAATCCCACGACTGGAACTGTGTTCTAGAAATAAATGTGATATTGATATGAGAGAAGGCAGGCATAGATTCAGAGGCATAAGGTACTGTAAGTATTACATTCAACAATGCAACAATAATAAAACAATGCATTGACATTTACTTTTTACTTTTGATACTTAAGTACTTTTAAAAACGAGTACTTCTGTACTTTTACTTAAGTAAAAATAGGTCTTTACAACCTTTACTTGTAATGGAGTAATATTTGACCAGTAGTATCTGTACTTTCACTCAAGTAAGGAAGTTGTGTACTTCGTCCACCTCTGCGGGTGCGGGACACTATAGTTCATGTGTTTAAGTGAGGATAGTAAGGTGTCTGAATACATTTTGGTTTGACTGTATAACTGCCTATAAAAACCGTTGTCTATGCAATGTCCCCATGTAGATAGCTGAGTAAACGTGTGTGTGTGTGTGTGTATGTGTGTGTGTGTGTGTGTGTGTGTGTTTTATACCTGTTTGTATTTGCGGTAACAGCGCTGTATCACAGCTGCGGCCATATCCTGCTGCTCCTTTAATCTGCGGCCCTAAACACCACAAACAACCGTTATTAAATCACACACACACACACTCTCAGTCAGTTGTTGTATGTGTGTGTGTGTATACCCTGTAGGGGTGCAACGGATCGCAGTTGGATCAAGCCTCACGGTTCGGCACGCATGTGATTCACAGATTAACTGCTAAATTTAACCATCATAGAGTGAAAGTTTATCATTTGGACGTGTTTTGTCTTGCCAATTTACACATTCAAACAGTTTTAACCCAAGCGTGCCGCACAAGCCCTGAAAAGTGAAGCCAAAACGTCTCGATCGCCCCCTGGTGACTGTATAGCTATTATGAGCTAGTATAGCTCATAAACCCAGTGTCTCGATCGCCCCCCAGTGGCTGGTCCCAGTATAGCTCATAAACCCAGCGTCTCGATCGCCCCCTGGTGGCTGGTCCTAGTATAGCTCATAAACCCAGTGTCTCGATCGCCCCCCAGTGGCTGGTCCCAGTATAGGTCATAAACCCAGTGTCTCGATCGCCCCCCGGTGGCTGGTCCCAGTATAGCTCATAAACCCAGTGTCTCGATCGCCCCCCGGTGGCTGGTCCCAGTATAGCTCATAAACCCAGTGTCTCGATCGCCCCCCGGTGGCTGGTCCCAGTATAGCTCATAAACCCAGTGTCTCGATCGCCCCCCGGTGGCTGGTCCCAGTATAGCTCATAAACCCAGTGTCTCGATCGCCCCCCGGTGGCTGGTCCCAGTATAGCTCATAAACCCAGCGTCTCGATCGCCCCCCGGTGGCTGGTCCTAGTATAGCTCATAAACCCAGAGTCTCGATCGCCCCCCCGGTGGCTGGTCCCAGTATAGCTCATAAACCCAGTGTCTCGATCGCCCCCCGGTGGCTGGTCCCAGTATAGCTCATAAACCCAGCGTCTCGATCGCCCCCCGGTGGCTGGTCCCAGTATAGGTCATAAACCCAGTGTCTTGATCACCCCCCGGTGGCTGGTCCCAGTATAGGTCATAAGCCTATACTGTGTTATTCAACGGGACTTGAGACCAACTAAACAATTTAATTACACTTTGTGGTAGATTTTTAATAGATAAAATAGTAAACTATATATCAAACTAACCATGTTTCTAACATCTAACGTTACTTCTCTTTTCAGGCCTAACATGATAACACTTTGAAACACAATGTACTAAAACGTTCTGTCCTGTGTTTTTGTATGTTGTATTTTTGCCATACCCCTTTGACTTTGGTTTTGTGAGTGTATAAATAACAAGTTTGGGAATTGAAACTAGACAGATGACTAAATTTGAACCTTGTGATTAACAATGAAGTAATCATTAAAAGAAAGTCTGCTTTACCTGGTAACAGAAGGGTTTTTCTATGAAAACCAATCAAATTGTGGGGAAATTATGTAATGCAGTATGACATTTTTCCTTATTCTATAAAAACTGTTGTATTATTTTAGTTAGTGGGTTTCTCAATTTGTCAGAGATCCTCCGGCCTTGCTTCTTCTTGGGGGAGATTCTCTGAGAACTGCTCGAGAGATCCTCCGGCCGTGATTAAAGCATTTAAAGGACATTTGCTAAAGTCTGTTTGTCAATTATTCCTGCGCAGGAAGAAAGCTAGTTAGGGAAGCAAGTTAGTTAGGTAGACTATATATTAAGCGTCGATTGGAGACGTTAGGGAACGTCGATTGGAGACGACCCAGGTAGACTTAGGTCAGATGAGATAGGACTTAGTTAGGTTTAGGGAAAAATCTACGACAACTTCAAATATCTTTTTTCCGAAGGTGGTTTCTGTCATTTACTGTAGTTTTTATCACGCTGATGTAAATTCAATGCCACCTCTCAATCCTGCATTGCTGGTTTTGCCAGTGGCGTTCCCCCCCCCCCCCCCCCCCCCCCTCCCCTCCCCTCCCCCTTCCCCTTCACCCTACTACGAGTTATTTTACCATAGAAATTATTTCGAAGCTGTTATATTAAGGTAAAAATCTTGCATAGTGTGCCTTTAAAGTGAAAAGGTGATCAGGTCCGAGGCTTTGGAATAGTCTGCCTCTTGAACTAAGAGAGATCACTTCTTTAAATGTATTTATAACTCGTGTTAAAAATGATTTCTTGACTTTGGCTTTTGAGAGGTTGGGCTAGTATCTGTATCAGCAAGTTATCTGAGTGTTTGATTTTGTGCTGCTGTAAGTAAGTAAGTGAGTAGTACCTTGTATCTGCGGAAGGCATTCTGGATGACGCGCGCCGCCTCGTAAAGCTCTCTCTGCTCCGTGTCCGTCAGCGTCAGCAGGGCGAAGTCTCTCTCCATCCTCCCATTGGCTGAGGCGTTCAGAAACTCCGCCCACGCCACACTGCTCGGGGGGCGGAGCCTCTGCAGCGCCAGATCACTGAGGAGGGAGGGGGGCGTGGGGCACAGGTTCCTACACACACACACACACACACACACACACACACACACATTCAAATGTAAGGAACAGAGGAATGTCAAACTAGAAAGTGAAAATTAGCATAATTTGCAAGTGCAGGTAATCTCACATTAACATGTCAAGAACATGTTTGGGTCACATTTGATCCTGAAATCACATCAAAAAATTATATTGTATATATTCTGATTTATTTATTCATTTTTATTAATTATATTATATAATTATAATTATTACATTATATCACATTCTGGTTTTAATTTAAAAAAAAGTCAAGTGTGTCTTTTTGTCATTTGTAATGATATGAATCATCATCTTATGCAGAATATTTAATTATATAATTGATATAATTATATTATATAATTATAATTATTACATTAATTATATCGATTAATTTATACTGATTTTAATTTAAAAAGTCAAGTGTGTTATTTGTCATTTTGAGAATCTTTATATAATTATAATTAACCCATTTAATATATTAATTATATCTATTAATTACATTGGTTAATTCATACTGATCTTAAAAAAAAAGTCAGGTGTGTCATTTGTAGTTATGTGAATCATCTTATGCAGAATGTTTAATTATATAATACAGTAATTATATTTGTTAAATATATTGCTTAATTTATGCTGATTTTAATTAAAAAATGGTGTCATAAATGACAATTAATATGTAATTTATAATTATGTGAATCACCATCTTATGGAGAATGTCTTTATATAATTATAATTAATATTTATTATATTGATTAATTTATGCTGATTTGCTGCTCAAGAAACATTTCTGATTATTACCAATGTTGAAAACTTCATATTTTCGTGGAAACAGTGATACATTTTGTTCAGGCTTCTTTGGTTAATAGAAAGTTCAAAAGAACAGCGTTTATTTAAAATATTAATCTTTTAGAACATCATAAGTGTCACTTATGATCAATTTAATGCGTCCTTTATAAATAAAAGTATGAATTTATGGCAACACTTTACAATAAGGTCTCATTTGTTAACGCATTAACTAACCTTTATTTAATTAATTAATTAAATAATTTAAATTAATTAATCAATTAACGCATTAACTAACTTATAATTAATTATTTTTATTAATTAATTATTTTTATTATTAATTAATGCATTAACTAACATTAAGCAATATATTTTTACAGCATTTATGAACCGTTGTTAATGTTGGTTAATAAAAATGTTCTTGTTCGTGTGTGTTCACAGTGCATTGACTAATGTTAACAGATGATCATTTGATCTTAATAATGTATTAGTAAATGTTGAGATTAACATTAACAAAGATGAATAAATGCTGTAGAAGTATTGTTCATTCTTAGTTCACGTTAACAAATGAAACCACATAGTAAAGTGTTACTAAACTGATTAAAAACACATTTTGGATGGTAATGTAGAGGTGAATGTTCTTTGTGTCTATTGGTACATTCAAGTCATCTCGTATAGATCGTATTTACGAGTTGAGCGCACATGAACGCCTCCACAATGTCGAAAAACACGACTTCACACCTCGTAAATGCAAACTTCCCAGAGGATTAAAGGCTCGATACGTACCGGTCCACGGTGTCGAGGTATGTGGCGAGCCACGGCATGGGGTCGTGATTGACAGGATTGTCCCGCCTCTCTCTGAGCGGAGACTCCGCCTCCCGGTTAAACTCCTCCTGTTTGATTCGCTCAGGTGTGGCCTCGATGATCTGCTCAGCCAGAGTTGCCATGTCAACCTAACAGTGAAACATCGCAAAAAACACCATGACAACAAGTCTCAGTAACTGTGTGAGGAGGCGGAGACTTTAAAGGGATAGTTCACCCAAAAATGATAATTAGCCCATGATTTACTCCCCCTCAAGTCATCCTTTGAAAGAGTAACACTTGACCCGATGCACAACGTAATGACAAACGCAGAAGTGCAGAGGAAAGAGCGAAACAAAACTCCAGTCACGAATTAAAGTCTAAAACTACCATTTTTAAAGAGAAATGTGGGAGGAGCTTGAGTTTGTTTGTTTGAACCGCGAAAGGTGTCAAAACTTACGCTACTCCTACATCATACATCGTCAAGTGTTACTCTTTTGCGTAAGTCGACTTGCGTAGGCTAGAAGCTAGTTATTTTAGTCGATAAAGTTTTAAATATTGATATTTTTCTTACACAAACGCATCGTTTCACTTCAGAAGGCCTTTATTAACCCCCCAGAGCAGTGTGGAGCACTTTAATGACGGACAGATGCACTTTTATGATGGACAGATGCACTTTTATGATGGACAGAAGCACTTTTATGATGGACAGATGCACTTTTATGATGGATAGATGCACTTTTATGATGGATAGATGCACTTTTATGATGGATAGAAGCACTTTAATGATGGACAGATGCACTTTTATGATGGACAGAAGCACTTTAATGATGGATAGAAGCACTTTTATGATGGATAGATGCACTTTTATGATGGATAGATGCACTTTTATGATGATAGATGCACTTTTATGATGGACAGAAGCACTTTTATGATGGATAGAAGCACTTTTATGATGGATAGATGCACTTTTATGATGGATAGATGCACTTTTATGATGATAGATGCACTTTTATGATGATAGATGCACTTTAATGATGGATAGATGCACTTTAATGATGGATAGATGCACTTTAATGATGATAGATGCACTTTTATGATGGACAGAAGCACTTTTATGATGGACAGATGCACTTTTATGATGGATAGATGCACTTTTATGATGATAGATGCACTTTTATGATGGACAGAAGCACTTTTATGATGGACAGATGCACTTTTATGATGGATAGATGCACTTTTATGATGGATAGAAGCACTTTTATGATGAATAGATGCACTTTAATGATGGATAGATGCACTTTAATGATGGACAGATGCACTTTTATGATGGATAGATGCACTTTTATGATGGATAGAAGCACTTTTATGATGAATAGATGCACTTTAATGATGGATAGATGCACTTTAATGATGATAGATGCACTTTTATGATGGACAGAAGCACTTTTATGATGGACAGAAGCACTTTTATGATGGATAGATGCACTTTTATGATGATAGATGCACTTTTATGATGGACAGAAGCACTTTTATGATGGACAGATGCACTTTTATGATGGATAGATGCACTTTTATGATGGATAGAAGCACTTTTATGATGAATAGATGCACTTTAATGATGGATAGATGCACTTTAATGATGGACAGATGCACTTTTATGATGGATAGAAGCACTTTTATGATGGATAGAAGCACTTTTATGATGGATAGATGCACTTTTATGATGGATAGATGCACTTTTATGATGGATAGATGCACTTTTATGATGGATGCACTTTTATGGACTTCAAAACAGAAACAGCCACTCACTGCCATTATAAAGCTTGGAAGTGCCAGGACATTTTTTAATATAACTCTGATTGTATTCATCTGAAAGAAGAATGTCATATACACCTTGGATGGCTTGAGGGAGAGTAAATCATAGGCTAATTAAAATTTTTGGGTGAACTATCCCTTTAATTCTTTTGTCCAATCAAAATAAATGACTCACCTGTAAGACCTCGTCAGACAGGTAATCCTCGTTCTCGGCGTTCTCGCTGTAGTCGAGCAGCTCGTGGGCGAGCTCGGAGTGAAGCGTCAGGGACGCCGGAGCCGAGGGACTCGTGGCCTCACAGTCCATCAGGAAGAGCGAGTCTGAGGAGCCGGTGGGGGGCGGAGCCGAGAACGGGGAGGAGGGGGAGGAGGCGGAGTCTATGGGGTCAGGCAGCGAACCACTGGAGTAGGCGGAGCTGGGGGAGGGGGAGGGGGGGTCACTGGGGGAGGGGACACTGCTGGACGAGCTCAGACCTGAGAGAGAGTGAGAGAGAGAGAGAGAGAGAGAGAGAGAGAGAGAGAGAGAGAGAGAGAGAGAGAGAGAGAGAGAGAGAGA
Source organism: Abramis brama (assembly GCF_963993115.1). Lineage (NCBI taxonomy): Eukaryota > Metazoa > Chordata > Actinopteri > Cypriniformes > Leuciscidae > Abramis > Abramis brama. The sequence continues at coordinate 32,368,499 of NC_139984.1, forward strand.
GAGAGAGAGAGAGAGAGAGAATATTTTAATAAATTGTAATGAATATCAATGTATACAATAAACTTTTTGCAGAAAAAAATATATATATGTATATATGTATATGTATATATAAAATAATATTTCAATAAATTGTAAGAAATATCAATTTATACTGTAAACTTCCATTGTGCAGGGAAATAAATTATGTGTATATATATATATATATAGGTAAAGGAATTGTTGTTTGAGTTTTATGAATTCCTATAATTATCACATTTTTGGATTACAAATTTGTATTAATTCATAAAACAGAGAACGCAGAATAATTAAATACAACACAGAATTTGGGGGAGAAAATAGAACCTTATAATTGTTAAATAAATAAATAATAATAATATAAGTTTTAAGAACTTGATTAGACCTGCTTTTTGAATGTAAAAAATAATTGTAATTTTGTTTGATTGAATTAAATCAATAAATTCTGAAAAAACAAACAAACAGAAAGCACAGAATTTATAAAAACAAATAAAAATGATTTCATAGGGCCTTATTATTATTTACATTTTAATAAAATGTTAAATTGTCAACGTTTTATGAATTTGATCAGACATGTTTTTAAATACAAAAATGTTATTGTAATTTTGTTAAATTTAATTAAAACTGAATTAAGAATTAAAAATAAAACAGAAATTGGAAGAAAAAAAACATTTCACAGGGCTGTATATTTGTTAACATTTAAATAAAATATTTAATATAAGCATAAAGAATTTGATTAGACATGCTTTGTAAATATAACAAATAATTTAAATTTTGTTCAGTACAAATATTTTAATACTTAAATATTTAAAACGGAATTCAGAAAAATAAAACAAAGCATGGAATTAGGAAAAACATTAAACAGATTTCATAGGGCCTTATTATTAATAATATTTTATCAAAATATAACATTTTCAACATTTTATGAATTTGATTAGACATGATTTTTAAATAATAAAAATGTAAATGTAATTATGTTTAATTTAATTAAAATAGAATTCAGACAAAGACTTTATTTTAGTGTCTGTTACGTTACATGTACTTATCATAGTAAATTATATAACAGTAAATTAATAACCAATAATAACAAATAACAGTAAATTATGCATAATTACATGCAACTAACCCTCAACCAAACCCTAATCCTACCCTAAGCCTATATTAAGTATATGTAGTTAATTAATATTACTCAGTAATTAAATATATAATTACACTGTAACAATGACACCTTAAAATAAAGTGTAATCAAAAATGTTAATAATAATAAAAAATCTTATTTCATAGGGCCTTATTATTATTGTTAACATTTTAATCTATTATTAAATTGTAAATATTTCATGAACTTGTTGACACATGCTTTTTGAACATAAAAACATGACGCAGTCCCAGCCCATGTAAAGCACACGTGTGTGGTTACCCGTGTCGGGGCTGCTGGACAGTGGAGACCGGGGCCGGTACGGAGGCGAGGCTGTGTCAGGTGTGTGTTCTTGCGTCTGAGAGTGTGTGTGTAACTCCTCCAGACAGCGCGCCAGGCGTGTGTGTCCTCGAGAATGAGCCACAGCGAGAGGAAGACGACCCAGAGAGTCGGGGATTCCCAAAGCAGCGCTACTCCAGCGGTACAGCAACACCGCAGCTGTCTGATGACCCAGAGCACACGCCCACATCTGCACACACACACACACATCCAAAATATCCAATTTTTTTTTTTTAAGAAATGATACTCTAAATAAGAAAGCAATCTTCCAGTAGGTGGCGGTAAACTTCTAAATGAGTGAGCCATTAGCCCTATTCGGACGGGACTAGTCAGAGAATGTCTAATAAGGGGAGAACTTCCACTCTCAGTGAACTTCCGGCTTCTGAACTGGTTGCAGTTCCACTCTGGCTCCACATGAGGGCGCTCACAGGACGAGTGCAGTTCCACTCTGGCTCCACATGAGGGCGCTCACAGGACGAGTGCAGTTCCACTCTGGCTCCACATGAGGGCGCTCACAGGACGAGTGCAGTTCCACTCTGGCTCCACATGAGGGCGCTCACAGGACGAGTGCAGTTCCACTCTGGCTCCACATGAGGGCGCTCACAGGACGAGTGCAGTTCCACTCTGGCTCCACATGAGGGCGCTCACAGGACGAGTGCAGTTCCACTCTGGCTCCACATGAGGGTGCTCACAGGACGAGTGCAGAATGAATGGAGGTCTATGGCGCTATACCCCTCAAAATCCACTTTTCTCAGGATATAGTTTTTTTGTCTAGTAATTTGAATGTTGTATTCGAAAGGAGATGCAAAGAAATTACACATTGCTGGGTGTTAGATTTTTTAGAGTCACTTATTTGCTTTAAAAAGTCTTTTAAAATGTCAATGACGTCATACACATCGTACGACCAGAGATACTGCTTTACGGCAATCCTTCAGTCGCTTTGGTGCTTTCGCGCTCTCTTTTTTTCTCTCGAAGCATCAACAACACAGCTGACACTTTAAAAGACCATGCCGAAAATACACACACACGATGCCATCAAGTGGTATCTCTGGTCGTAATCAGTCCTTCACTGACCAATCAGCGTTCATTAGCAGAATGCTAGCGTGTTATGGGCAACAACAACTCAACCAGTAAGAAATCTAAGGACATAAGTACTCGTTCATTCAACTTTCGACCTATAACCCATGTTGAACTTGCAAAACCTACAATCAAATCTGAGATTTCTCAACGGCAATCGGGTGAAAGAGACACATTTAGCCGTCTAGCCCCATAGACTCCCATTCATTCTGCACTCATGGGCGATCGCCCCCAGTGGAGCTCGGTGGAACTACAACCACAATTCGGTACAATAGGACTTAATAGGGAGTGGCCAGGCTCTCCGTAGACGGGCTCTGGGACTAGTGTGACATGGAGAGGTGAGGTAAAGTCATTATCACCAGAGCTTCTCTGTGATTTTAGTCCTGTCCGAATGTGCATCTCAGTGATCATGACAGACAATGTCAGTAAAGATTACGGCGACTTTTACCTTCAGTAAAAAGGTCCGAAAAAATGACCTCAGGTAATATTGATCCCGTGCGAATAGACCCGCTGTAAATATGTACGTAAATATTTCATCATTTCCTGTTTAAAAGTAGTTTTCGGTATGAAGTAAGTATGGAGACGCTTGATAAAGCATCAGTTGCGTTCTAGTCGCTGGAACGAGTCTGTGGCAAAACTCAAGTGTTTCACACACACCATCAGATCAGAAAGAAGATCGACAGCACTTGTTAGAGGCACGAAACAACTTTTAGTGTTAGATAAGTGCCTATTACCAACACAATCCAATCAAGTTAATTAATACATCGTTCGACCGGACATAACTGTTTTATATATATAAATATAGGTTATGTGTGTTTGCACACATGATATCAGGAAGCAGCGTAACACACACATGACGACAGGAGTGACGGCGGTGTGTAAATCGAGTTACTCTCACACTTCTGCTGGTTTACTGAGATCTCTTATCCCGTGCGAATTGGCCATTAATAGTACAGACGTCCTGTGGTAAAATTACACTCCATCTACCCTGGTAAAGTTAATCCCGTCCGAACAGGGCTTATGAGTCATTCACTCATTCGATTCGTTCAAATGGCTGATTCATCAGGAATGAAGTAAATAGGTGTGTTCGACTTGAAGTGTTTGACATCAAAGTATCATGAGAGCGATTCGAAAGCATACGGAGCCGTCTGCACACACACACACACACACACACACACACACTCACTCACACACACACTCACACACATCTGCTCTCGTGGCACTTTGATGTCATACGTATGTTAAATTATTATTTTAGCTTGTTGATTAAATTAAGGTGTTAAATCGACAGCCCTATAGTATTAATATATATATTTATGTGTGCATGTGTGTGACGTACCAGAGGTGTGCAGGAGAAATGATCAACGTTTAGAGGATCCACTTCCTGTTCCAGATCCAAACTGTTCGCACTGATACTCCTGATACACACACACACACACACACACACACACACACACACAAACAAACACCATTAAACACACAAAAGCCTTTTTAAACATCAAGATTGCAGATGAAACGTCTGAGTGTCACGGTTTCAGTTCTTCATCATGTTTAATCATGTTCATCTGTTTCTGAAATCCTGCAGTGTGACGACATGAATATATGAAGATGCAAATAAATCTGCTTATAACTTTACAATAAGGTTCATTTGTTTAGCATGAACTAACAATGAAAAATACTTCTACAGCATTTGTTAATATCAGTCAATGTTAATTTCTCCATTTACTTTAGTGATGCACGATATGTCGCCACCATATCAGTATCGGCCGATATATGTTATATGATATATGTTAATAAAGACATTAATAAAGACTGCTTTAAAAAATATATTGCTCATAGATATTTAATGCACTAACTCATGTTAACAAATGAGACCTTACTGTAAGATGTTACCATGATTGTGTGTGTGTGTGTGTGTGTTACCTCAAGTGTATGAGTGTGTGTATGAGCTGTGTGTATCCCTGAGCAGCGGCGAGGTGCAGTAACGTCAATCCTCGGTGTCTGACGGAGTGTGTGTGTGTGTGTGTTACCTCCAGCGTATGAGTGTGTGTATGAGCTGTGTGTATCCCTGAGCAGCGGCGAGGTGCAGTAACGTCAATCCTCGGTGTCTGACGGAGTGTGTGTGTGTGTGTGTGTGTGTGTGTGTGTGTGTGTATGTGTTTGTGTTACCTCCAGCGTATGAGTGTGTGTATGAGCTGTGTGTATCCCTGAGCGGCGGCGAGGTGCAGTAACGTCAATCCTCGGTGTCTGACAGAGTGTGTGTGTGTGTGTGTGTGTGTGTGTGTGTGTGTGTGTGTGTGTGTGTGTGAGTGTGTGTGTGTGTGTGTGTGTGTTACCTCCAGCGTATGAGTGTGTGTATGAGCTGTGTGTATCCCTGAGCAGCGGCGAGGTGCAGTAACGTCAATCCTCGGTGTCTGACGGAGTGTGTGAGTGAGTGTGTGTGTGTGTGTGTGTGTGTGTGAGTGTGTGTGTTACCTCCAGCGTATGAGTGTGTGTATGAGCTGTGTGTATCCCTGAGCGGCGGCGAGGTGCAGTAACGTCAATCCTCGGTGTCTGACAGAGTGTGTGTGTGTGTGTGTGTGTGTGTGTGTGTGTGTGTGTGTGAGTGTGTGTGTTACCTCCAGCGTATGAGTGTGTGTATGAGCTGTGTGTATCCCTGAGCGGCGGCGAGGTGCAGTAACGTCAATCCTCGGTGTCTGACGGAGTGTGTGAGTGTTTCCGTCTCTCCGTCTCGTCCCCACCGACCGCTGGCCATCATCCGCTCACACACGGCTACGATCCTGCGCTCAAACCACACCCCCGACTGACACACACACACACACACACACAGAGATACATCCTCATTAGCACATTTACACTACTTTTCTCAGAGTTCACAGGTTTCTATCAGTCACCAGAAGAACAAAGTCGTGTTTGCTAGTTGATATCCTGATCTAATGACACTTCACAGGAAACACTTCAGCTTCACGTCACTGGGACGGACGTGTGTGAGATTCATCGAACCAAAACTGAGAATTTGATTCAGACTGGATTCAAGTTAGATTTGATTCACTCAGTTTGATTCACTGAATCAGATCCACCAGTGATTCTGAAGCTGGTTTCAAACTGAATCTTACACTTGCATGTAACACTGATACTGGGATCAGCAAGGGGGAAGAAAGAGGGAAAAATCACTTTAAAAAAACAAAAAAACAATACTTGATTTATTCATAATTATATAATTTAATATAAATAAATAAAATATGTAATAAAATACAGTAAATAAATAATTACATAAATAGATATAAACATTAAACTTTTCTCTCACCAAAATGTTTATAAAAATAAATACATAAAGAATATTCATGTTCAGTGTATTTGTTTCTTAAATATAAAAATAAGCAATTTTCCCTATAAATACATACAAAATATTTATTTAAACAAATTAAAGTGTAACTTTTCAACCCACTTCGTTTTGTTAAAAATGTCGGTCGTATATGTAAATGAACAATGTTCACTCGTTCTCCGTGTTTCCTGGACAGAGAAAATCACTTTATTCGCCAGCAAAAGTCGGCCGGATGACGCAAAACTTTTGACAGCTCGTGAAAACTGCAGATTCTTTGAGTTTTTCCCCACGTTTGGCCTCACACACACAGTGCTTGTGGTCAACATCTCAGAATGGATGAACACAAAACACAGGGATTTATGAATCTTTACAGCCTTTATCCACTGGATCCTTCACTAGACACCAGAGTAACTCACTCCCGCTAAACGGGAACTCTTGAACTCCTGCAGCCGGGAACAATACAAGTCAACGCCGACTTGAAGTTCGCTAAGAAGTGTTTCCTACTAAAGCAAGGCAGTTTTTGACTCTGGTGAGCGAATCCAGAGCAGACTGGTGGGAGTGGCCTTGATGACAACATGCCCAGTGCATTATGGGTGGATTTTAATGATGAGACTTTTGTTTTTGTAATCAGACTCTCAAAAATCATATACAAATTTGGATTTAGGTTTATCGGCCAATATATCGGTTATCAGCTTTCAAATATAAAGAATTATCGGTTATCGGTATCGGGCAAAATGTTCATATCGGTGCATCACTAATTTACTAATACATTTTTATGTAAGGTTGTATTTGTTAACAGTTAATGCACTGTGAAGTAATTATATATTTTTTACATTAATAAAGACTGCTTTAAAAAATATAGAAAGAAAGAAAGCTCTCATAGAAAGCTAATGCACTAACTCATGTTAACAAATGAGACCTTGTTGTAAGATGTTACCATGATTATGTGTGTGTGTGTGTGTGTGTGTGTGTGTGTGTGTGTGTGTGTGTGTGTGTTACCTCCAGCGTATGAGTGTGTGTATGAGCTGTGTGTATCCCTGAGCGGCAGCGAGGTGCAGTAACGTCAATCCTCAGTGTCTGACGGAGTGTGTGTGTGTGTGTGTGTGTGTGTTACCTCCAGCGTATGAGTGTGTGTATGAGCTGTGTGTATCCCTGAGCGGCGGCGAGGTGCAGTAACGTCAATCCTCGGTGTCTGACTGAGTGTGTGTGAGTGTGTGTGTGTGTGTGTGTACTTGTACAACTATCTTTGTGAGGACCAGTTTGACTAGCCCTTTTGGCAAAAGAGGAGACAATAGCCTTTTCCCTCTGTTTTCTCTAGTCAGGTAGCACTAATTAAAAATTGCCTTTCTACTGTATAGGCTGCCAACTTTTATTGAAAGCTCAAGTGGTGAAGTACCACTTTAAGCTCATTTTAACTTTACGTGTATTTATTTTTGCAATTTTTAAACGTAGGCTCACTATTGGCCAGCATCACACACATGACCAGCGTCGGCCAATAGCGAGCCTACGTTCTGATGTATGCTCTACGTTCAAATGAAACAATTTGAATGAAATTCACTGAATATCGCACAACAAAAAGATGCTCAAAGCAAAGCAGGGACTCTGTTGTTTCATTCAAACAAATCGTTATGCAATAAAAAGCGACAAAAACAGTGATTTAGGGCTGCGCAATATATCGAAATATCGTAAATGTATATATCGTGATATGCATATCGCAATCGCATATCGCACACAAAGAGAAAATCACTCACTGCTCTCGGCTGAATAACTTCTGTAGCTTTAATAAGAATCAGGATATATTTAATTAATACAGTGAAAACCAAGCAGTGTTTTATTTTTACGTTTGATTATTCAGTTTCTTTTGATTAATAACCCTAATGTAGGATAACCTGAACCCCGAGGTTTACACTGATGTTCAGTTCATGTTTTCTCGTCACAAAAAGAATGTGAAACACGTATGTAGGTCATATAATAGATAATTTAAGTTTATTTTACACACTTTAAGCATCATCGTATCGCATATCGCATTTTTCTTCAATATCGTGCAGCCGTAATAAAACAGTGATTTAACATTAACCGAATGGAAAACTATCTCTGAAATATGTGTAGATTAACCGGTTGCTAAATTGATTTCCATATGAATCCATTAAGAATGATCGCGATTCTTTAGTTGGCTAGACTGGTTCAGATAGAATGAATCAGAATGAATGCAGACTTGGTTAGGATGAGGGTCGTAACATGACTACTTTTAGTTAGTTACCCCTCGACACACACACACACACACACACACACACCCTCCCTCAGTTTTTTCCCTCCTCTCGGTCTATCCTCGTGCTGTATTGACGTAAGAGTGGAAAAGCTAAAAATGAATGACATGAATCAGCCAAATGATTCTTACAAACAGAAACGAGGCTTTAACATCAACACTGCAAAACATGATCTTCTTACTCAGTGTTTTTGTCTTGTTTCCAGTCCAAATATCAAACATTTCTTAAATCAAGATGCATTTACTAAAGTAGTAAAATGAAGTGAGTTTTTGCTTAAAAAAAGCAAATTATCTGCCAATGGGGAGAAAAATAATGTTGTTTCTGTTTGAATTAAGATTATTTTTCTGACCCCATTGGCAGATCATTTTGCTTGTTTTCCGTAAAACAGGACATAATATCTTATGTCATTTTACTCGTCTAGTAAATACATCTTGATTTAAGAATTTTTAGATATTTGGACTGGAAACAAGACAAAAATACTGAGTAAGAAAAGCATTTTTTGCAGTAAAAACTATCAGCATTAAACCTGAAAACTAGTTCAATAACTACAGGACTTCTATTAGACTATGAGAATCAGATGTGGAAAACCTGAACTCTAATGTGTGTGTGTGTGTGTGTGTGTGTGTGTGTGTGTGTGTGACGCACCAACATGGAAAAAGCGCTATTAATACTTGCATTCTGAAGTGATGTCATGTGCAAAGTTGACATTCCCGCGCTCACCCTGATAACACGCGTTCATAAATCCAGCGCTCATCAACACACCAGTGTTATTTTAGTATCACTGAGATGGTTTTATAGCTTTATATTCATATTTTAATGCACTCTGCGTTTCTCCTCTTCTCTAACTTGCTTCATAAACCAAAAATGTTTTTCATAATTGATGACTTTTGCAACATCAACACTGTTACTGAAATGAATTGAATCAAATTGAACCAAATTTCATTAGTTTCATAATTGATCAATTTTAAAACATCAACACTGTTATTGAACCGAATTGAACTAAACTGAAATTAATAATAATCATTAAAACGGTCCAATCCACTGACAGGTTCTTTAAACATCACACTGCAAAAAAAATTATGTTCTTTCTCAGTATTGTTGTTTTGTTTTCCAGTACAAATATCTAAGAATTCATAAATCAAGACCCATTTACTTGAGAAGCAAAAATTTTTCCTACCCCACTGACAAACCTTTTTTTCTTGTTCTCAGTGTAAAGTCATTTAATTTTAATGCTTTTTTTTCATAAAACAACACTTGTTATTTTGTCATTTTGCTTCTCAGGTAAATCTATATTGAATTAAGAATGTTTAGATGTTTGTACTGGAAAGCAAGACAATAACACTGAGGAAGAACACACTTTTGCAGTTCAGTGTCAATCAGTCCGAGAACTGATAAACCCGTGAAAGATGATGTGAGTGTGTGTGTGTGTGTGTACCTGGTTTTCGGGGGTCAAGCGTGGAGCGGAGCTCTGATTTCGTGAACGCTGCTGATGATAATAATTCACATGTTGATGCTGTTGATTATTATTTGACATTTCTGCCATTCGTCGCTCCATTTGCTCCAGACGCTCCAGAATCGACATCCTGAACTGGTTATCTAGAGAGAACGAGAGACGGTCAACATTAAACAACGTTCATCTCCATAATGTCACGCAATTCTGAATGAACGAGGAGAATCACACGAGAACAAACTGATTATACGTTCTCTTCCGGAATACAGAAATACTGATGAGAACAAACCTTGAGATTAACTGAGCTGAATAATGACACTACTGTCTTCTGCAGTGCATTACAGCTGACATTGAATTATTAAATTCATAATTAATGAATTTTGCAACATATTAAACTGAATAGTCAACAATGAACTGAACTGAATGTTTAACAATTGATGAATTTTGCAACATTGAACCAAATGATTGAACCAAATGATTTTGTTTCATAATTGATTAACTTTGTAACATTGACACTGTTATTAAAGTGAATTAAATCAACACTGAACTCAATTTAACTGAACAGAATTAGTTTCATAATTGATGAATTTTGCAACATTGACACTGTTATTGAACTGCATTACAACAAATCAAACTGAATTGAATTAGTTTCATAATTGATGATTTTTGCAATATCAACACTGTTATTGAAATTAATTGAATCAAAATGAACCAAATTAAATTTGTTTCATAATTGATTAACTTTGTAACATTGACACCGTTATTGAACTGAATTGAATCAAATTGAACTAAATTGAATGTTTCATAATTGATGAATTTTGCGACATCGACACTGTTATTAAACTGAATTAAATCAACACTGAACTCAATTTAAACGAACAGAATTAGTTTCATAATTGATGAATTTTGCAACATTGACATTGTTATTGAACTGAATTGAATCAAATTTAAATGAATTGAATTGAATAATTGATGAACTTTGCAACACTGAACGAATTTTTTTGCAATATTGAACAGAATTTTACAACATTAACATAACATAACAAAGCTGCTTTGAAACCATCCAAATTGTACAAATTATCAGTAAAAATGATGAACTTTATTACATTGAGCTGCAAGAAAGACATTCGTAAAATGATTTTTTTTTTTTGAATAAGCTTTAGACGATAAGCAGAACTACATGTCGGAAACTCGGCGGAAGAACAACGCCATGAAAATTATTTATGGTTCTCGATTCTCAACTAATTCTAATATTTACTTTCACAGACACAAAGCAGACGTGAGTGTGTGTGTGTTTAGTGCTTGATTTACAGTGTGTGTGAATGTGTTGACAGCTCAGCTTTTACACACACACACTTTGGCGGATCTCCAAACAAACACACACAGACTTTCAAACACACAGTCATTCCTACCTACACCATCCCTGCTTCCCTGCGCCATCGTTCAGACGATCAAATAAAAACGGCGAATCCGAAAAAGCGCAACTCCATGTCTCGCTCCCTTCACTCTCTCTCAATCAGGAGTGAAACATGTTAGAAAGGTGATTTGAAGCATAAGAAATGTTTAAGACATACGATCAGAGAAGAACCACACGCTCAGATCCCATGAGGGAGAGAGAGAGAGAGAGAAAGATGACGGGAAAGTCAGGAAAAAATAAAGTATTCCAAGTGGAGGAGAGGACAACTGGAAAACACACAGACATTCGTCCTCGAGCAGGGAAAGTCCCAAATGAGACGGGAGAGAGGCAGAGCTGAGTTTAAATTACTGAGAGAGAGAGAGAGAGAGAGAGAGAGAGAGACAGAGAGAGAGAGAGAGAGAGACAGAGAGAGAGAGAGAGAAACAGAGCTGAGTTTAAATTAATGAGAGAGAGAGAGAGAGACAGACAGAGAGAAAGAGAGAGACAGACAGAGCTGAGTTTAAATTACTGAGAGAGTGAGAGAGAGAGAGAGAGAGAGAGAGAGAGAGAGAGACAGACAGAGAGAGAGAGAGAGAGACACACGCAGCTCCCCTCATACACATGGATTTAAATAGGCTTTAACTGAGGGGCAGAAATAGAAATAGAAACCGGCTGATATCCTCACTGACACACACAACAAACTAGCTTAACCCTCATCCTCCAAAAATGTAAATAATAATAAATAAAAAGAAAATCAAATTTTTAAAAATTGAGTGTTCCTCAGAGGTGTCCAATACCCCAGGAATTTTGTCACACCTGAACCACGAATACACACACAAAAATAAAAAATTGGGAAATGAATTTGACGAGTTTTGTGGTTGAAATTTAGAAAAGTAACAAATCCTTCCGTCTCGGATCGATTTGACCCCTTAGGAATGAATGGAATGCGAGGAATGCTTCAGTACACATAGAAAAACCTAAAAAGGATAAAACTTTACCAAAAAAATCATTTTATAATGTCTACATGTGTATCTGATGCATACTGAAGTGAACTGACTTTAGGACCCAGCGGAACAGCTCATTTGATCCATATAAAGCTATAAGGCCATCTAGAGTCATGAAATCATCATCATCTTTTTCCTCTTATCCGGGGCCGGGTCTAAGCAGGAATGCCCAGACTTCCCTCTCCCCAGACACTTCCTCCAGCTCTTCCGGGGGGACACCAAGGCTTTCCCAGGCCAGCCGGGAGACATAGTCCCTCCAGCGTGTCCTAGGTCTTCCCCAGAGTCTCCTCCTGGTGGGACATGCCCGGAACACCTTCCCGGGAAGGCGTCCAGGAGACATCCGGAAGCTGGCCCCTCTCGATGTGGAGGAGCAGCGGCTCTACTCTGAGCTCCTCCCGAGTGACCGAGCTTCTCACCCTATCTCTAAGGGATCGCCCAGCCACCCTGCGGAGAAAGCTCATTTCGGCCGCCTGTATCCGGGATCTTGTCCTTTCGGTCATGACCCACAGCTCATGACCACAGGTGAGAGTAGGAACGTAGATTGACTGGTAAATCGCTTTCTTCACCACGACAGACCTTCACATCGACCGCATTACTGCAGAAGCTGCACCGATCCGTCTGTCAATCTCCCGTTCCATCCTTCCCTCACTCGTGAACAAGACCCCAAGATACTTGAGCTCCTCCACTTGAGGCAGGAACTCTCCACCAACCTGAAGTGGGCTAGCCACCCTTTTCCGACTGAGATCCATGGCCTCGGATTTGGAGGTGCTGATTCTCATCGCAGCCACTTCACACTCGGCTGCAAACCGTCCCAGTGCATGCTGAAGGTCCTGGTCTGATGGGGCCAGCACGACAACATCATCCGTAAAAAGCAGAGACGGAATCGTGTGGTCCCCAAACCTGACACCCTCCGGGCCCTGGCTGCGCCTAGAAATTCTGTCCATAAAAATTATGAACAGAACCGGAGACAAAGGGCAGCCCTGCCAGAGTCCAACATGCACCGGGAACAAGTCTGACTTACTGCCGGCAATGCGAACCAAGCTCCTGCTCCGGTCGTACAGGGACCGGATAGCCCTTAGCAAAGGGCCCCATACTCCCAGAGCACCCTCCACAGGCCGCCGCGAGGGACACAGTCAAATGCCTTCTCCAAATCCGCAAAGCACATGTGGACTGGTTGGGCAAACTCCCATGAACCCTCCAGCACCCTGGAGAGGGTATAGAGCTGGTCCAGTGTTCCACGGCCTGGGCGAAAACCACACTGTTCCTCCTGAATCCGAGGTTCTACTATCGGCCGTATTCTCTTCTCCAGTACCCTGGCATAGACTTTCCCAGGGAGGCTGAGAAGTGTGATCCCCCTGTAGTTGGAGCACACCCTCCGGTCCCGCTTCTTAAAAAGAGGGACTTCAGCTTGGGTGATGGACGAGTCCACCTCCGAGCCCTCAGCCTCTTCTTCCTCAATGGAAGACGCGTCGGTGGGATTGAGGAGATCCTCGAAGTATTTTATTTTATTTATTTTTATTTATTTATTTCCACAATTTCACACATTGCATATGTTGCTACATGTTGGGAGTAGCATATTACAAAAGTGACAAGTTACAAAATATATTACTTTTTCAGCAGCCAAGGACTACTACTATAGTACACACCACGGTTCATGTAACCTACCCAACAACTGATCAGGAAAAACAATAGTGTTCTATTGTGAAAAAATGGACTCCCAAGAAGCAATAGCTTATAAATAGGGGTCCATCCCACCACCAGCACCACCCCACCCACCTGGCAAGGATTATGTGAGCGGTCCAACTTTAGATGCCAGGACAACCATTCTTTAAATTGTGGGCATTTAGAATACAGTTACCTTAAGCAGACACAAATTGACAGTCACCAAAACTTTTGTACCTCAATTTGAAATGATCCATGTACCAAGAGAAAGGGGTTTAACTCTCAGCCGCAAATCCCTCGGGTTTATATCTCTCCAGTAGTTGTTGCTTTAGTTTCTTTTTAAATATAGATAATGAAGCAGATTGTTTTAAATTAGTATCCAGCTCATTCCATAATTGTGGACCACTGTAACATACACTAAACCTAGCACTTGTTAAGTTCCTACATTTACCTTTTAGGAGCAGCTTATGTCTAGTGTGGTGTGTGTGAGAAGGTGTGTATAATGGAATGAGCTCACACAATCTAATGTTTAACCTGTTGACGACATTGTACATTGCACATGCATTATGATAAAAGTTACATTCAGGAAGCTTTAGTAGGCCATGTTTATGGAAGAGAGCATTTGTATGAGAGTTACGTGTGGACCATGAAATAGCTCTTATGGCTTTCTTTTGTAATATCAAGAGTTTCTCAGTATAAGTAGGGTAAGTATTATTCCAAATAATATTACAATAAATCAAATGAGGCTCAAACAGAGTCCTATACAGGGAGAAGAGCACGTCTAATGGGAGCACGTCTCACTTTAAAGAAAAAACCCACAATTTTAGATAGTTTCTTAACCAGCTCATTAATATGTTCCTTAAAGTTTATGAATTGATCTATATGTATTCCAAGAAATTTTATTGCGTCCACTCTTTGAATAGCTCTACCATCTACGTTTAAATTAATGTCACAATCACTGTACTTATGACTACTTGATCGAAAAACAATATAAAAGGTTTTACTAATGTTTAGCGATAGTTTGTTACATTTAAACCAGGTATCTATTTCTGTTAGTCTGTCATTTAAGAGTTTTTCAAGATGATTCAAGTATTTGTGGGATACAAACAGATTTGTGTCATCAGCAAAGAGTATTTTATGAACATCACAGGAACAATGTACAAAATCGTTAATATAAACAATGAACAAAAGAGGCCCCAGAATAGATCCCTGGGGAACCCCAAATACTATATTTTCCAATCCGGAATCAATACCATTTAAGGTCACATATTGCCGTCTTCCATAAACATAGTCGCTGAACCACTGGAGAGACACACTCCTGACCACGTAGTGCGACAGTTTTCCAAGTAAAATTTGAAAATCAATCGTGTCGAATGCTTTTGAAAGGTCGAGAAAGACCCCAACACTGGCTTCTTTTCTTTCAAAAGCGTAATTTATTTTCTCTACAAGATCTAAAATGGCCATACTTGTGCTGCTATTCTTCCTAAGTATTCCTTCCACCATCCGACGACATCCCCAGTCAAGGTCAACAGCTGCTCCACTGTAAACAGCGTTGGTAGGGCACTGCTTCCCTCTCCTGACGGTTTGCCAGAATCTCTTTGAGGCCGACCGGTAGTCCTTCTCCATGGCCTCACCGAACTCCTCCCAGGCCCGATTGTTTGCCTCCACAACCACCACAAGGTCCGCTTGGCCTGCCCGTACCCGTCAGCTGCCTCAGGAGTCCCACAAGCCAGCCAGGCCCGATAGGACTCCCTTACTTCCGGTGTGATCCGTTGTGGAGCAACTATGCTCGAACCAGAGCTGTTCGGACCAATCAGATTGTCAGGGCGGGCTTTATACGATGATGGACAGATGATCAACAGTAACGTAATCATCCACGTCACCAAAGAGTGCTTGGGTTGAATTCGTTTACAACAAAGATGGCTGCCGCTGGAGAATTGATGTGTAGATTCCGCCATCGCGTCTGTTATAGAAGAAATCGACAGCGCCTTCATTTTAAAAGAGGAACAGAGAACCGCGATCATTTGTCGATCGGAAAGATGAATGAAGAACATTTGTCACTTACTCCGTTGCTCTGATTGGTTGTAGGTCTATCCAATTGCAGAGTGCAGAGGCATTTTCTTTCCTGGTTCGGTTGAAACGCCCCTTAATCGCAGCCCAATGGAGCAGATCAGACTCATATTCTGACTAGAATCTGAGTATGACGACGTCAGGCTAGCAAAAAATGCTTTTCTTAGTGAGTATTTTTGCATTGTTTCCAAATATACTCAAAGTCATCCTTCCGGGCCCTTGTTGAGAACCACTAATGCTCATATGCTCTGAGTTCACTGGTTTTGTAATATAAGACAATAATATACGTAGTTTTGTTTTATTTTATTACTTTCATATTTCTTATGCCATCTATCACTTCTGATCACATTTCATCTCTGCTGTGCTGCTCTTATGACCGTCATCTCTCTTCTCTTACGACCACAGAAGAAAACATCACATCCAATTTCAGCTGTGCCGCTGTGGAGGGTGTGTGTGTGTGTGTGTGTGTGTGTGTGTGTGTGTGTGTGTGTGTGTGATGGGTAGGGTTTGTGTAAGAGGACAGTATATACAGTTTGGACAGTATAAAAATCATTACGTCTATGGAGAGTCTCCACAAGTATATCTAAACAAACGTGTGTGTGTGTGTGTGTGTACTCACCATCCAGTGATAACCAGTCCAGCTGTGAGCTCGGTAAGGACGAGGCGTTGCGAGCGCGATACTCAAACAGCACAGATGAGGAGACAGGACTGGAGTCCATCAACACGTGCAGAGCGACGAGACCTGCTTCATGAGCTAGTGTAACACAAAAAGTTTGTGTTTACATAATATATGTGTGTGTACTGTGTATAATTATTTTGTATATATAAATTCACACTTATACATGTATATATTTAAGAAATATTTGCATATATATACCGCATATATATTTATAAATAATTTATATAATATATAAATATAAATATTTTATACATAACTATCTTTTTTTATAAATATTTACACGCATGTGTGTGTATTTATATATACAAAATAAAAAAACACAGTACACACACATATATTAAGTAAACACAAACTTTATTTTGGATGCGATTAATCTTTGCCCAGCACTAATATAAACATAATCTATGTTTTCTCACTGCAAAAACATGCTTTTCTTACTCAGTATTTTTGTCTTGTTTCCAGTCCAAATATCAAAAAATTCATATAAGATATTATGTCCTGTTTTCCGGGGGAATTAATAAAATTGAAGTGAGATGATGCTTAAAAAAGCAAAATTATCTGCCATTGGGGTCAGAAAAATAATTTTAATTCAAACAGAAACAACATTATTTTTCTGACCCCATTGGCAGATAATTTTGCTTTTTTTTTTGCTTTTCTTTTTTATAGCAAAAACTCACTTAATTTTGATTTATTCCCCCAGAAAACAAGACTTAATATCTTATGTAATTTTACTCATCTAGTAAATGCATCCTGATTTAAGACATTTTTGATATTTGAACTGAAAACAAGACAAAAATAATAAAATAATAAAAGAAAAGCAGTTTTTGCAGTGGCATAATCAGTGTTTTCTGCTGTCTAGTCAGAAGATGAAGATGTAGATGTAGATGCAGGTCTAAATATAGATGTAGATGTAGATGTTTCTGCAGTGAGACTCTTGTGTTTCTCAGACTGAAGGTGTGAGCGCCCCCGTCTGTCTCACCTGGACAATAGCAGCGCAGGACTCCCGGCTGAATGAGAGAAGCAGGAACACGACTCTGATCGAACACACACGAGTACCTGCTGTCTGTCTCCGACCACGGGCCTGTGATCAGCACCTTCACGCCTCCCTGAAACACAGAGTTATCTGAGTTAACTGAGACTGAAATAACACATAAAAAACATAAACCGGTTTTATTTCAGCTACATTTCTCGTTTTCATTTAGTTTAACGTGATGTACTAAAGTGACTAAAACTGAAATAAAAACATTCTTAAATCAAGATACAAATTACTTAAGATATGAAGTCTTGTTTTCTGAAAAATTTATCAAAATTAAGTGACAACGCTTAAAACGATAAAAATATCTGCTAATGGGGTCAGAAAAACTAATGTATTTTTCTGACCTCACTGGCAGATTTTTGTTCTTATTTTAAGCATAAACTCTCATTTTGATTCTCAAGTAACAAATAAACCTGAAAGAATAATTACAAATTAAAAATAATAATAAAAAAGGATTATTTTTTTTGCATGGTGTAAAAATTACTAAAACACACAGCAAAATTACTAAAACTTTAACTAAACCTAAAACGTAATCTTATTATATTTTTAGCTTGTTGCCTGGGTAATATTTCTTATTTTAATTCAGTTTAACTTGGTGTATTAAAATAATGAAAACTAAAGCTGATTTTTTTTTATGGCAACGATAAATCGTGATTAATCACATCCAAAATAAAAGATTTTTTAAAGAAAAGTTTGCACAAATGCATGCATATGTATAAATTATATATAAATATACATGCAAATATTTCTTAAATATATACATGCATGTGTGTGTATTTATGTATACAAAATAATTATACATAGAACACACACATTTATTATGTAAACACAAACTTTTATTTTGGATGCGATTAATCGTTGCCCAGCACTATATATATATATATATATATATATATATTTCTAAAATAACAATGGCGTTACATAAACAAAACATGAGCAGAAACACATTTTATAATCAAGAAAGGAACTTTTGTCCTTCTACAAATAGTACATGAGGCAAAAAATGCTTAACCTTCAGAAAATAATAATCGTTCACCTCACAGAGTTTAATTGTGCAGTTATTTTAAAGGAACTTCGCAACCAATTTCCAGTGATTAAAGAAGCAACGTAAAAGACTCATACCTCCGGGTAGGACCACTCCGGTGAGAAGTCGGTGATGTTGGCCAAGCGCTGGGATTCCTCCGGCGCGCCGCCGGACGCGAGCGAGTGTGTGTGAGTGAGGAGCGGGAAGGGCAGGAACGAGGTGGACGGCGTCGGCTGGGGCGGGACCATGTACCTGATGGGGTAAATGGGTGGAGACGGGGCGGGGGCGTGGCTTACGGTCTCCTCTGTGATCAGCTCAGATATTAAGTCAGGGAAGGTGGAGTCAAACGTAAGCCCCGCCTCATCGCCGTCTATATGGGCGCAGTGGGTGGTGTCCATGGGCGTCACTTCTGAATCATAATGAGTGGGCGGAGACTGCTCCTCTTTAACCTGTATGGGCGTCACGTTTGTAGGTGTGGGTGTGGCTGGGGGTGGAGTCAGATTCTGCGGTTGAATGCACATGGAGTGTGTTGTTAAAAGACAGGATTGCACTTGAAGCTCTGACTGCATAAGCTCCGCCTTTTCTCCTTCTTGAGGAAGCTGATTGGTCGGCAGCACTTCGAGGGAGGTGGTTGTGTTGGCGGCTGCCAGTTGGTTGTTGACATGTTGGGAAGGAGAGAGCTGATTGGTTAGTAGATGAGTGGGCGTGGCTTGAGCATTGAATCCGGTGGGAGGAGCTCTTCCATTTGTGGGCGGGACTGAAAGTGAGGGACTCAACGAATCAAGCCCTAATGAGGTCTCGAGATACATCGGGAGCAACGCAGGAGTCGTTCGCGTCGGAGAGAGCGAAAACGAAAAAGAGGCGGGACTGGAGGCGGGACGACCTGGAATACTCTTCCTCTCCGTCTCAGAAGAGAGGGAAGAGAGAGACGACGGGGGAGAAGTGGGAGAGAGAGAGAGAGCGAGAGAAGGAGGCTGAGGAGATGTGGAAGGAGGCGGAGACGGGGAGGAAGAGGCGGAGATGGAGGCGGGGCCTCCGTACGTCTGGCCCTGTTTGGGGCTGTTGAGGAACGAATCGGGGTCGAACGGAAGGAGCGAGGGTGAAGGGGACGACGGGTGGAGGAGCGCCCCGGGTGCTTCTGGGATAATGCGATCGGTCAGCAGCAGTCCTCCAATCACAGGGCTGGGAAGTAGAGTGAGTGACAGCGTGGCCACGCCCTGATTCGCCGGGATGGGGCTTGGTGGAGAGGCGGAGCTTGGCGGGGAGGGTGTGTCTTGTTTAGGCGGGACAGGAGATAAAACTAAGCGTCCGCCGGCACGAGTGAGAGAAAGTCGGGT
The DNA here is from genome assembly GCF_963993115.1 of Abramis brama. Classification (NCBI taxonomy): domain Eukaryota; kingdom Metazoa; phylum Chordata; class Actinopteri; order Cypriniformes; family Leuciscidae; genus Abramis; species Abramis brama. The sequence continues at coordinate 32,388,315 of NC_139984.1, forward strand.
CTCGCCGTTTGACTCCTCCCCACATCCACGGCCTACCGGCGCCGCCGTCGTCATCACGATTACCGCGTTCTGCGGCAGCGCCACTGTTGCTAATCCGCCATGCTGGAAACCATTTCCGTTGCTCAACGCGATTGTCGCCGCCCGCTGCGTTTGTGGCGGACTCGAAGATGACGAGGAAGAGGCGGAGCATGGGGAAGCCACGCCCACCATGTCCTCGATACAATCTTCTGGCGGCTGCTTTCTCTCTGAAGGCACGACAGCAACTGACGCATCGCCTGGCCCCGCCTCTCGCCCGACCTCTGCTCCTGAGCCCTCATTGGCCAGATTCTGCAGCTCCGTGAGGGCGGGGTAAGGGGCGGGCAGTTTGGGGGAAATGATGCGATGTTTTGTGCTGTTGCAGCGATGAGGAATGTTGGATCCGGGAGATGCTGTGGAAAACATGTCAGTGGCAGATCAATAAAACTATTGTTCAAAAGCATAGGGTCGGAGAAATTAATGTTAATGTTCTTTGAAAGAAGGCTGCATTTATAGCCTACAGTAATATTGTGATATATTATTATTGTTTAACATAACAGTCTTCTTATTTAATATATTAAAAGTTCAAAATACCTTGGAAATATATATATTTAAATATCTACAACCTTAGAAGTTTCAAAATGTCTATATCATTTTTTATTACTTTTATTTCAGTTTTAATTATTTTCATACATCAAGTTAAACTAAATGAAAATGAGAAATGTTGCAGCTTGTTTAATTTTTATTTCAGTTAAAGTTTATTTTATTTCAAGTAATGACATTTTTATGGTTTTAGCTTTAGTTAACTATAATAATCCCAGTCCTTGCTGAATAAAAGCTGAATAAAATAATTTATTTTACGAAAATAAATCTTATTGACCCCAAACTTTTGAACGGAAGTGTATGATCAATTGAATACAACATAAATCTGAAGTGCTGTCAAATCCATTAATCGCATCTAACATTAAAGTTTGTAAATATAATATAATATGTGTGTGTGTGTGTGTGTGTGTATGTATATATTTATAGTATATATATATTTATAGTATATATATATATATATATATATATATATATACACACACACACATATTATATATTTATAAACTTTAATGTTAGATGCGATTAATCGATTTGACAGCACTAGTTTTTAGCATAAAGTATTCTCCATCACATACAATAATAATGATGAGCTCTGGTGGTCACATGACAAAAAAGCAGTTTTCTGTGCGGGATATGGGCTAGAAAACATCATTAGATCAGGAGGCCTGTGGAGAGTTGTGCGTGGGACGACAGGAGTGTGTGAGTTACCGCAGAGGCAGGTGTGTGTTCGTGGCTGTGGTTTGGTCTGTTGTGTTTCTAGGATCTGTTGCACCATCTGCTCCACAGAGAGATCCACGGCACCGTTGCCTCCACAAGACCATTTCATACTGTGGACTAAACAAACACACACAGATATATAAACACACATTTCTGTCAAAGTCACACTGAGTCACATTGACCATGATGCAACTGACGAGCAACCGATGAATTAATGAAAACCTAAAGCGATTAAATTATTCAATCATTGACTGCCTGTACAGTAGTAATCACACGTACCACATGTTTGTATCGCTCATACGCAACGGATGAACTACTGTACTTCCAGGAGATCTACTGTGTGTGACTGAGACCAAGACTGCATTTATTTGAACAAAATTACAGTAAAAAACTGTGTAATATTATTCTAATGTAAATCTGTTTTCTATGTGAATATATAATAAGTGTAATTTATTCCTGTGATCAAAGCTGAATTTTCAGCATCATTACTCCAGTCTTCAGTGTCACATGATCCTTCAGAAATCACTCTAATATGATGATTTGATGCTCAAGAAACATTTATTGTTTACTGAAACAGTAAAAAAGAATAGCATTTACTTGAAATAGAAATCTTTTGTAACATTTAAGTCACGTTTGATTATTTTAAAGCGTACTTCCCAGTGTTATTTTATCACAATTAAGGTACTATTATAGTTTCTGCTTGATGTTGTGTTTCAGGCTCTACTAGAACAGGTTTTCCAGCTTGAATGTTGATTATTTCCTCATATTCTCCATTGTTGCAGCTCCTCTCTTCCCAGTCTGTCAGTAACGCTCTGTTTACTTCCTGTCTCTATGAAGCCCCTCCTCCTGAAAAGCACACTGTGCTCTAATTGGTCGGCTGGAGCAGTGTGTTGTGATTGGTCGGCTGGAGCAGTGTGTTGTGATTGGTCGAGCGCTTCGAGTGTGTTTGGAAAATGTCCCGCCCCTTACCATAACCGCCAGTTTAACACACTACTAACTAACTCACCCAGGCCCCGCCCCTTTATTCTGCGTATGAATTATTATAATGAGGAATATTGTGACGTGTTCGTTCCCGGAAGAAACTCAAGATACAATGGAGGCGTTTCAGGAGTTCAGAAACACTGACATAGAGAATAACTCACTTTTTTTTTCATGCTTAAACAGCAACATTACACACTAAAGACAGATGAACATGTAATAAAGTATAATAGGTCCTCTTTAATATTTAAAAAATAATAATTTTAGTTAGTTTCAGTAATTTTGTTGTGTGCTTTTGTCATTGTATTCAGTTCTGTGGTGATTTACTCATTGATCAGGCGTGTGATTGGTCGATCGCTCATTGAACAGGCGTGTGATTGGTCGATCGCTCATTGATCAGGCGTGTGATTGGTCGATCTCTCATTGATCAGGCGTGTGATTGGTCACTCACACATTGGTTTGAGTTGCGACAGCAGTTCGTCTCGGCTCCAGCGCAGACTGTCCCGCCGGTCGGTCAGAGCACAGGACACCGGACCACATGACTTCACACTGTCCTCCAGCGACGGCACGTTCAGGTAGTGCACTAGCACGATGTCTGGGTTCTGCAAACACACACACACGCACACACACGCACACACACGCACACACACGCACACACACACACAGTTAATTCTCTAATTCAGAATTCTCTACCAGTTTTCTCCCTGTTTACTTTTATTATTTTTATTGTATGGTACTCTTTTGTTCCTTATTCATTGTAAATATGTAATGTGTATAAAATGTGTATAATTATTAAAAGATGTTGTACAAAAAATAATATTACAAGAGTTCCTCCTTTAATATGCACTCATCCTGGCTTCTGATTGGACAGATGTGATCCACACACTGATGACCACTAACCTGCAGCAGCCAATAGCATCTCCTGTGGAATGTTGGGACGATGGAGGAATGAACATAACAACCGTAAAGACACTGCGGCAGAGACAGAAGTGTGTGAGCTGCGACATCATCACACATCACAAATCAGCTTCACAATATTACTGTAGTTTTGTATATTACAAAAAAAAACTTTTGAATTGAAAAAAAAAAAAAAGAATTGTAAAACTTTTCAAATCTCAAATATACACTGTCATACAAAAGTTTGGGATCGGTAAGATTTTTTCTGTTTTTAAAAGAAGTCTCTTATGCTCACCAAGGCTGCATTTATTGTGAAATATTATTACAATTTTAAATAACGATTATAATATAGTTTCAAGTGTAATTTATTCCTGTGATCAAAGCTGAATGTTCAGCATCATTACTCCAGTCTTCAGTGTCACATGATCCTTCAGAAATCACTCTAATATGATGATTTGATGCTCAAGAAACATTTATGATTATTATCAGTGTTGAAAACAGTTGTGGACAATTTTTTTTTCAGGATTCTTTGATGAATTGAAAGTTCAAAAGAACAGAATTTATCTGAAATAGAATCTTTTGTAACATTAAACACTGGTTTGGGGTCAGTATGAATTATTTTCTTTTTGGGGGGGGGGGGGGGGGGGGATAAAAGAGATTAATACTTTTATTCATCAAGGATGCATTAAATTGATCAAAAGTTTCAGTAAAACCCAAATTTTCTTGAAATCTTGGAGTTCTTTTTTAGATTATTTTAAGGAGACAAGCTCTGGATAAAACTCTTTTTTCCTTTTTTTTTTTTCTCTGGTTTATTTAGTTGTTTATATGTATATGCATATGTTACTGTGATTATATGTTCATTCGTATGTGAGTATTTATTATGCTTGTTTAATTTTTGCTTTTTTTTCTCCATTTAATTATGTAAAAATCTGATACTTGTACTGTGCTTGAGATGCTTTTCTTAATAAAAAATAAAAAAATTAATAAAAAAGTTACAGTAAAGACATTTATAATTTTACAATAGATTCTATTTCAAATAAAGGAAATAGAACTTTCTATTCATCAAAGAATCCTGAAAAAAATGTGTCCACAACTGTTTTCAACATAATCATAAATGTTTCTTGAGCATCAAATCCTCATATTAGAGTGATTTCTGAAGGATCATGTGACACTGAAGACTGGAGTAATGATGCTGAAAATTCAGCTTTGATCACAGGAATAAATTACACTTTAAAATATATTAAAACCGAAAACAATTATATTGTATTATAAACAAAATATTACTGTTTTTTGTGTGTTTTTAATCAAATAAACGCAGTCTTGGTGAGCAGAAGAGACTTTTAAAAGAATTCAAAATCTTCCCGAACTCGAACTGTTGAACGGCAGTGTGTGTTCAGTCAGTCTGAGTGCACACGCGTGTTTCGAGCTCAAGGTGGCGCTCTCACCTCCATGCCCTGAACCTTCAGCTTCATGTGATCCTCTCTTGTCGTCTTTCCGTCTTTTCTCTTCTTCCAGCAATATCCATCTTTCCGGTATTTCACCTTCTTGCGATTGTACAGGATGATCGACCCGTTCTGTGGCCTGAACACACACACACACAAAACATCTATTTCAGTCACCAAACAAGAGGATGTATTTGAGTCAAAATACAATTCTATTTATTCTATATTCACTAGAGTAATACAGGACACTAATGTAACAAAAAACTGGCATAACACACTCACAATTATCATGATTGTTTGACCACTCACACACAGCCAACTATTTCCCTATGAAGCATTTTAAAAAGGATTATTGAGTTATAAAGTCTTGTTTAATGAAAAAAAAAAATGTAAAAATCAAGTTTATGGTTAAAACAAGAAGAAGAAAATACATTTAATTTAAATGGAAAACAAGTTTATTTTTCTGACCCCCATTGGCAGATTTTTTTTTCTTGTTTTAAGCACAAACTCACTTAATGTTTATCAGTTTTTCATTAAACAAGACTTAATATCATACATAAATTTGATTTTTTTTTTCAATGAAATGAATGCACTATATTTTAGTTCAATAATGTTTTTTATTTAATATTTCGTATTTTTAAGGGATTTTATGGTACACAATTATATTTATGCAGCAGTTTATAATCCATGTATTCACGTTTTGAGCGTAGATATGAACATTTCCAGCTTAAACCGTCATAAATCTTGAATGTTTCGGAGCACAGGCTGAAGGGTTTTTTTTTTAAAGACGACACTTGGCAGATTATAAGTGGATTTTTTTTTTTTTTTTCAAAGTGAACTTAATAATTGTTATGAAAATGTACAAAAATAAAATTTAAAATTTTTAGATAAAATTTATATTTTCCAAAACATGTTTTACTCTAAAACTGTGTGAAAATTAAAGCCATAAATCTAAACAAGTCATGTTCCAAATTTGAGGTTGATATGACGCATGAGCTTCAGTGAGAGTGTGTTCGGCTGCAGTACCAAACGCTTCCACTAGAGGAACTTCGTTCATTTCCAATGCGCTCATTTTTGACCGTGAGGAGCACAAGCGTGATGATTTATTCCAGGACCATTTAACCTTTTTGAAAGTATGTGTGTGTGTGTGTGTGTGTGTGTTCACATAGCAAGTGCCAAAACCTTTACCAAAATGTATACCATTCCGATAAAGTAAAAAATTCTAAAAAAATAGAAATAATTTTTCGGTCAACACTGACCGGAGAGCACCAGAGTATAAAGAATGTTGAGTAAAAACACAGTTTTTTGCAGTGATAGTAAACAATTCATCAGTGTCCATTATTGCAAAGAAGAAACGTGTGTCTCCGTGATGCTCATCTGCACAGTCCCACAGACACTGACCTGGTCTTGAGGCTGCAGGAAAGCCACTCGTCATGTCTGTCAAAAGAAATCAGGAAGGACGCAATTTCCTGAAACACAAACAAACACACGACAAGCTTGCATTATAATCTAGCCATTTTGACCCGAAGAGGATTTTTTTGCTAGTTAATGTTATTGAATTGGACTTAAACTTACTGACTTTGCACATATAGGCTATAAAAAACGTAAAAAAATTATCAATTGTGTACTTTTTTCACCTCCGTGTCAAAAATGATCTCTCGATATGCTATGTTATTGCCAAATATTGGATTCAATCTTTTTGTCAATGTGTTTTCTTTTAATTAGCACAGGTTGTGTGTGTCTGGACTGAATGATCGTAGGCCTCGTTGATCTGAGCTGAAGCTCCTCAGGGTGTTTTAGATGAATAAGCTTGAGTGAACTTTTATAAACTGAGGAGCATCAGCTCAGATCAACGAGGCCTACGATCATTCAGTCCAAAAAGACACACAAAACCTAATGCTAATTATAAGAAAACAAGTTTACAAAAAGATTGAGTCCAGTATATGGTGATAATATTGCATGATGAGAGATTTATTAGCAGTTTAAAAGGCCGGGTCATTTTTGACCCAGAACACCAAATCACAAGGGTGAGTATTGGATATAAACCAGACACCAGGGGCCTCATGTATAAAACTTTGCGTAGATTTCATCCTTAAAGTGTGTGTACGCACATAAGGCAGAATTTGCGTACGCACAAAAGTTTTCAGATTTATAAAACCGTCCGTACGCCAGAACCTGCGCAGAATTCACTTTATAAATCCCAGTCAGCGGAAGATTGTGCGCACATGCGTCTCCACCCTGAAATAACCATATATGGAGCTTACAACGCCTAGTTTTACTATGCATATCCTCATCTGCATATCATTTGCATATGATTATTCATCCACGTGATAACGTTTAACGGTACAAGACACATTACATTAATAAAAGTCATGTATTTGCCTATCCTTGTCTTGTTTTTGAATACATAAATCAAATAGTGTAAAATACATTTAATCTTTTCCACTGGCCGAATAGTTTTTTTAATTGATTTATATTTTTAATGGAAACAGATAGGCCTTGGGCATTATTTGCACGAAACTATTTTCTCAGACAATCTGGTATTATCATGATAAGCAATTATCTCTGTGGTTAAAACATTTAAACACAGCACGCCACAGGAAACGTGTTCAAAAACATCGCATCCACAACAAATATTTCTATTGATTGAATTTGAATATAAAAAATGTTGTAACTTCTCAGTAATGATTTCATGTTTAAGTGTTCTCCATTAATTTGAATGGCATATTTAATCTAAATGTTTATATCATAAGTAAAACATAGTTTATATCAGAAGTATTTTATTTATTTAAACTGTTATTTGCATCAGTTTCACTAAACGGCCCAACGCGCTCGCTGGCGCGGACATTTAAGAAGGGATGGATATTTGCTTCAAGTGACAGGTTGGTGAGCGAAATTATATTTGTATTATCTTGTATTTCTTTAGATTTTCTGTCTAAAAGTGATCTTCTGCAAGACACCAGTGCAGAGCTATAATGAAATAGAGTCAAAAAATGTTTTAAATCAATGAATCTATCAAACTCCATCATAATCATATCATAATGATAATTCAGGTTGATGCAATTTGATTTATTGGGTGATGTAATAGGATAATTTAGAAGTTTTTCATTTTAAATAGTTATTGCTATTTGGGCCAGTTGGTGTCGCCAAAACACATACTCTTCTAAAAGAGTGCGTACACACGGTCAAGAGCATCCTTACGGTGCGCACTTATCTACGCCTAGTTTATTTTTTATAAATCCCGATATGTGCGTGGAAAAATGCGTACGCATATTTCTATGCCCATTTTGTGCGTACGCAACGTTTATACATCAGGCCCCTGTTGCTTTGGTGTGTTGTGATCAGGGTTATTATCATTAACTAAAACTAACACTAAAATCATTTTCGGAACTTGAAATAAAATAAATGTAAACTCCAAGACATTAAAAACCGTGATAATAAAAATGCACAAAACTTTAACTAAAATTAAAGTTAGGGACGCACGATATATCGGCCACCATATCGGTATCAGCCGACATGTTCATTTTTAATGCCATCGTTATCGGTCCAGTAAGAAAATTTGGACGATATTTTAAAGCCGATAAATAATGCATTATTTCCTTCAGCTGAGACTCTTCAGATGTTCAACATGATGGGTTTGAAATATGATTTGAATTTTTTTTTTTTTTGGTACAGAAAATTCATTCATTTTAAAACTTGCACTGGTTCAAACCAGGAACCATTGTACTTTGTTTGGTTTGCTTGGGACGTGTTTTTTTAATGGTGAGACTTTTGTTTTTGTAATCAGGCTCCCAAAAATTATATAAAAACCTGGATTCAGATTTATCAGCCAATATATCGGTTATCGGCTTTCAAATATAAATAATTATCGGTTATCGATATCGGCCAAAATCTTCATATCGGTGCATCACTAAATAAGGTGAAAACAGAGAATATAGAAAACTTTGTTAAAAGCTGTAATGGTAGCACACACACCTCGTTTGTGTTCCAGCGCAGTCTCTCTTTGGGTAGAGTCGTCGTGCGAGGCAAACACTCCAACAGCTTATTGGGCAAAAACACTTTCATCTGACCGCTGGTCTCTGCATCACGCAAAACACTGTTCAGCATCACTCATTATCATTGCTTTTAACATGATTCTGCTTGATTCTGGGAACGACTCGGCTCTGTCTAATAAACCTTTGACAAGTCCGATCACAGGAACATTCAGATCTGTGTTCTGAGCCAGAGAGAGCCGTTGTCATGTATAGATATGAAACAGCTTCACACACAGTCTTTTCAACCACACAGTTTCATCATTTCTGTCTTACAATCATTCAGATTATCACAGAAGAACTGGGATAAAAGTTTATAGATCGGATATAAACACTGATGTCTACAGTAGTGATCAATATCCAGTAAATCACCTTTTAATAGAAACTTGACGCTTCAAATAATGATTGTATCATTGCATCGTTACACCAGTAGGTGGCGACAAGTGACTGTTAAAACATGTGTTTGTCATTGAATCATTCACTCAATATATTTGTTTAAAAACACTGATTCTTCCAGTAATGAAAGTCTTTATGAGTGAGTAATTGAGTAAAAAAAAAAATTAATTTCAAGTTAATTAAATATTTTTTACATTTTGTCAGAACATCTAGTTGTAAATTCAGAATCGCGGGAGAGTCATAATCTCTTTTTTTTCAAACCCGCTTGATTCCCCGTTTCTCCAGAATCGTGCAGCTCTGGTGGACACGCATGAATATTTTA
>NC_139984.1:32400215-32438715 GCF_963993115.1 Abramis brama
CAAGAACCCAGCACACACTCCACCATACACACATATTCATGTTCTCCTGTATAACGTGTCCTGATGATATCTGAATGCTTCCCATTTGATGACAAAAGATGATCTGATTAAATACATAAAACATTACATTTAGAAGCCAGAGTGAATCGACAGACATTCACACCACCGACAAATCCAGAGCTTAAAGATTACGGTCTTCATAAAGCAACATAAGATACATTTTGCGTGTACACTTTTTATGTGCCACAAAAAAACAGGAATTGTGTAATATCTGTGTCACCAAATTATATAGCAAAGTAATGGTTCCTTAAATTATTTCACTGATCAACATTGCTGCGTTTCCTAAAAACAGCTCAAGTAGATTCTTTCTCTATGATCCACTTATGCTGCAAGATGACAAAAGGAGAATTAAAATAAGCTTATAATGAATAATACACATTTATCTAGTTATGTCGAGCTCTAAAATTTTATATCAGGTCAAAATTGTGAGTAAAATTATTTGTAATAATTAGTGATGCACCGATATGAACATTTTGCCCGATACCGATAACCGATAACTCTTTATATTTGAAAGCCGATAACCGATATATTGGCCGATAAATCTAAATCCAAATTTGTATATGATTTTTGAGAGTCTGATTACAAAAACAAAAGTCTCATCATTAAAATCCACATCCCAAACACACAATTATAATGTTCTCATTATAATTTTATGAAGCTGATATGACAGATTTGCGCTGCACATGTTGCACTGAACTGTATTTTCCTTTTTTGAAGTGATTCCAGTCATATTTCAATCAATTCAAAACAATTCAATCAATTCAAAATCATCATGTGTAACAGTGTGTATCTGAAGTGTCTCAACTGAAGGAAATAATACATTATTTATCAGCTTTAATTTTCCTATCAGGCCGATAACATTAAAAATGAACATATATTGGCAGATACTGATATCGTGCGTCCCTAGTAAAAATCCTTATCCTTAATCTGGTAAATCGGGAACGACTTGGAAAGTCATGGATATTCACTTCTACATTCTGTAAATAAATAAAAAGCTCATAATAGATGGGCATGTAAACCAATATGTTCTAGCTATATGTTGATGTATGACAGACATCAGTGCATGTAAAACTTAGATAATTTACATACCAGTGGCGTAATTGTAGCTGACTCACATTATGGGATATACAATATCCATACACCTTTATTTACAAAGCAAATATTTGATAATTTGCAAACAATAATGCATTAAAATCAACGTTCCATCACAGGCTTTTTTTTTTTTTTTTTTACAAACGTGGCTCAATCAATCAGATTATATAAACTGGAATATCAGTTTCACAAACTTGATCACAGATCAGGGAATATCAGTTTACAGGATTCCTCAAACAACAACATCAACACAACAAACATTTCCTCCAATCAGCACTCTAGATTCAGCATAGCCCCGCCTCCAATTGATTAACACACGAAAAACAGTCACATGGTCATCAGACATGATGACCTAATATTTATGACAAACGATTGTTCCTAAAAGTTCCTTTTAATATAATGTAATGTTGATGCTGATATGCAGACAGCAGAGTATATGATGTAGTCCATAGCCTATATGTAATCCAAAATATATCATATGAATGTGTATTAATGTCAATAAAATTTAGATGATGGAAAATGTTATTGGCCAAATGACTGTTGTTTATTAATGCCATAATCTCAAAATAAAACGATGTTGAGAAAAATATCTCAACATCAGACCATACTACTGTATTATTACCATATTCACCATAGTATTTAAACAATAATACAGGAAAAAATCATGACCGTGTACAAAAATATGATAATACTTTTTGTAAGAGCCATAAACGCAGCGTTTCCTGAACACACACACACACACACACACCCATAATGACCCAATCACACACACTATATGTAGAGACAGGCTTGTCGACGCAGACCGGACCGAACGAAACCATCTGAATGAGTTTAATTATTTTATTCATAAACATAAATACACATGACAAACCCCAAGGCCCCGGACTGACACATACACACACTGATTGACGGGATAAAAACACACACACGATACACTAATGCAGGAGTAACAGAAACACACACACGCAACGGGACCGAACCGAACCATGCGAACGGGTTCTGATTAACGGCAGCTCGCGCGCTGACAGCAACGCGTCACCGTAACAGAAACGGATTCCGACACTTACCTTCCGCCTTCACGAGCGCCGCCATCTTCTTCTTCACACCACTGACGTCACCGAGGGAAGGGGGGGGGGAGAGAGAGAGAGAGAGAGAGAGAGAGAGAGAGAGAGAGAGAGGGAGAGGGAGGGAGGGAGGGAGAGAGAGAGAGAGAGAGGGAGGGAGGGAGGGAGGAGAGAGAGAGAGAGAGAGAGGGAGGGAGAGAGAGAGAGAGAGAGAGAGGGAGGGAGAGAGAGAGAGAGAGGGAGGGAGGGAGGGGGAGGGAGGGAGAGGGAGAGGGAGAGAGAGAGAGAGAGGGAGGGAGGGAGGGAGGGAGGGAGAGAGAGAGGGAGGGAGGGAGGGAGAGAGAGAGAGAGGGAGGGAGGGAGGGAGAGAGAGAGAGAGGGAGGGAGGGAGGGAGAGAGAGAGGGAGGGAGGGAGGGAGAGAGAGAGGGAGAGAGGGAGGGAGAGAGAGAGGGAAAGGGAGAGAGAGAGAGAGAGAGAGAGAGAGAGAGAGAGGGGAGCAAGAGAGAGAGAGAGGGAGAGGGAGAGGGAAAGGGAGAGAGAGAGAGAGAGAGGGGAGCAAGAAGAGGAGAGAGAGGGAGAGGGAAAGGGAGAGAGGAGAGAGAGAGGGGAGCAAGAGAGAGAGAGAGGGAGAGGGAAGGGAGAGAGGAGAGAGAGAGAGAGAGAGAAGAGAGAGAGGGAGCAAGAGAGGGAGAGGGAGAGAGGGAGATTTCAACTTCAAAAAAAATGTCAACTTCAATTTTTTTCCCTTTCTTGTCAGATAAATAAAAATTTTCGCTTTTCCAATTACAAAGTTATTAAGTTTCTTTTTTTCCAAAACTTGAAACCAAAAATTAAACCAACCTTTGAAAATATCACTTTAAAATCCACAAACATGAAATTAAGCATCAAAAATAAGCCTTTCAGCCTGTCACAATGTACAAAACAGTGAAAAATAGTTCCCTATGATCACAAAATGGACATTTGCTATCAATTGCTGAATTAATTTATGCAATCAAACGCATTTACAGCAACAATACCGTGCAGTGTTCTCCACTGCAAATCCCCAGAGAGAGAGAGAGAGAGAGGGAGAGATGAATGTGTGTATTGTGTCTGACCTCAGTGTTTCCCTACTGTCCACCATAGTGACCCTCACTAATGTGTGTGTGTGCATTTATCTATTTTATGAGTTACAAGGTCAGAACATTTAAAAAAAAAACAAAAAAAAAACATATAATATGTATACACAATATGTTATATGTATAACGTACATTTAGCAAATAGATTAATTTGAATTTCCTGTCCACTTTAATGATTTTACCTCAGAAATGCAAACCAATTAGTCAGAATCACATACTTTTGGAAATATACTTCATAGAAAACCACAGTATTAAAAAAAAAAAAGTAAAACACAGTGCCGATAGAGAAAATATCTTTTATTTGTATAAAATCATTATTACAGAGCATCAGTTTCCTGTCAGAGACGGAGGTGCAGATTCATATGGCTACTGATGTCTGAATATACACATTTCTCTGAGTTCATACAAAATCTCATAAATAGCTGTTTCCTTCCACCTATTTTTATGCACATTTTGGGATATCACATTTTTAAAAACAAAATGCTGGATGGAAATGCCGAAATGTGCATAAATTAAAAAAATGTGCATAAAAAAACAAAAAAAACAAAGAAAGTATGTGCTCAATTGAGGTGGATAAATGTTTTATCCGATAAGATATAACTATAAATAAAACTCAGACAAACTACGATGGAAACACATTTACTGAATAAATCCCTCCATTAGGAACAACAAACTCAGCAGAGGCTGTGATTGGATAACCGGACTAACCAGCGGACCAATCGCATCACAGCATTTTTGCGTTTCGTCTGCCGCTCGTCATTTATGACGGAGGAAAAAAATAGCCTGATTGCAGATTTTTTTATTTTTTTTATTACTGATATTTTGTTGCAATTTCCCAGAGTATGATGTTTTTGTTCTCTTGAACACATGGGAAGGAAACGCTGCTTTATTTGCAAATGTTTTGTGCGACATTCGAATGTAGCGCACACGTTAAATTCGCCACTTTTGATGGAAACATTGCTATTGTTTACTTGAAAACGACACGAATCAGAGGAAACTGAACAATGAATCTAAAATCAGAGCGTCCTGAGGAGCAGCCGACACAAAGAAGAATTAAAACCCTGTCATGCGTTGAACACACACACACACACACACACACACACACACACACACACAGAACTGAAATCAGCTGTAAACAAAAACTAACAGATGAACCGAAGAAGAAAGCGTCTCCATGGAAGATCAGTGCGAGCGGCTTCAGACGCCTCACATTCCCTGCCTGATGCTCTGGATGATCTGGAAGATGGCTAGAAGTGAAAGAGAGGTATAATATTAAAGATAATATTAATACATAAATATGTAATACATGTTAAAGCCTGTTCACATCACAAGAGCAATGCAAACTGCACATTTTGCAAGGCATGTGACCAAAAAGATCATATTTTATTAGTTGCATGATTAAAAAGAACAATATATATTGCATATTTTGACACTTGTTATTAAATGTTTTGTTTTAAAATCTTTTTGCAGTGAAAATTCAAACACTGGACAAACATATTCAAGGCCGCCTTAATGCACGGGCTTACCTGGGCTGAAGCCCAGGGGCCTCCCAAGTTCAGGGGCCTCCCATGTTCAGGTTCATGATGAGCTGAAAAGGTCATATTGTTTTAACTTGTCAGATTTTGTCGCTGTATGTCGCTAGTCGCTTGTGGACGTTGGTAGTGCTGTCGCTCTAATGTTATTGTTATGCGTTCACACCAAACGCGAAAAGAGCGTCTGGCGCGAGTGATTTCAATGTTAAGTCTATGCAAAGACAAGTTTACGCGCGTCTAGAGGTCCCGCGGCGCGAATGAGGCGTTACGGTTCGTGTCCGCTCAGTGCCACTAACGTCTCCGCTTTGGGGTGTCTGTTGCGAGTGTGTTTAATCGACGTTTTTTTCAACACACGGACAGTAGCCTATAATCATCAGCGATGCACGCGATTACATTTAGAAATAGACAAGCTTTGTTTCCAAATGCACCAAGCAATGATCCTTTCAATTTTATAAACTTTTAAAAACCCAGCCAATATAATCACAATGAACACATCCAAAATAAAATCTTTAACATGTAGGCATAACAACTGCAAAGCATCTCATTTGTAAACAAAATGATTTACGCACTAAATCCAGAATAAACTCACTGAGACTGTCGACAGTTTCTTTTCCGTGCATCATTTTATTATATCCATGTTTGTGGTTAGTTACTGTCAAATCATATAAAACAGTGAAATCGCCCTTGAACTCTTCTGTCTCTCCTGCACTCGAGACGGTGACGGGAGCTGATCTCCACTTAAAGGCTTCTTTCCTATTGGTTGTCGCTCGCGAAAATCGCTTCTCATTTGCATAAAGTTGAAATTTAGTTGCTGTGTGTGGTTGTTAAATAAAGTGTCTTGTGTTTATGTGCTCAGTGATATGTTAATAACAATATTAAAATTGAAAACAATATTTAAAAAAAAACTCACTGTTGTAGGTCTCGAAAGAAACTAATGCATTATGTGATGTAGATTACCTAGATATTACACTTTTTTAAAATGAGACTCTATAAATCGAGGGGATGGGGGGCCTACAAAACCTCTCAGCCCCGGGGCCTAACATTAGGTTAAGGCGGCTCTGAACATATTGGAGTATAATGACAATGAAATGCATGACTGATCACTGAAACTACTGTGTGTTATTGATATGATACACTGTAGACACACTAAAGTTAAAATCTAAACAGTAATAATATTCTTCGCAGTTGAAAGCTATAGGATTTACATGTGAGATCTGTGAAACAACAGTCTCGTTATTTACAGCATGTAAATCTCCTGAATGGTCGCACACAGAGCAGACGCGATGTAAATAAACACCATGGCATTATTCATGCAGGTGGAAAGTTTGGTCTGAAACATCAGCGAGATCTGAGATAACGCATATCTACTGGATCATATTCAAAGTTAGTGTGGAAACAACAAACCGATATCATGTTTCCCACAACAGCGGATTCTGCGTTCAACACAAACTGCACAACGAGCAACTAAAGCTTGAAGTTACATCTAAATGCCTGGTTGGACTCAAGTATTAATATTATTATTATAATTTTTTGAAGTATTCTTATTGTATGTTGTCTTTTATTATTAAATGCAATGATAGAACGATAGATACAACGATAGAATCAACGATAAAATGATAGAACGATAGATACAATGATACATGCAATGATAGATAAAACGATACATGCAACGATCGATGCAATGATAGATGCAACAATAGAATGATAGAACGATAGATACAATAATAAGAGTGCAAGATGCAACAACAAATGCAACGATAGATGCAATGATAGAATGATACAACAGATACAACAATAGATGCAACAATACATTTTATTTATCCTTTATTTAACCAGGAGAATCACATTGAGATATTACTATCTCTTCTTCCAGAGAGACCTGGTCAAGACGGCAGCAAGTAAAGTTTCACACAAAAGAATCACAAAACGACAATACCACAGTTTACACATTCAAAAATGAAATAAATAATAGCATGCGACGTTAGATGCAACGATAGATGCAACAATAGATGCAAAGATAGAACGATACGATGGATGCAAAGATAGATATGCAACAATAGATGCAACGATAGATGTAAAGATAGATGCAAAGAATGATGTAACGATAGATGCAACAATAGATGCAAAGAATGATACAAAGATAGATGCAAAGATAGATATGCAACGATAGATATGCAACGATAGATGTAAAGATAGATGCAACAATAGATGCAAAGATAGATGCAAAGATAGATATGCAACGATAGATTCAATGATATAGATGCAATGATATAGATGCAATGTTAGAATGATACGATAGATGCAACGATAGATGCAACAATATAGATGCAACAAAATGATAGATGCAACAATAGATGCAACGATGGAACGATACAACGATAGATGCAGAGATATAAATGCAACGATAGAATGATACGATAGATGCAATGATAGAACGATAGATACAATGATAGATACAGCAATAGAATGATAGAACGATAGATTGAAATAATTTTTTTTATTGTTTTTCCAATGTAAACATGCATTAGATGGATGTCGTTGAGCTCAGCACCACGTCTCGAGAGGAGCATTTCTCAACAAATACTGATATCTGTGATTCTGTGCGATTATGAATTAGCACATCATGTAAATGATATAATAAACGTTGAGCTGTTTTCTCATCTCACCTGAGCCACAGACCACAAACACAAAGAGTGCGAGGAGCCACGGACCCACCGGAGACTTCTCCTCACTCACCACACGCTGCAGGACAAACACACATCACATCTACTGCTCAAACATCCAATCACAGCACAGGTTTCAGTGTATGGGGCTCCATTTGTGACAAAAAGGACTCGACTGCTTTGTGATACATATATTCGTCCATGTCGATAGTCACTGCGAACTTGTGAAAAGTCTGATGACCAGTTATTCTGCTGACAGACTTTAGCTCAGGTGTTTCAGAACCGAACAAACCAACATTTGAGATGTAGCGACACGATTGGTCCGCTAGTTAGTCCAGTTATCCAATCACAGCCTCTGTTGAGGCAAAGTCACATGAGTTTATTGTTGAGCATTGAGGGATTTATTCAGTAAATATGTTTTCGTCGTTGTTTATGCACGTCTTATCGGATAAAAAAATATTTGAACCCATTCTTAGAATTTATGCGCATCTCGGTGTTTTCATCCAGCATTTTTTATGCAATATCCCAAAATTTGCATAAAAACAGGTGGATAAAAAATATCTTATGACTGCAGTTAGGGCTGGTCAATAATGGCAAAAAAATCATTCTCATGTTAATTTTGATCAATATTATAATCACGATTAACACGAATAGGAGAAAATCTTATATTAGTAATTTTCATCAAGATATTGACATATATCAAGTATATTTTGCCGGTTGCTATTATATCAAAATTTTAGACACCAGTGACATTTCACAATTCTATATACCAAGAGAAAGAGAAAACTTCAGATTTATTCTGGCGTTGATAGTGTTGCCAGAGAAACAAATTCAATGATTGGACGAACATTTTTTGTTCCTGAGACTTCCACAGAAGATATATGTAATTTAAAAAAAAATATATTTAGACCACTTCTATTATGGATTGCTTTGGAGGGTTTAAACCAGAATAACAAAAAGTGTTTATGAAAAAAAAAAAAAGGCCAACCCTACCTTTAAGAGCATGAAAACGCTATTTACTGTTTGAATTTTTGTGATAAAATTGACAAAATTTGAAAGCTTAGACTTTGTTTCTTATCAGAAATATGCAGATGGCCAATAGTGAAAATAATTGCTATTATCGGCCGATACCGATTATTGGCCGATATATCGGTGCATCCCTAAAAATAATTATTATATTAATAATCACAATATCGTTCTTAGTTATTTTATTTTTGTTATTAAAAATAAGAACAAAGATGCAAATAACAAAAAGAAGAAAAAATACGACATAAGGGAAAAAAAATTAATTAACAATGCTTTATTTTTTAACAGTAGCATTCAAGTAAGACATAATACAGACATTGAAAAATCAAATGTTAAAATAGTCACTGCATAGTCTTTAGTGTATTAAATACAAATAAACTGATTTTTATTAAAAGTACAAATAGTATGCTTACAAAGAACAAATGCAACTTTTTAATTAAAATAGCCTATAAAAACAGTACATTATTTACAATAAAACAGTACATTAATATATAGGCTATATAATAGGTCTATTTCATTTTTAAAAAATTATATATATATTCTTTTGTTTTTATGCATCGATGCAGAATCGGTCACATCAGCATCGCAATGCATCGTAAAAATTATTTTATCCCATGTATACCAGACTAACTAATGCAAGCAAAAAAGCCCTCAAGAATTTGATTATTTTACTGAAGAAAAGTAAACCGTCAGTAATATAATACAAACAATAGGACAAATTCAAGAGAAAAAGAATACAAATAAAGTAGCTTTTAATGCAAGTCTGACACCACAGTTTTCAACTAGGGCTGCACAATATATCGAAATTATCGAAATATCGCAAATGTATATATCGCGATATGCGATACGAGAAAATCACTCGCTGCTCTCGGCTGAATAACTTTTGTAGCTTTAATAAACAGTATATATTTAATTCATACAGTGAAAACTAAGCACTGTTTTATTTTTACATTTGATTATTCAGTTTCTGTTGTTTAATAACCCTAATGTAGGATAACCTGAACCCCGAGGTTTACACTGATGTTAAAATAACACTTCTTATATACAGTAAAACACTGATGTTCACTTTCAGAAGCTGTAGGGATGTTTTCTTGTCACAAAAATAATGTGAAACACGTATATAATTTTAAATATATTTTAAAGATAATTTGTTTATTTTACACACTTTAAGCATTATCGTATCACATATCGAACATCACATTATTTAATGAGTTATAGCAAATCACATTTTTCTTCAATATCGTGCAGCCCTATTTTCAACTAATAGCCTACTTTAGAAATTGAATGATCAAATGTAAAAATAAAACACTGCCATTGTTGGAAGCCAAAATTTAAGTTGAAACTTTGAAAATGTGATTATTCGCACAGCATTAACGGTTATTTCTGTTGTTTTCTGAAACTCATTTTACAGATATCCCGCTAAACAAACAGAACATTTAGATTTTTTTAATGAGTTTTCTTTGGATGCTTGTTTCCGCCACAGAAAAAAAACAACTTAAAAGATAATTGCGAGTTTACATCTCACTATTTTGACTTTTTTCTCAGAATTGCGAGATATAAACTCACAATTCTGACTTTATAACAGGTAATTGCGAGTTTATATATCATGCAATTTTGAGAAAAAGGTCAGAAATGCGAGATGTAAACTTGTAATTGCAAGAAAAAGTGTCAGAATTGTGAGATAAAAAGTCACAATTATCTTTTATATTGTTTTATTCTGTGGCGGAAAACAAGCTTCCATAGTTTTCTTACCATCATTCAAATTAAAACAATATTATGACAACGCACGTAGATGAAATATAGATTCATTCACGTTTATACAGTATAACAAAGATAAATGCATCTGAATGTTTTAGAAAACTCGTTTAAAAAATAAAATCTAAACGTTCTATTTGTAAAATGCGTTAACGTTCACTGAAAACAATAACATACTGTATGAGGCATAAAACTAAGCTGAACGAACAACAGCAGTAACAGTATAAATAGGCACATTTATTGCACGAAGCAGTCGACACTTTTTTGACACAAACAGCACTCCATACTTCTGATATATTTCAGAAAATATGGTACTTATATCAAAATACATGGTATTTTTTGATAGTGGTGAATGTGCATTTGTGTTAATCTATTTGTGCTGATGTTGTGAGCGTAAATATGCGTAGTGTGTAATTCCATATACTGTGCATTACTTTACGTGTTCGCGTGTGTTATGTCTCAGTGAGCCGCGGGAGCGCGCGTACCGTGGTTTTCTGCACGTGTCCTCTCTGTGTGATCGTCTTGCTGTGTTTCTCGTTTGCTACTTTCATCCGCTGCACCGCCGACATGATGCTGATGCTGCCGCTGCTGGGACGCGTCGCGGGAGGCGGAAGATCGCGCTGGGCCGGTGAACGGAGCGGGTTTGTGTGCGGTGGTGGTGATTCGGATCCGTTCCAGTCGCTCGAGCTGCACTGCACAGCAGCGGTGTCACGTGACCCTGGCGCAGGCCCCGCCTCCTCCTTACGTCACTCCTCTGAACCGTTCATTTTAAAGATATTTGAAAACTAGCTTGTGTAATGTGAATAATATATAATATAATATAATACCTCTTGTTCTCATGGCATTGAATAAAAGATAAAAAAAAATAAGATAAAATAAAAAACATATTTGAAAACTACAACAATTGAAATATGTTGTAATAAGTCTTTTCATCTTTTCGTTTGATATGTAGGCCTAATCTTTTCTGATTATATACCCGTCTTGTATCTTTTTTTCCTTGTTTATCATCTACATTGTGACCGTTTCCTTCTTTGTTTATATAATGTTCTCAAGAAAAAAAGAAAAAAAAGATATTTGAAATCTAAAACTTGTTGTATAATAGTTTTCCCTCTGTTTTAGATTTTTAGATTTAGATTTTGTGTTGTTTCAATGTAAAACCTTGTATTTGTAACTTGTATGTTGTTTACATACATAAAACTGTGTGTGTGTGTGTAAGGTTAGGGTGTATAAAATAAAGTGTTTAAGTCAAATTTATCCCACACTTGGACAGTTACTTATTACGCATAATACACTGTAAATGTGATCATTTTCTGTTGGGAATCTGTGCAGTTTAATTGTTGAGTGACACAACACACATATATCAGTCAGGTTTAAAATTAACAACACCTTTAATTTAGATGTTAAATAACATTTATGGACATCACACAAACAAGTTTTAACTTGTGTTACATATTGAGAACAAGTTCCCACTCACAAAAATGTCTGAACAGAAGCTCTGTCAAGTCAAACATGGTAAACAAAGTAAACAAAACTGACTGGACAATCAGCCAGAGGTATCTCTCTCACACACACACACACACACACACACTCAGCTGAGAAAACCTCAGCATCTTAAAACGACAAATATGTCAAGTTCTGCGTTCAGTGTAAAAGGCCAAAACTGTGAGTTTTGTTGTTGTTGCAGATGGTCACATTACAGCCGTTTGGACTGAAAATGATCCAGAAATGATTGCTAAAACAACACCAACACTCTTGTGAAGGCAGCATCAGAACAGAAGGATTCTGTAATGTTCGCAGGTGAAGGTCTGTATGACGAACACATGATCCTCGCGCTCACCTGCACACACACACACACAAGCAGAAAATGAGTCATAACAATAGCACACAATGATAAACAGGTGAATATATGATTATTCACAAATATACTTTGTGTTTTTAGAGGGGTCATATTAGGGCTGCACGATTAATCGCAATTTACATGTAATCGCACTTCAACCGATTTGGCTTTCGCAAATGCTGTGATTATTTGTTATGCGCAGCTTGTCAGTGACGTACGGCTCAGTAAACGCTGCTCACTCTGAAAGCACTGTGAGTTTGAGTCGCTTATAACCTGCATTTGAAAAAGCAACACGCGTCAAACATCTTTCCTAACATGAGAAGCATTTATGAACCTCTGACAACATTTAATAACATGCTTTTACTCCAAACAAAGAATAAGGCAGTAGTGTGTTTAATCAATCAAAGCGTTTCGATCTTCTGTTTATTCAGCGATAGCGATGATGCCCATAGGGATTTCCTGGAATGATGTGTGTTATCATACTTCTGCGGCGGGGCATATTTGGTGTGTGTGTGTGAGACGCCCTCTGGTGTTCAGATGGATATGTGGTGTGTGTGTGTGTGTGTATGTGTGTGTTTTGTGTGTGTGTGTGTGTGTGTGTGTGTGACGCCCTCTGGTGTTCAGATGGAGCATCATTTACTACCGATCAGCCGCTGCACTGACAAACTGCACATAAAATAAATGCAGCCTTTGCCAAAGCACGTGCGGTTTCATTGCGATTAATTGTGCAGCCCTAGGTCATATCAAACATCTTTTAATAATTTTATGTGTACCTGTGTGTGCGTCAGCATCCCAGACCGCTGATGACCCCGATCCGGTCCACCTTCATCCCGAAGCACCCCCGCGCCATTCCCTTCCGGCTCCGGCCCTGCAGCTTCCGGTGCCAGTTCAGGACGTCCAGGAACACGCGTGACGGGGGGCGGGGCAAGAGCGGGGGGGCGGAGTCTGCTGACCCCTCCATGACCTCTGGATGAGCCAATAGAAGAGAGCCGACCTTCAGCCCAAACAAATCCTGCAGAACCTGCACACAGTTTATACTATGTCAGCTTTCTGTATGCTGGAACAACTTGACGATTCAAATAGTACAGCGCAATCCTACTCGAACTGTCTCATATATTTAGGATACGTTAACACGACAAAGATGTACTAAACATGCAAACGTACAGGTGACAAGGTTGTCAAAACGATCCCCGTTCAACCGGATCTGCGAAAACGACTAAAAGCGCTGTATTCTGCTGCCAGGCCAGTAGATGGCAATGTCACTTTTTGTAAACATAAAAATAAACTCTATTCTTCTAGACTGAACACGTTTTCACAAATTCACATTTTTGTACTTTTAAACAGGAGATGATAATGATATAATTTTCAAAAACTTGCACTTTTTTAACCCATTTTCAAAAGTTTGGGTTTTCAGGCCCACAAAACACTGTTGTCGTGTAAATGAACGGCGAAAATGCATAAAAAGTTTTTCAGTTTTTATGTCGGGTAAACACCCCTTAGTTAAATATAATAACCCTGGATGTCTTACTAATGTGGAAAAGAAAATAGTAATTTTGCGTTTTAATCCTAAAATCTCATCTAAAAAAGTTGAAAGCTTAAGTGTGTAATTTTAAGACAGAATCACCTAAATTATGTCTATTTTCAAATAGACAGCAATACTACATGTACTATTTATCATATATAATATGCTGTTGTGTGACTCGACTAGCGCTAGACTTGACCCTCCATTTTTATAAAAAGAAAAAGAGATTAAAACAGCAAATAATATTTTATATTTCTGATGACAACCAGACCATTTTTTCCATTCATTTTTCCATAAGGATTTTAAAATGTCTTCGTTTCTCTGGTCTGTCTGAATACTCGACTCTGATGATGCTCACAGGTAATTCGCACATCTCTCTCTCTCTCTCTCTCTCTTTCTCGATAATGAATTCAGATAATGTTTGATATTATTCGTTCATTCAAATAAATGTACTTTTACGCACTAGTACTTCTCTGATTCAAATCGAGCGGAATGCTAGATCTAACGAGCCGTAACTGAGGAAAATAACCGTAAGTTTTACCCTTCCGGTCAAATATTGCGCTGCAAACATCATAACAGTTTTAAGTTGTCAATGTTGTCAAAATTCCACGTAGATTATCCTTTACATAACCCATGAACCAAGCCAACCAGCTACGAGGAGAATCACAATATTACAAACTTGGATTTGAAACTAAAGATTGTTTGAAAATCTGACTCAAAACTTAACGGCTTATTTAACCCAGCTAACAAAAATGTGCTCTAAGAACATTTATGCTAACGTTCTCATTAAGTTATTGGTGTGTGTGTGTGTATATATACATATATACACACATGAGACATGCTATTTCCTTTCTTATTTCTGTCAACTAAGTTTGATATTCTGTCTCATGTCGCGTTAGCTCGTTTTCTTAATTGGTGTTAAAACCACAATAATATTAAGCTGCCCAGAGGGCCAGAGCTGACACTTTGAAAGGATATTTTTGATATGATTGATTTACCAGTTCCTCACTTGATCTTAATATATATGTGTTTGTTAAGTTCCTATATGGCTACTTCCTCGTGCTATTCCATCTCGCTCGTAGCTTCTTCTTCTGCTACTTTACTCTCGTGGCAATAGTTTTAATTATTCATTTTATTCTTTATTTATAAATAAAAATCAACGTATCATTTTGCATGGGAGCGTTACTTCTGAATGAACATTCTGAAACACTTAGACAAAAAATGTTTCAGGAAAAAACATTCCATGATTGAACAATGTATAATTATGTTTTTTGTGCTAATGTTTTGAGAACAATATTTAAAACTTCACTGGTTTGTTCATTACTTCAATGATATATATGATATATACATTCATATATACATTCAAATGATATAATCGAATTAAATGTAAAATTATTGATTTAAAGATGTTGATTATATATGTAGAAACAATTAGCATATTATGCATACAAATATTTGAGTAGTTTGAGAACGTGAATTTAGTTTTTCCATCAGGAATTCCACTGCTTTATACGTCTATACCGTGTTTTTAATATGTTTTAAGACAAACCATGTGTAAATTCATAAGTCGACAGCATTGCTGAGTATTTTCTCCTTAAAACTGCAGTGAACCAAAGACAGTCTCAAAAACAGCTTTGAAATCGCTGGTGTTTCTGACGTCACAAACGACCTTGTAACCAATCAGATCAACACGTGATCGTCAACTGAGTGAGTGAGTGGAGGCGGGGCTCATTTGCATATTCATAGTACTGCATATACTTCAAGCTATTTTAAGGCATGAAGAAATTATTTTCAAGGGGAAAAAAACGTTTAAATATGTATTTTTGGTGATCAAAGATGAGTTTTAAGGGATAAAATTATTGATTACAGAGGGACTTTAAATAATGTGATTAGAAGATGGCTTCAACTAAAGCAAATACTGTTTGAGGTGTTTATCGTGGAATATTGCCACTATTTTTTAAAAGTAATAGGCAGTATACAGCATGTAATGAACCGAATCACACAAGCAATGTCTGTTATCAAACAGGTTTCCCAAACACCGATCTGTCATTCATCCATCAGTCAAGCTAGTCCCGCCCCCAAACTCACGCGATTGGTCGAGTCAGGAGTGAAATCCTCACCTGTGCGTCTGACTGGCGTGCCGATGGCCGTCCCTCTACCTGCGTTGTCACGGTGATGATGAGAAACACGAGGAGAGAGGAGGTAAAGTTTAGAGGAGATGAAAAAGCCATCCTTGTTTTTAAAGAGAATTTAATATCTGTCCTGTTCTGGCTCGGGTTCTGTCCTGTACGGCTTCAGGACGGGTCTCTGTCGGAGCCGGTGCACCACCCGGCCTTTTAAGAAGCATCGCTGTGATGTCACACATCGCTAACGGTTGCCGTGGGCGACGCCCCGCCCCTCACACACGTCACGGCCTCCATACTGAGCGCAGATTCTCATTTCTCCAGCTGATACACACCAACTCTTTCACTTCAGGATGAACACGTCACATGCACGCTCACATTTTTGCGCTTTGTGTCGCGTTTAATCGTCGGCCTCTTTATAGCTCATCACTCTTCACAGTAACAGGCTGATGTGACCTCTGACCCTTTCAGGTTCCGCCCCCTATAAAAGTTCCCCCTGGAAACGGGCGGCGCTCAGGAACTATGTCCTACTGTGAGAGCGCAGACACAATAGTTCGGCATCAGATGAGAGTTTCCGTAGCAATGACCACGGGTCACGGGCCTTTCAACCTGCGTACGGACCGGCAGACACATGCACGACACAACATCAGACTCGGAAATAAGATCGGTCTCCAAAGCTGCATTATTTGATCAAAAATACAGTAAAAACTATATTATAAATATTATTGTAATGTAAATCATCTGTTTTCTATGTGAATATATAGTAAAGTGTAATTTATTCCTGTGATCAAAGCTGAATTTTCAGCATCATTACTCCAGTCTTCAGTGTCACATGATTCTTCAGAAATCACTCTAATATGATGATTTGATGCTCAAGAAACATTTATGATTTTATTTATTAATATCAGTGTTGAAAACAGTATGCATCTTTGTGGAAACTGCAATACAAAACCATTATATATATATATATAAAAATTACAACTGCAATTATTTGATAAATAATTATAACTTAATTTTGACATTTATAATGTTACAAAGGATTTTTATTTCAAATTAATGCAGTTCTTTTGACATTTCTATTTATCAAAGAGATCGGAGACATTTTAAACCTTCAAAACTGATGATAATAAGAATCGTTATTATTAATAAGCACCGATAATAATTGAGCATCAAATCATCATAATAGGATGATTTCTGAAGGATCATGTGACACTGAAGACTGGAGTAATGATGCTGAAAATTCAGCTTTGATCACAGGAATAAACTACACTTTACTATATATTCACATAGAAAACAGTTATTTTACAATATAATATTATTTAAAAAAATAATAATTACTGTAGTTTTGATCAAATAAATGCAGCCTTGAAAATATGTATTTGAAAAAAATAAAAAACTATTAATTATTCCAAACTTTTGACCGGTAATTTACCAAGCCTATTTTTAAGATATTTTCACACAAAAAATCACTTGACCGTAACTCTATTGCAAAAGCAAGTGTCTTATCGCTGTGTTTAAAAGCAGGAAGTTTTAGAGAAAACACAGAATAGTGTGTGAAAGTGACTCTCTCTCTCTCTCTCTCTCTCTCTCTCTCTCTCTGACGCAAACATCACAGCGCAGCCAACGACAGCCTGACCTCTGACCCCTGGGCACTACATCATACTCACACATGCTAATATGACACACACACACACGGGTGTGTTTCTCGGATGTCGTGCTGAAACGCTTTCGGCCTGATGATCGTCGCCAAGCAACTCTCACAGCGAGACCCGAAGCCTCCAGCTCTCTGACGTCAGCAGCGCACAGTCCCGCTTTAAAGATCACCGAGAACATTCATTCGCGATACAGTCGCTACAGGTCTTTTCTTCCGTGTTGTGACAGATAACTGATTATCTAAAAGAAAAAGGCGAGACTCGGTTCTGTGCATCGGTTGTTGATTGGATGTGGAGAAGTGGGCCTGGCACTCAAAAAAACAGGCAAATAATATTAAAATGAATAAAAAACATGATTTAAATTATATTTATAGTGCATTACTGCAGCTTGAGACTGCGAAACCACTGAACATTTACAGTTTTAGCTTTAAAGCCTGAATGCATTAATAATGGTTACAGGGGTTTTGTTGTGTTCAGGCTCTACTAGAACAGGTTTTCCTGCTTGAATGTTGATTATTTTTCCCATATTCTCCATTGTTTAATCTCCTCTCTTCCCAGTCCTTCAGTAACGCTCTGGTTTCCCAAAAGCATCGTTAGCCAACTATGTTCTGTCGTTTTCAGCAGTTTCCTGAAACCATCGTTCCAACGAACATTCGCAAACAGCATCGCAGAGTTGTGTGTTTGAACAACAGATCTCCTGCGGTTAGAAGCAGTTTCTTGTTTGCATGACATGTGGACTCAATAAATCCTGATCTTCAGCCAAATAAGCAAGCTGACATTCAGTGCAATCTGTATCTTTTATTTAGGATACATACAAATGTCATTTACGTCTTTTAGTTTGTCAAGAGATTTAAAGGACCGTTTTTTGTTAACATCTAGTGTTAATTCGATCTCAAACAGATTCATTAAAAGTAGTTATTAGTCCAACACCTGCGTGACATCAATGCGGTTGAACGACCAATTTACGACATGGTTTCGGGAAACAGTCGTGACGAGCTACATTTTTTCTTCAACGATGAATCGTACTATAGTAGTTAAACAACGAGTTACATCAGTGTTCGGGAAACACACAGTTTAGTTCCAGTCTCTATGAAGCCCCTCCTCCTGAAAAGCACACTGTGCTCTGATTGGTCGGCTGGAGCAGTGTGTTGTGATTGGTCGAGCGCTTCGAGTGTGTTTGGAAAATGTCCCACCCCCTTACCATAACCACCAGTTTAACACACTACTAACTAACTCAACCAGGCCTTTATTCTGCGTATGAATTATTATGAGGAATATTGTGACGTGTTCATTCCTGGAAGAAACTCAAGACTACAATGGAGGCGTTTCAAGTCAAGTCAAGTGCTTATTTATTGTCATTCTTCTATATAACAGGTATACATTAGAACGAGATGGCGTTTCTTCAGGCCCATGGTGCAACATGTTTCAGGAGTTCAGAAACACTCATATAGAGAAGAACTCACTTTTTCATGCTCAAACAGCAACATTACACACTAAAGACAGATGAACGTGTAATAAAGTAGAATAGGTCCTCTTTTATATTTTGAATTAATTATTTTCATTTTAGTTGGTTTCAGTAATTTTGTAGTGTTTTTGTCATTGTATTCAGTTCTGTGGTGATTTACTCATTGATCAGGCGTGCGATTGGTCGATCGCTCATGCTGCAGGCGTGCGATTGGTCGATCACTCATGCTGCAGGCGTGCGATTGGATTACATTTACATTACATTTATTCATTTAGCAGATGCTTTTATCCAAAGTGACTTACAAATGAGAGCAATAGCAGCAGTTAAACTAACAATATGCAAGTGATGACCATTCCCAGATTAATCCAATGCTTTTGTTTTATAAAGATAATAGATATAGAATAGAAGATAAAGTGTTAGTATTAATGTATTAGTATTGTACGTTTATGTAAATAAACTTTGTAAATTAATGTAAGCTAGTATTAATGTAATTAGGATTACACACTAAAGATGAAGATCTGGAATAAACTACAGGTCCCCTTGAAGTTCTGATTGTTCATGTAAATAATGCGCTGACAGTCCATTTCTTTCACTTTTTTTATTTCATTTACTCATTTCAAAAAAGTACTGTGGAGGAAAGTGGATGTTTAGAGTTTCGGGTGACGGTAGTCTTTGCCTGCAAACTTGGCCTTGTCACCGAGCTCTTCCTCGATCCTGTTGAACACAGACACACACACACAGATGAGAGTTGGCACACACACAGATTGTCCTTTAACCTGATTTGTGAGGTGTATGATGTCATCGCTGACCTCATCAGCTGGTTGTACTTTGCCAAACGCTCCGATCTGCAGGGGGCGCCGGTCTTAATCTGGTCACATGAGGAGATGTGTTAGTGTGGCAGAACATTAGCGAGGTGATATTGCGTCGCTGCTTAAAGGTGCAGTGTGTAAGTTTTAGTAGCATCTAGTGGTGAGGTTGAGAATTGCAACCAACAGAAGTTACAGTGGCCGACAGGAAGTGATGTCATCGTCTGAGACAGCAGAGAGTAGCCAGTTAAGCAATGAGTTTTTTTTTACAAAGATAAATTAAGAAATTAGGTTTACTTCATTATTCAGTAAAACAATGTTATTGCAAATATTATTGTTACTTGTTCATCATTGTGTCAGTGTTTTATCCGCTGACTTTAGCTGAAGCTTCTTTGCACGAAGAACAACATAGTGACGAAACGCGTTTGTCCGTTCAGGGCCACCGTAAAAACATGTCGATGTAAATGTATGTAGAGAGAAAACGCTCATTCTAATGTAATAAAAACATAACGGTTCATTATGTAAGGTCTTTATACACTCAAAACATAGTTATGTGTATGAGATTGCATTTGTCAACAGATCCTCCTAAATATCACACAATGCACCTTTAATGCGTATAGTGTGGCAGAACATTCAAGAACTAAGAAACGGTTGTTTCGCATTTGTTTTCGCTGTGTGATGCGTTTCGTGTACCTGTCCTGTGCAGAGACCAACCACCAGGTCAGCGATGAAGGTGTCCTCGGTCTCCCCGGAGCGGTGGCTCACCATCACACCCCAGCCGTTAGACTGAGCCAGCTTACAACTACACAAACACACACACACACACAGAGCAGTAAAACTGAGCTGTTCAATGGAGTTTTGCAACACTGACAGAGTTGAACACTGATTGAACAGAACGGAATCAACTTTGAACTGAATAATGACACTGAATTGAATTACCATTAAACTGAATTAAATTATGAATTTTGCAACATGTAACGGTTATTGAACTGAATTGAATTACCATTGAACTGAATTTAAAAGTTTATGAATTGAGCTGAATAATGACAAAATTAAATTCTGTAGAGCTGCTTTACAACAAACTGAATCAAATTCTTTTCATAATTGATGAATTCTGCAACATTAAAACTTATTGAACTGAATTAAATTAACATTGAATTGAACAGAATTCCTTTGAACAAAATTCCTATTAAATTCCTTTAATAATTGATGAATTTTGCAAATTGGTCCAACATTGAACTGAATTGAGCTGAATGACACTATTGAATTCTGTAGAGCTGATTTACAGCAGAATACGAATTGAATTTTCATAATTGATGAATTTTTGCAACATGAACGGTTATTGAATGGAATCACTGAACTGAATTTGTTTCATAGATAAATTAACATTGCCACTGTAAATGAACTGAATAGAATTAACACTGAGCAATAGAATTAATGTTGAACCGAATTGAGCTGAATGACAATTGAATTCTGTAGAACTGCTTTACAGAAGATTTTTCCATAATTGATGAACTTTGCAACACTGACACCATTATTGAACTTAATTTGAATGACACTTGTCTTACATAGAGCTGCTTTTTAGCTGAAACTGAATTTTATTGTATTTTATAAATGATAAATTTAGCAACAAAATTATTTTGCCGTTTATTACTGCGAAGCTGCTTTGTATTATATAAAACGCTATAGATATAAAGTTGACTTGACTGTCTATATCAGGAGAATCATCATGGGCCCTGTGGTGCAGCTCTGTGAGGAGGCCGTAATGGGCCCTGTGGTGCAGCTCTGTGAGGAGACCGTAATGGGCCCTGTGGTGCACCTCTGCTAAGAGGCTGTAATGGGCTCCATGGTGCACCTCTGCTAAGAGGCAGTAATGGGCCCTGTGGTGCAGCTCTGCGAGGAGGCCGTAATGGGCTATGTGGTGCAGCTCTGCGAGGAGGCCGTAAATGGGCCCTGTGGTGCAGCTCTGCGAGGAGGCCGTGCTATATACTCACGCCTGGATGGACTCGGTGACAGAGCCGATCTGGTTGACTTTAAGCAGGAGGCAGTTGCAGGCCTTCTTCTCGCACGCCTGCTGGATGCGTTTGGGGTTCGTCACGGTCAGATCGTCTCCCACCACCTGGATGTCCACAGATCCTGTAAACTTGCTCCAGTTCTCCCAGTCGTCCTGGTCGAACGGATCCTCAATGGACTGAACTGCAGAAAAGCCCAGACGCACATAAGCGGGTCTGTTTGTGAACAAACTGTGTGTGTGTGAGAGAGCCAGTGTGTGAATAAAGGTGTGTGTATGCGTGAGTGAGTAGTATGAAGCTGCAGACTCGGAGCCTGCTGCATCTACAGTCCCGCACCCTCAGACCCCTCGTTTTTCGAGACAGCGCCTCCTATCAAATTGGATCGGATAAACATTTGAAGAACTTAAGCCGAAACGTGAGTATGGTCAATTTTATTCAATGATTTCTTTTTTAATCAAACTACTTTATAGCTCATCGATACACCAACATATGATAGTTAATATTTGTGAAGATAGTTTGTAACAAAATTTGAGCCGTTAATGTATGTTTTTTCGCCTTTTTCCCCCCGAAAATATTTTGATAGCTAACGTTAGCCTTTAACCTTGGACTTTTTGTAGACAAGCCATTGTAAAAATTTGATTAAAATTAGTTGACATTAAAGTAGACCAATTAAATACATTAAGTGTGTTAATATCAAAGAATGTCATCATTAATTATTTAATCAGATTTACCTTTTTACCTTTTTTTAATTATCGGACCTTTTCTCCTAAAACTATAAATTGAATTAATTAATGCCGGAGTAATTATTTTACTTTATATAATTTATGTAGATTACTTAAATTAGTTCTTATAAAACGCAAGTATTAAAATGGATCAATATTAATTTAACTGTGATATGAAGTTGTTGCCAGCCATTTACAATAATAAAACAAAAAAAATATTATTTATTATCACACAATATTTTTGACAATGGCATTCATCTTTTATTTTAGTGAAGTTGAGGAATTTGACAGGGTGATTGCAAAAAGAATGAGAAAATAAGCAACATTTGCCTACCAGAAAGTAATTATTTTACCTTATGCATTTACATTACATTTTACATTTATTCATTAAGCAGACGCTTTTATCCAAAGCGACTTATAAATGAGTAGTTTTTTTTAATGCAATTGAAGATGAAAAGTAAAGTCACTAACACAATTCTTTCTTCCTTTTTTCTTTGCTTTGTCCTGTTTACAGCAAGATGACGGTGATCAAGGTGATTGTTAAATAAAGTACAGAATTGTTTATTATTGGTGTTTTGTCTATTATTTGAGTTTTGCTTCACATTCAAAATATCAAAAAACAGGTTTTGTAATGTTAGCATGGTATAATGTTAATTAGACCATTATAGGTTGAACTGAAAGAAAAAAAATGGAATTTGAAACATTGTACAAAAACAAACTAAAACATTGTAGCAATATAATATCACATAATATTTTTCAGAAGATAGTTCAATCTGTATTTGTATCCCTTACATCAGTAATTTTCTTTCAATTACACCCACGTTAAATAAATAAATACTGGGTAATCAGTTAGTTTGAAAACACAATGATTTTTTTTTTTTTTTTGGCACATGCATTAAGCAGGGAACGCAAATATTTATTTGGATAACTTTAAATAAATACAAAGAGACCGTAATATTGCATCCTGATGTTTTCAATGGCATTTGGATAAGGGTGTTATACGATCTTCCGAACAGCAGGAGGCGCTGTCTCGAAAAACGAGGGGTCTGAGAATGCGGGACTCTGGGTGCGGGACTGTAGATGCAGGCTCCGAGTCTGCAGATTCATAATGTTGGCGTGAGTGAGTAAGAGTGTGTGAGTGAGAGAGCCAGTGTGTGAATAAAGGTGTGTGTATGTTGTCAATATTGGACACCATTCTTCCTCTGAAACAACTTTAAATTCTGGTGTTCCCCAGGGTTCAATTCTTGGTCCTGTACTATTCTCCCTATATATGCTTCCACTAGGGTCTATTTTTAACAAGTATGGGGTCTCTTTTCATTTTTATGCAGATGACACCCAGATTTAGATCCCTTTGAAGCGTGATGATAGGCAGGCATTACAGCCCATCATGGATTGTTTGGAAGAACTAAAACTCTGGCTTGCGACCAACTTCCTGAGCCTGAATGAGAGTAAAACCGAATTTATTGTGTTTGGTTCAAATGGACACTATGTACATGATCCTGAATTTGCATCTTTGTCGCTTTATTGAACCACGGGTGTCAGAAACTTGGGTGTTTGGTTTGATATTAATCTTAAATTTGATAAGCAGATAAGTACTGTGATTAAGTCATGTTTTTATCATCTTCGTCTTCTGTCAAAGGTGAAGCCTTTTCTTTCCCTTAAGAAATTCGAAACGGTCATGCATGCTTTTGTTACATCACGACTGGACTATTGTAACTCATTGTACATCGGTGCTCCACAGGCTCGTGTTGCACGTCTACAGTTGGTTCAGAATGCAGCGGCTCGGCTTCTTTATGGGAAGCGTAAATATGAATCGGTCACGCCGATCTTGATCTCACGACATTGGCTGCCGGTCAAATATAGAATTGATTTTAAAATTCTATTGTTTGTTTTTAAATCCATTCATAATGAGGCACCACAGTATTTGTCAGACCTGCTACACCCTTACGCTCAGTCAAGGTCACTTAGATCAGCTAATTCTGGTCTATTGCAAGTTCCGAGGACTAGATTAAAAAATAGAGGAGATCGTGCCTTCTCTGCCATCGGCCCTAAATTATGGAATAGTCTCCCGGTCCATATCAGAATTGCCCCAACTCTATCGACCTTTAAGTCTACTCTTAAGACTCATTTCTTTTCTTTGGCGTTTAATATATCTTGACTCATTGTTTTATGATTTTACTTTTGTGTGTTGTACCCATTCTACAACTGGTGTTTGTAAATTGTAAAATGTTTATTCTTACATTTTATCATTACTAGTCTTTTTATTATTTTCTTTTTTCTCTCTTTGTGTGTACAGCACTTTGGTCAACTTCGGTTGTTTTTAAATGGTGCTTTATAAATAAACATTGTATTGTATGGTGTATGCGTGAGTGAGTAAGAGTGTGCGAGTAAGTGTGTGAGAGTCTGTACGTGAGAAAGCGCGCGAGTCAGTGTGTGTACCTGGATAGTTCTTAATGAAGCTCTTGTACAGATCTCCCAGCTGCTCTCCAGTGATGTGGCGCTTCGGGTCGTCGGGTGATTTGAAGTCCAGATCATATTTTCCATTCCTAAAGAACTCGGATGCTGCAACATCCATCCCGATGATGATCTTATCAGGATAGCCGGCCTTCTCGATGGCAGATTTCAACAGCTCGAGAGCTACGGAAATGCATCTTTATTAGAGAACGTTTAAACTTTTTTTGTTTTTTTTGCAGTGTATAAACCAAGTGGCAACCTTAGTGTCTCTCTTGAATCCAACACGGAAGTGACTTTTCCTTTTCAATTCATCGACTGGCCACTAGAGACCGGCTGCAAGAGAGTCAATCCCATAGACCCCAATGTAAACTTTACAGCATAAATAAACATGTTTACAGCCTGGTACAAAAAGTGGTTTTGGTCTATATAGCTAATCTTGCCCTTCATGACAACTGTGATGGGGGTGAATTTCTCTTCTAACTGTACCTTCTGCATAATTAAGGGCGTGGCCACTCGAGATACAGGTGGACTGCCGCTGATGTCACAAGCCACTTGTCTGCTGTTAGCGTCACGTCACCTAATTTTGTTTATCCGGGAGTGACGCGCTGCCAAGATGGCGGCGACCGGCTCCGCCCACTTTGGGCTTCAAAAACGCTCTTCAGAAACCTGACATCACGGACACTACGTCCATTTTTTTGTCTATGGTATAAACCATAGTCTGTAAAAAAAAGATGGGTGACGCCCCTTCACTCTTCCATTGGTGAAAAGTGAAGCCGCCAAAGTCCTAATATGGCGCTGACATCTTGCGCAAATTTGGGACCTGCTTCTGCACAGTAGTGAACGCTTAAACTTAAATCAGCGCGATTAAAATTAATAATAATAATAATAATAATAATAATAATAATAATAATAATAATAATAATAATAATAATAATTTTTTATTTGAAGTGTAATTTGATTGTTTCCATCATGTCCATTAGACTTCATGGGGAGGGTGGAGTTTATGAGCTATACTGGGACCAGCCACTGGGGGGGCGATCAAGCCACTGGGTTTATGAGCTATACTGGGACCAGCCACTGGGGGGCGATCGAGCCACTGGGTTTATGAGCTATACTGGGACCAGCCACTGGGGGGCGATCGAGCCACTGGGTTTATGAGCTATACTGGGACCAGCCACCGGGGGGCGATCGAGCCACTGGGTTTATGAGCTATACTGGGACCAGCCACCGGGGGGCGATCGAGCCACTGGGTTTATGAGCTATACTGGGACCAGCCACCGGGGGGCGATCGAGACACTGGGTTTATGAGCTATACTGGGACCAGCCACCGGGGGGCGATCGAGCCGCTGGGTTTATGAGCTATACTGGGACCAGCCACCGGGGGGCGATCGAGCCACTGGGTTTATGAGCTATACTGGGACCGGCCACCGGGGGGCGATCGAGCCACTGGGTTTATGAGCTATACTGGGACCAGCCACCGGGGGGCGATCGAGCCGCTGGGTTTATGAGCTATACTGGGACCAGCCACCGGGGGGCGATCGAGCCGCTGGGTTTATGAGCTATACTGGGACCAGCCACCAGGGGGCGATCGAGCCGCTGGGTTTATGAGCTATACTGGGACCAGCCACCAGGGGGCGATCGAGACGCTTTGTCTTCACTTTTCAGCACTTGTGTGGCGCGCTTTGTATAAACGGATGCAATAACTCGTACCCTCGTTGTTCTCGAGGATGTTGGGTGCAAATCCGCCCTCGTCTCCCACGTTGGTGGCGTCTTTGCCGTATTTGGCTTTGATGACGTTCTTCAGGTTGTGGTACACCTCAGCGCCGATCCTCATGGCCTCGTGGAAGTTCTTGGCTCCCACAGGGAGGATCATGAACTCCTGCATGGCCAGCTTGTTTCCGGCGTGAGAGCCTCCGTTGATGACGTTAAACGCCTGAAGGGAAAGAAAAGAGAGAGGGATGAGAGCGGAGACAGACAGTAGTGCTGGGGGTATACTGGTTCATACTGAATACCGGTGTTTATTTTTGTTATGATATGAGTTTAATATACGTCGCTTTTTAGTATGCCGCTTTAACAATGTTGGGAACGCGGTGCGATACTGTTTGAGAGGGTCTTTTCACTGTAACTGTGGTGATGCACAGCTGTGTGTGTTATTAAGCCTGACAGTGAAAAAAAAAGGAAAAAAAGAAATCAAAATAAATAAAATAATAAAAACACAAAAGCACATAACATTACTAAAATTTAAATAAAAACTGAAAATATAAAAACTAACTAAAATATAAGTAACACTAAAGGAATAAAAATACTAATAAAAAAAAACTTACAAAAGCACATAATTTAATAACAAATGAACTAATTGTATAAACTAAGTTATTTTAAACAATATTTAAAATAAAAAAAGTTTACAATTAAACTATTAACAAATAGAATATTATATAAATGACCTTAAAAACTAATAAAATGACAAAAGCACAAAATAAAATGACTAAAACTTAAATAAAAAAAAAAAAAAAAAAAAAGATAATTTATATATATAAAAGCTCATTTAAAATATTAATAAATATTATAATAGCATACAATACTAAAATGCCACCTCATAACCCTTAAAAATACTGTGATCTCGATGTTTGTTGGGGCGGCACACGTACGGGTACGGGGAGGATCACGTCTTTGTTTCCCGCGAGGTCTGCGATGTGGCGGTACAGCGGGACTCCCTTCTCAGCCGCGCCGGCCTTACACACCGCCAGACTCACACCCAGGATAGCGTTCGCTCCAAACTTAGCTGTGGGGGAGAGTGTGTGAGAGAAACTAATGACACGTCTTAATGTGTGAGTGAGTGTCTTAGTGAGTGAATATGTTGAGTGTCCATAAGTGTGTGTATAATTGTATGTGTGAGTGCGGGTGTGAGTGTGTGTGAGTGCGGCTGTGAGTGTGTGTATTAGTGTGTGTGAGTGTGTGTATTAGTGTGTGTGAGTGTGTGTGTGAGTGTGTGTGTGTGTGTGTGTGTGTGTGTGTGTGTGTGTGTGTGTGTGTGTGTGTGAGTGTGTGTGAGTGTGTGTGTGTGTGTGTGTGTGTGTGTGTGTGTGTGTGTGTGTGTGTGTGTGTGTGTGTGTGTGTGTGTGTGTGTGTGTGTGTGTGTGTGTGTGTGTGTGTGTGTGTGTGTGTGTGTGTGTGTGTGTTTTTACATTTGTTCTCAGTTCCATCGAGTTCCAGCATGAACTTGTCAATTTTCTCCTGATCAACCACGCTGAACTTCTGTTTAGAGACAAGGATGATGGGATGACATTGGGCAAACATTGGCTTTTCGCAGTCATTTTTGATCAGGAACAGTAAAAGTGTAACTTTTTTATATAAAATTATATAAAAATAATTTCACTGCAGTAGTAACAAAAGAAATGATCTTAGGTAATTTAGATCTGTACATGAGTGCATTTCTTCATTTGTTCAAGAAAATATGCAAACTTTCAAAACTTCACCACAGTAAACATCTACATTTCTATAAGTTGAAACAAAGAAAACAGAATTTCTAATGCATTTAGTTCATCTGGTGAAAAAAAATATATATATTTGATTGACAGGTCAAAATCATGCTATGCATATAGTGTCCAGTAGATGGCGGTTATTCACTCTGATATTTATGATGGGATGAATCAAATAAATGTGAATATTTATCAAGTAAATGGAGCATTTCATTAGTTTAAGTATTCAAATTTTATATATTTTAAGTACAAAATGTACATATATTAAATACGATGAGGTTAAAGGGTTTATTAGGTTGGAAGCCAAGAACTTTAATGGGCAAGGCAAGTTTATTTATATAAATATGATACCAAAAACCATCATGATAAACAGTGTGTAAGTTTAAGCAAACGCAGAACTGAACTAAACGTTTTTCAAATTATAAATATTTCACAAAATAATTTGCATGTTACAAATGCTATAAAATAAAAACAGTTGTGTTTCAGTTTCAAGTTGGTGTCACAAAAAATTGAGCTGCTAAAAGGTTTTAGGAACATTTCCATTGCAAATTTTCCAAGGATGAATTAGAGTGAGCTTTAGAATGATGCATAATTGATGATGATTATTAAAATATGTGAAAAAGGCAATCCATGATCTCACCTTCTCAATCAGTTTGGGAGCGATCT
Source organism: Abramis brama (assembly GCF_963993115.1). Lineage (NCBI taxonomy): Eukaryota > Metazoa > Chordata > Actinopteri > Cypriniformes > Leuciscidae > Abramis > Abramis brama. Next base: position 32,429,262 of record NC_139984.1, read on the forward strand.
CCTTGTTCACATGGTCCACGGCCTTCTGGGTACCTTAAACACACACACATATATATATTAATATTTGTCTTTGTGTGTAATGAATGAGAGGTGTGTGTGTGTGTGTGTGTGTGTGTGTGTGTGTGTGTGTGTTTGTTTATATTACATTGTGGGAACCAAATGGCCCCACAAGGATAGTAAAACCTGAGATCACCTCCATTGTGGGGACCAGCCAGTGGTCCCCATGAGGGAAATGGGTTAATAAACATACTAAATGATATTTTTTTGAAAATGTAAAAATGCAGAAAGTTTTCTGTGATGGGTAGGTTTAGGGGTAGGGTTAGTGTAAGGGGACAGAATATACAGTTTGTACTGTATAAAAACCATTACGTCTATGGAGAGTCCCCATAAAGATATGTGCGCCTGTTTGTGTTTGTGTGTGTGTGTGTGTGTGTGTGTGTGTGTGTGTGTGTGTGTGTGTGTGTGTGTGTGTGTGTGTGTGTGTGTGTGTGTGTGTGTTGTACCTTTGCCCAGGTAACGGGTTTTGTCTGCATCCCGGAGCTCCAGAGCCTCATGAACTCCAGTGGAAGCACCGCTGGGAACAGCCGCCCGGAAACGCCCTGAAACACCAGAAAACGATCAACTATTACACACTTTTCCTCAAGACGAACTAGTCTTGAGTCTTGAAGTGTGAAGATTATTGATCTACCTGCCGGTCTATTCAGTAAAGGTTGCTATGGTGTTGCTAGGTGGTTGCTAAGGAGTTGCTAATGTGTTCTGTTGTTACTAGGGCTTCACCAGATTAAGTCAGTCACTGCAGGGCTATATTTATGTAAATATATTTATGCAAATATTTATTTGGTCTATACAAAAACGTCATAGTGTAAACGTACATGAAAAAATTAAGTTAACTGAAAAATTTAACGGCATTTTCAGTCAGCCGCCAACTCGATGTACTAAAACAAGTAGGCTACAGCTAAAGTAAATAAAAACTATAGACTTTTTAAATAAAAGTGATTAAAGTGACACAAACTTAAATGAAAACAAAATTATTTCAAAATAATGAAACCACAATAGTATCTCAATGATACTAACACAGCATTTGTACCTTTGCTTGTGTAAAGATCGACTTCAACAGTGGGGTTTCCTCTGGAGTCGAGGATCTCACGAGCGTGAATCTTACTGATGGACATCCTGAGAGAGAGAGAGAGAGAGAGAGAGAGAGAGAGAGAGAGAGAGAGAGAGAGAGAGAGAGAGAGAGAGAGAGAGAGAGAGAGAGAGAGAGAGACTTTAGTTTCTTCATTTCTGTGCTTAGCAAATAAAGTCCTGTTTGTTTGTTCAGATAGCATATTTAAAACGGTCATCAAATTTTGATAGAGAAAACTATTTTTATGAATAAAAAAACCCTGAAATTGGTCAAATGAGTTAAGACCTCTGCACAAACCCTTAAAATACTGTACACACACACGGTCACCCCTCAGCTGTCTGATACAGTCTGAAGTTTCGCTGCTATTAATAGAGCGGCTACAGTAGAAGACCTCAGGAGAGAGAGTGTGTGTGTGCGCGTGCGTGTGTATGAGAGAAATCTCAGTCATACCTCGACGATTCTATATGACCTTTACAAAGCCGTGCTGAACCCCGACCTTTGTGCAAAACATTCTGACCTTTGCATTTGAGCAATGACACTGTATGCCAGTCACACACACACACACACACACACACTACGCAGCTTTATAGATTAGGCCGACACCGTAGATCTGATTTAATTCAATTAATCGACACCAGATCTTCTAAATTTCAATTTGATGCTGTTGGTACAAGGTTTTTTTTACAAGTTTTGCAGATTTGTGGTTGAATATAACCATGTAAACAATGCAAATGTAATTTTTCTCTGACTGACAGACATGCAGATGGACTATGGAAGATTGTTTCTGCCATGAAATAAAGACGGACTTTATAACTCATAACGTTTTCTCAGAACTGTAAGAAAAACTCATTATTGCAACAAAAAAAAAAATCAGAATTCTGAGAAACTGACATTAATAGATTTTATATTCCATGGCAGAAACAAGCGTCCATCCATGTTACATTAGGGTTTTTTTTAACCTAATTTTTCATATTTCAGAGATAAAGCAATGTTTCAATTTGTAAACCAAAGTTCTCATTTTTGATACCAGTTACCAATCACTTATTTATTTTTTCAATCAAGATATTGATACTTTTTATAATCATCATTCATTACAATGTCTTTATTCAAAGTTTTATCAGTTTTTCTGCAAGATGGACAGAGCATAAATCGCCAATCACAGCACAGCATTTTATCGAGCGCGCGGAGCTGCCCACGGACGTGTGGCACGTGATCATACAAATCCTACTATCTATAGGCGCGTGCACATTGACGCAACAATCAGTTATTAAATAACCACCTAATGACGCAATGTTTAGCCTTTAGCAATATTTGGACTTTACCCGAAGTGTAACTTTTATATAGGTTTTTTTATTTATTTTTATTCGTAAATAAAGTTATAATTGTGCATCGTATGTCATTTATTAGTCATGATGTTAAATCTCCACTGATGGTCCCTGTAAAACATTACTTTAACCGTAACGTTTCCGATCTAAAGCCGAAGAATCTGATGGTGCCACCGGAAGCGTGAAGGTCATTTACTAACAGAAAGTTTAACGGTCTTAAATCTGCACCGGTTTAACAAACTCAGCGTTCATCTACAGTCTAAAACATTACACACTATATCTCCTAACAGCAAACTTACACACTCGTCCAGTTTCTCAGGCTGAGTAAAGTTTAATATTAATAAGATCTACAGGTCCCAGATCAGAAGACGCGTCAAATAACGACAGAGATTAGCGAGAGCTCGGTCATTAGAGCTGATCTCAGATCAGATGCTCCAGTCAGGAAGTAAATCCACATTAGACTTTAACGCACTTTTGCAGATCTCGTGCACGCGCCCGTTCGATACCGCAAAACAAAGTGTCAGAAAAACTCTCATAAACACACAATTGCAGTGAAATGCGTGCGTCTTTACCTGAGGGCGATTCGCGTCGGTGTCAGTCTCGGCGTTTGACAGGGTGTGAATGAACAGTGAAATTGCAGCGCCGCAATTTATAGACAGTCTCTAAACTACGTTCCCGTATATGGGAGAAACTTTAGGGAGCGTCTAAAAACACCAGACGCTTACAGAGCGCGCGAGTGTTTCAGGACACGCATGTTTTATATTACAACAAAGTAATTCAATATAAATGTAATTGTCATCAGTTTGAAGAGACAGTTAATCATTTGTTTTGGGACTGTGTGTGTGTTGCAAAGTATTTTAGGTTGACTTTTCAATCTTTTTTAAAAGGTATCTTCAAACTTCTGTATCCTAAGCCAAAAAAAAAATGTTTTTGGTGACTCTTCTCATTTTAATTTTCTACTTTTTTGCCGAATTTTATATTCAAATCCTTCTTTTTTATTTTTAAGAAAAAGTTTGGTATAAACTCCTTGAGGAATATATATATATATATATATATATATATATATATATAATCACTCGTTTAAACAATATGCATCTGCTTTGAATGATGCTAGAAACCATGACGCACTTCTTTTAATTAATTTATTGTAATTTACCCAGGCACTATTATATTTATATAATAACCTGGTGTGGTTGTAACTAGTCAAACCCACATCAGGCTTTATATACAGGACAAAACCTGAATACATACACACATCAGGCAATAAAGCCTTAAATCAGCAGCTAATGTAGTTGTAGTGCCAATGTTTGACATTCTACCAGATCAGTCTTGGCATTTGTAGATTAACGGTCACTTATTCTGGAAATGTTTGGAATGGATTGTATACTTCTACACTGCATACTGAAGAGTGTGTGCTGTGAGTGCCTGTTATTTAGACAGATGTTAAATATAATGCAGTTTGTAACTGTAAACATCAGGTTTATTCCTCTGGTTAAATACGGCAAATCTTAGTCAATATATTATGAAGCCTGGGTATTCCACGCATACTGAAAATGAACATGCAACTGCATACTGCAAAATTAGTACAAGTTATATGGTTGTATGACCAAGCCACCTGTGAACAAAAGGCCTGTTTGATTCCATGCTCTTCATCCAATGTCAAATGTGTACGATCAGGTCAGCCTATACGTCATTACTGCATAACTTTATAAGCATTAATGTTATTATATGTGCAAATGAGCAACATTTTAACATATTTGTGATAATTAGGGCCTCTGCTATGTCTACACTTAAAATATGCTTGCTGCATGAAGTATGATAATATGGCTGAATGTGTATGTTCCAGATCAAGTCTATGGAAGCTTGTTTCCGCCACAGAATAAAACATTTTAAAAGATAATTGAGACTTTATTTATCAGAATTGCGAGATATAAAGTCAAAATGGCGAGATATAAACTCGCAATTGTGAGAAATAAACTTGCAATTCTGACTTTTTTCCGCAGAAGCGAGTTTATATCTCACAATTCTGACTTTATAACATGCAATTGCGACTTTATATCATGCAATTCTGACTTTATAACTCCAATTCTGAGGAAAGATGTCAGAATTGCGAGATATAAACTCGCAATTGCAAGAAAAAAGTCAGAATTGCGAGTTTATATCTCGCAATTGTGTTTAAATCTTGCAAATTGCGTGTTATAAAGTCAGAGGTGCGAGATATTAACATGCAATTCTGAGAAAAAAAAGTCAGAATTGCGAGATAAAAAGTTGCAATTACCTTTTTTTATTTTTTTATTCTGTGGCGGAAACAATCTTCCATAAGAGTCAGATATTTATAGATCAGGGATTAAAGAAAGAAGAGAACAATGATTGGGGACTGTCTTTTTCTTTCGGCCGAGGTGTAGAAACACTCAGACTCTCCCTAGTCGACCTCCAGACTTGAATGAAAGGTCAGGGTTGAATTAAAGGGGGAAATGTGAGAGTGCGTTTGGGTTCGGACCTAAAGGGCACCTATGATGATCACACACACACACACCGCACGCCTCTCTTTTCCCTGTTTCCCCCTCTCTACCCTTTAACACCAGGCTAAAATTAGTTTCACTATCATGAGAGCTGACGGACACTTGTGTTGTTCGGGATTCACAACACTTGACATTCAGCCGTTATGTACGGCGTTAAATATGTCAAAAATAGTGTCGACTGCTTTGAGCGATACATTCGCTTTTTTGGGCTTCAAACTCCCATTCACTCCCATTATAAAGCTCGGAAGAGCTAGGATATTTTTTAATATTGATCTGATTGTGTTTGGCTGGAAGACGAGAGTCACTTGAGGGTGAGTAGATTATGGGATAATTTACCTTTCTGGGTGAATTAACCCTTTAAGGCCTATTCACACCAAGAACAATAACTATACAGACAACTATGATAACCTATATTAACCTCCACACAAATGGACGATATTGTTTTGGTTATTAACTCGTGCTGCAGTTTTGTCCTCTAAATACTCTCAGAGTTGGAGTAAATCACTCTGCAGAAGTAGCAGTGCTTCACCTTCTGAGAATATAGTTCCCAGTATGTGTACGGTTAGAAGATGGCTATGTCTCAGGTGACCTTGTTATTTGACTATACAAATCACAACATGTAAATAGGAAAATGTTGGCGTTATTTTGTCACTTATTGGGAGCAGTATGCTAGATGGAGCCATTTACCTCCAGTGTTTGTGCTAAGCTAGGCTAGCGGTGGGTGCGTCAGACAGAGTTACGGCACGCACGGAGATGAGAAGGGTATGTGTGGACTTATCTAACTCTGGGGGATACGGTGAATAAGATAAAGTCCCAAAAAGTCGTCATGTTCCTTTAAATGCTCGAGCTTGTTAAAGCAGGATGGATTCTGATTGGCTGTCAATTTTTCAAATCCTTCATCAACTGAAAAAAGCAAAAAACATTCTGAAAGAGATTTCCAGCGATATCTCACTGTGTTGTTATTGTTATACTTGTGGTGTGTGGACTCTGCTATTCTTTTATATTTCTGAACGATTTTAAAACTATATCGTTATCGCTATAGATATCGTTCTTGGTGAGAACAGCCTTTAGAAAAAAGGTTCAGTGTACATCTATAGAACCCTAGTGGAGAAACAAAGAGAAAATGATTGCTTAATACTTTCGTCTTTAACAGGTTATTTAATTTTCTTTGGAGTGAAAAAGTATGTTTACAAGCTTTTTTAATTCATAAAATGTAAGTAAAATTAAAACAATACTTATTAATCAAAATGTCCCAGTCAGCAAATTACCTTTGGCAAAGATGTGGGCCAGATAAACAGCTGAGCTGTGGCCCAGATTAGTTTGTGTTTGCCGGCCCAGATATGGCCCACATCTCCTTTGCCAGAACTGAACCAAAGGACTGCCATAACTCCACCAAGCATGAGCCAAATACTACAATTTCATGTGGCCCATATGTGGGCCTGGTATGCAACTTTAGTATGGTTGAGTTCTGTTAAAATCTAACGGCCCTTATGTGGCCCACATGCAGCTGACAGTATTTAAAGTCTTATTAACTCACAGGTAAATTAAACACTCAACAACAAATGTACTCAAAACTATTTATTTTGACAAGCATTTAAATAATTACAGCTAAAGTGTTGTACTTAATTACAGTAGTATTCAGTTGAAAACATTTCATAAAAATAAATATAATTACAGCAAAAGTTGAATAATAATTACAGTAGTATTCAGTTGAAAACATTTATCAAAATAAATATAATTACAGCAACAGAGTTGAATTTAATAATTACAGTAGTATTCAGTTGAAAACATTTAAGAATACATAATTACAGCTACTCAGTTGTACTTATTTTAAGTAGAATTCAGTTGAAAACATTTAAGAATACAAATTAATAATATAAATAGCATTCAAAGCTAATTTTTTACACCAAAGTTCAAAACACTCGATCAAAGCGTGTATTAATGTTATGTTTAATTAGTCTAATGAGAGTAATACAAATAAATCACAGTTGGTAAAGAGAACTTTAAAGAGAAATTGAGAAAGTTAAAGCAAACTTGAAAGGTAAAGAGTTGTTGATGAGAAGTGTGTTGATGTGCAGAGAAGTCTCCAATGAGGGTCGGCATCGGCAATGTGTTGACCTTTTCCAGTAAGGGGATTCTGCCTGACTGCACCTGCAATAAAGAAGAATTTAAATAATGTTAGCAGCAATACAACCTGGAAGATAGAGCTGCAGTAGAATGAAGAAAAAAATCGTTAATGTAAATATCCTTTAATATTTTAATTGCAATTATTAACAAATTAAACACCTCTGAATTACCAGTGTATGAAAGTTTTTTTCCAGTAAATTTTCAAAAGGAATTGCAAATTGTATTTTTCAATATGTGGGCAAGAATTATACCGTAATTCCTTATGACAAATTATTTCAATTTTTAGAATACTTTTGCACCAACAACCGGTTAAAATTTACAGCACTGCATGCATTCTGCTTCTTTTTTAAAAAAAAGACATGCACACTCTAATGTAAAAACACACCAACACAGATAGCATTAATGTCATGTTATAGTCCAAAAACAGAGTCTAAAATAAGTGTTTTTACTAACACAAAATAAACTCAAGATAATCTGCAATGAATGCGAGACAATTTGGAAGCAGAAACACACAAACAATAATGGGCCAAGTACTGAATGCAAGGAGGAACATAAAGGGTTAGTTCACCCAAAAATGAAAATTCTATCTGTAATTACCCTCAAGTTTTTCCAACTTCTGGGTTGTACGTCAGAGCGTAGACTCACTATTGGCCGACGCTGGTCATGTGTGGGATGCTGGCCAATCGTGAGCCTACGTTCTGACGTACAACACAGAAGCGCTGTGCTGTTACACTACGTTGAATAAAGTCTTTATTTTAGCTTATTTTGCACACAAAAAACCCATAAGAAAATTTTTAAATAAATAATTTATTTTCGACACTTGATAAACTTAAGGTTCAGCCATTGTATTCTTGGACTATTTTAACAATGTCTTTACTAACTTTCTGGGCTGGCAAGTTTCAATAACAGAGAAGCCTATGGAGGAGTGAGGCAGCTCTCAGATTTCATCATATAAATTTTAATTTGTGTTCCGAAGATGAACGAAGGTCTTACGGGGGTTGGAACAACATGGGTGAGTAATTACTGACAGAATTTTCATTTTTGGGTAAACTAACCTTTTAAATACACAGTGATAATGAACTAAATACAGATAGTTGTAGGCATGCGCTGGTATGAGACTTTGACAGAATGATAATCTTATATTGTGATTACAGCTTTAAAATGTATAATTGAAACGATATGATTCGCAATATATAAAAAATAACTTTCTTTAAAAACAAAACATAAAACTTCTAAATAAAAAATGCAGTCACTTAAATGAGCCACGGATGTGATCAGGTAATGACAAAAAAAAGTTGTTTGGTTCGATACTGAGATAACAGAAATAAAAATACAATGTTCTAAAGCGGTTTTGAAAAGTTGTGTATTGTGCAAAGTGCTATACAAATAAAAGTGACTTCTAAAAAAGGTCTCACCAATGACAACTTCCTTTAAGACCAGGCGTTGGACACCAATCTTCCCATTGACTTCTCTCCAATTCATAACGTGCTGCAGCAGTTGTAAAAGTGGCTTTCAGCACTCTCCACACGGTGTTATCCAGGTCAAAGCCACCAACCAGACCCAGACAGGTAATCTGATAGGAAAAAAACACATTGTGTAAGTGGTTGAAATATGCATTTAAATAGACCACCCTAAAATGAAAGTGCTTTTATATTAAAAAATGAACTATAAACTATTACTTACTCCATCTGAAACCATATTTTCTATTTTAATATGGAAATTATTGTCATTGCCCCACCCATACCGCACATTAGGGCTGGGCGGTATGACAGTATACCATAGCATGGCAGGGCTCGCAAAATTTCAAAATCGCTGGTAGCCCTTCGGGCAGGCACTCTTCAGATTTTGGTAGCCCGAAATTAATTTTACTAGCCCATATAAAAAGACTACAATTTTTAATGTAGAATATTGGTTAGGAGTCAAAACAATGAATCAAAAACTTTTTCAAAACACAAATATCAACAAATATGCATCTGGTTCTAACTGAACTGAAATTTGTGTGACCAGTATGGAACATGAATCAGTCATGTCTGTGGCTTAGCCCCCAATGAGGGTATGATAAAAAATAAGTAACTCTTTAGTTTAGGGTCTAATACTCACTATTAACTTGTTTCATTAATATGCAGATGGCAGGGTTTTTTCATCACTGAGGTCCCGAATGTGAGATATGCTAGTCAGGGGGGTCGGGGGCACCCCCGAGAAAATTTTTATTTCTCTGATCTACATATGTGCATTTTAAGATGTTTTGAAGGCCAAAAAAAAAAAGGATAACAATAGCTTTAAAACCATGTAAGTGGGCAGCTGATTATTTTTCTCTCCTCATCAGCATCACACTCCTATTCTCTTTGTTTTTA
>NC_139984.1:32446415-32481415 GCF_963993115.1 Abramis brama
ATGCGGTCATGTCAAAAACAAGTGGATTGATTTTCCCTCCATGAGCATCTTTTATTCCTTTAGCAATGATTATCGCTGAAAGAGAGAGAGAAAGAGAGAGAAATAAATCTCACGAGCACGTGTCCAGGTCAAATATACCCCCAGAGTCGAAAGAAATATAAAAAAACATATAGAAATAAATTCTATATTATTTATACATTCAAATTAAATATAAAATAAGTCTTTTTTTTATATAATACTTGTGTATGCTTTATATAAAAAACATGTCTAGATTAAAGTTCATCTCAAAATCTAAAGAAATATAAATTAATTATAAATTTAAATTAAATATAAAATAAATATTTTAAATATATTTACATAATATTTGTGTATACTTTAATTATAAAACATGTATAGGGGAAATCTACCCCAGAATCTTAAGAAATATAAATATAAATAAAATATAAAAGATAAATTAAAATTAATTGATAAATAAATTTGCATGTAATATTTGGATAAACTTTATATAGGCTTATAAAACATGTCCATATTCACACCACAATCTAAAGAAATAAAATGACATTACATTTGTAAAATATGAATTAAAATTAAATATAAATATATTAAATATGTTATAATATGTGTATATACTACAGTATAATATACAATAATTATATTTAATATATCAAGAAAACAAAGTATTTTTTAGAAGCACTGAAACATTTTGCATTGTGTGACACTCAACATCCTGTAAAGTGAAAATCTCATCCACTGCACTGTAATGCATCCGGACATTGAAGATTGTTAGTCACCATGATACACATATTTTATGGGTCTCACCTTTCTGAGTTCTGCCGATGGTGAATGAAAAAGGGTCGGGCTCTTTCTCTGAGGTCTTCATCTTGATGTCCATGGTGTTCTGGCCGTCCACATTCAGAGCGTCTCTCAACACTGTGCACTTCCTGCCAGCCAGAGTCACACCATTGGCAAACATTGTCCCGCGGTCACTGGCTATAATAGCCTGAACCTCTTTTGCCTACAGAGACACACACACACACAAACATACTGTGAGTGTGGACTGTGGGTGATAAAATGGTCCAGAACACACATGCTGAAACATGTAGAAACATTTCACACACAGATTCTTGCACGGCTCATGTTTTGTCATGTTCCTGAAGACGACGCTCACCTCAAGACAAGCAAAACACACACCATAAATCTGCCTGTGTTTGAATGTATTCCAGAAGATTCTTAGATTGATTATTTTATTTCAACAAGATTTTAGGTTTAAATGCACATTAAAGTATAAAGAAGTGTATATTTTTAGATGCTGAACTCACTGAGTTTCTCGCTGTTTACATTTTAGGTGGTTCTGTGGTTAGATGAACCAGCATGAACACTACAACAACCCCAGATAATCTGCGGTCATGTGATGAATTCACTGTTTCTCTTAAAAGGGACTTTCACAGTATGAGGCAGACAGCATCTCTAAATTCTTTAAAAGTCTGAGCTGCATGTTACAACAAGAATGGGGAAACAGAAACGCACAACACCACAGACACACACACACACACACACTCACAGACAAACACACACACACACACACACACATACATAAAATACATATATATATATATATATATATATATATATATATATATATATATATATATATATATATATATATATATATGTATGTGTGTGTGTTTGTCTGTGTGTGTGTCTGTGCTGTTGTGCAGTCGTGTTTCTGTTTCCCAATTCTTGTTGCATGAATAATATATATATATATATATATATATATATATATATATATATATATATATATAAAGTGATCTCAAAATCAAGTCAAAATGAAAGTTAGCGAGAGGAACCCAAGAAAGGAAGTGCACACACACACACACACACACACACGGTGTTGAAATAATCAGCGGTCAAAACTGAATGTTGCTTTACATTAGACGCAGAGAAGATAGTTTCACTTAATGGAGAATGTCTCTCATACAAATGTATTCTAAATATTTAATAGCTGATGATATACATAAAATCATCTGACATTCAGAACGAGAGCGTGCTCGCCATGGGCGGAAGCGAGGCGCGCGCGCGCAGAGAGAGAGGTCCCCACTTCCGCCTTTCAGCACGCATGACCAAATAAGGAGCAGTTCACAGATCTCCGCGCGACTGCTGTGAGGAAATTCAGCGCGAATGAATTAACGGTCGATCTGAAGGAGAGATATATTCTTGTTACCCTGAATCAAACTAATGAAAACTGCAGTAATTTACTTTCACGAAACTTATCGCAAGGTTTGTGGCTTCACACAACGAGAACTACCGTTATCATCAGCAATGCTGCGAGCGCATCCTGATTTCCAACGACTTTTATAAGCGGACGACAGAACATGTAAGTAAAAAAAACAAAACAAAAACTAGTGCCATTCAAATAAATAAGTACGTAAATAAATAAAACATATCATAATCAAATGAAACAAGCGAATAAAAATAACATTTGGTCTGTAAATGTTGTACCGTGACTTGGCTAAGCCAGCCGCCCGGCGCCGAAGCCCAAACGGACTCCTGACCCGGTGTCAACCCGAGAATGGCCGCATCATCCACCCATTCGCTCTTGGTCAGGTTGCTGATGTAGCTGTCCCAGCTCATGACTGCTGCTTTAGATCTGAGGAGCAATCAAACACGATCAAATATCATTAATATTAGTATAAACACGCCCAACTTTTCTTTACTCTGCTGCTAAAGAGAACTTCGATCGCGTCACTTAGCCTATCATCCATGCCGCGAAAGCTCCAGGAAAGAGATTAAAAAAACAAAAGCGATAAGAGAGAGAAAGTACCTGAATGCGTCTCTGCTCCGATGCAAAGTGAGTTTGAGGAAGTCCGTGTTGGTTTATATGCAGCAAGGCGCGCGCCCTGCCCTACGGGCCACTTCCGCACCGCGCGAGACGCTTATGCTAAACATATAATGAAGATGCACTGTTTGCACGATACGTTCACGTCGCAAAGTTTGCTTTTTAAATTCGTTGACTGCATCCAGAACTGAGATTTGCAGCTAAACAAATGAGTGGATAAATCAGTGACAAGAGTAGCACATAGGCACACTCAGTGCACAAACTGTAGTGCATTGTATATTTAAATGCATTTGTGATAAAGGAGGAATAAAGCATGTGCTAAATACAATCTGGATTAAAGAAGAATGCAAGTTTGCAGTCTTTGTCATTATTCAAATACAGTAGTCAACATTTGAAGTGGATCAAAAAAGTTAATCAAAGTTGTAGACAAGTAGACAAGAACATTGTTCAAAATTCATGTATAACTTTGATGAAAGGTTTTGATTCACTTCAAATGTTGAGTAATGTATTTGTTATGTGCAATTGCATTTTAAAGGGATAGTTTGCCAAAAATTTTAAAGTGTGAATGTTGGTTACATAGTTCTCAGTAGCCATTGACTTCCATAGTAGGAAAAAAAGTCAATGGCTTCTGTCAACTGTCTGGTTGTCAACATTCTTCAAAATATCTTATTTTGTGTTTAGCAGAAGAGAGAAACTCATGTATGGTATGGAACAACTTGAGGGTGAGTAAATGATGACAGAATTAAATTTTTGGGGTGTTTGGAGTGTTCCATACAAATATAAAACAACAAATGTAAAAACACCATACAAGTATCATAGTCATATGATAGTTTTGAATGAGGAACAGACTAAAATCGCATCTCTCAAATCTTCTTCACACTTCCACATGTTTGAAATGGCACATCGCATTTTGATTACATGCCACCAGCAAACAAAAATATGTTCTGATAACATTTGCTAACATTCCCAATAAGTTATGAAAACGTTATTTCTGGATGGTCTCAGAATGTTTAAAATGTCCAGAAAAAAAAAAAAAGGAAGTAAATGCGTTCTAAAAAGTTCAATGACCAAAGTATAAATAACATTCTTGTGCTGACGTTTTGAGAACATTATTAAAGACTACATAACTTTAAACCAAAGTTCTAACACTGGAAGAATGTTTGAAAGAACCTTGCCAGAACTTTCTGAAAACGTTCCCTGTTAGCATGGATTGCATACGAGCCATATGGACTGCAGTTATGATAGTTTTATGGTGTTTTTTAGACTAAAGGTGTTAAAAAATAAATACGACCTTGCGTCAATCGCGCTTACACACTGCCTTCGAAACTTGAAGTAAATGCATAGCTAACATTAACAGACAATGAGCAATATATTTTTAAAAGCATTCATTAATCTTCGTTTATGTTAGTTAGTTAATGCTAACTTTGACGTTACTAGTTAACTAGCTAACTAAGACGTTATTAGTTAATGCTAATAAGAAAAATTGTATCAGGTTAAATTTTCTGCGTTTTTCGCATCCGTAGCAAGCATTTTGAGAGGTGTTTTGACAATTCAGAGCCACCGTACAAGCAAACGCGAAAATCCAGAATGGCGTCTGACAAGTCGATCCACTTCGTCTCTCAGTACAAAGCACTGCATGACAAAGAAAGTGTGAAATACAAAAGAGAAATGAATATAAAGACAGATTGTGGCAGAGGATTGCGGAACAGCTTGGAAAACAGGATGATCCTCCTTCTCTGCGCAATCTCAGTATTGGATGGACCCAATATTTCCTTTTATCGGGTCAATATTTCCTTATTGAGAGGACAACAAAATCATCCTCACTGCTTGAAGACTCCATTTTGTAATGTTTTGCTAATTTTTTCGCAACGGATTAATTAATACACATCGTACTCCGTGAGCAAGGTTTCTGTGCGTGACGAGTTTTTAGGATGATGAATACGAAATATGAAAATTTTGGACTTGGTGTGCTTTGAGAACAGGAAAAGAGCTGCATTAAGATTCTTCAACCATTCTTATTTTGTGTTTCACAGAAAAACGGGATTGACTGCCTCTGAAACTTTCGTCCGACATAAAAAAATGTTGGATGGAAGTAAATGCATAGCTAACATTAACAGACAATGAGCAATATATTTTTAAAAGCATTCATTAATCTTCGTTTATGTTAGTTAGTTAATGCTAACTTTGACGTTACTAGTTAACTAGCTAACTAAGACGTTATTAGTTAATGCTAATAAGAAAAATTGTATCGGGTTAAATTTTCTGCGTTTTTCGCATCCGTAGCAAGCATTTTGAGAGGTGTTTTGACAATTCAGAGCCACCGTACAAGCAAACGTGAAAATCCAGAATGGCGTCTGACAAGTCGATCCAATTCGTCTCTCAGATCAAAGCACTGCATGACAAAGAAAGTGTGAAATACAAAAGAGAAATGAATAGGATTGCGGAACAGCTTGGAAAACAGGATGATCCTCCTTCTCTATGCAATCTCAGTATTGGATGGATCCAATATTTCCTTTTATCGGGTCAATATTTCCTTATTGAGAGGACAATAAAATCATCCTCACTGCTTGAAGACTCCATTTTGTAATGTTTTGCGAATTTTTTCGCAACGGATTAATACGCATCGTACTCCCTGAGCAAGGTTTCTGTGCGTGACGAGTTTTTAGGATGATGAATAAGAAATATGAAGATTTCGGACTTTAAGAACAGGAAAAGAGCTGCATTAAGATTCTTCAACCGTTCTTATTTTGTGTTTCACAGAAAAACAGGATTGAGAAAACACAAAGGTGAGGAAATAATGACAAGAATCCTTATTTGTTTCCTTTTAAAGCTTGTCAAACAGAATCTTGTGTTTGAAGATTCTCAGATGGACTTGATTTGATTCACAGATGCAGTTTCACTCAAGTCCCCCCTTCCTAAGTTCATTTTGACTTTGGTTTTGGGTTAAATCTGAGTTAAAATGTACAAGTTTGAGCTGATCTGGAGTTTGTCGTGGGTTAGGCCGAAGTTTGGCCGTTTGCAAAGCGACAGAGAAAAAAAGGAGGCGGCAAAATACAGCAGATCTTCACCACAACATCCTGTTTGTGAATCTGCAAACTGCATGATATGACAGGAAGAGTTACAGAGACAGTGAATGAGATGAACTGAATTTCATTCCACTACTGTATATGACTGTGAGAAGATGCTGTGGTGAAGATAATCTCTCTTCTCATGTTGTCCTATCAGAGCTGACCAGACGACACCGAGAAGTGACCACTGAAGGAACCAATCAGATTGTGCCATGCAAGAGAACGAGGCGGAAGCAGAGTTGTAACATTTCACCCGTTAACAGGGGCGAGGGAAACCGGTCAAGAACATGCCAAATTTAGTCTAGGGTTCAAAAGAAAAACTTGCAACTATATTGTGCATTTCATTTTTTATTAGTTGCATTCAACGCTTTCACTTTTGAGGGACTTTTTATTTGTGATTCACATTACATTTTCTGGTACACTGCCATTAGTTAGGTGGCATAACCTAAAAATGAACAATACTTCTATAGCGTTAATGTTCATTTTTAACATTTAATGATACATTTTTAAAATCAATTGGTTGTTTTTGTGAATTTACTTCCCAGTGCATTAACTAACCAACAAAAACGAAGATTAATGAATGCTTTTAAAAATATATTGCTCATTGTCTGTTAATGTTAGCTATGCATTTATTACGAGGCAGGCAAATACACACACATGCAAACACACAGGGCACGTGACAGTTACTGCACAATTGTTGTATTGCAGTAATGTTTCAAAAGTGTTTCAGTCTAGAAAATGGGTAGTACTTTACAAAAAGTTTCCATTTGTTAACATTCGTAAATGCATAGCTAACATAAACAGAAAATGAGCAATATATCTTTAAAAGCATTCATTAATCTTCGTTAATGTTGGTTAGTTAATGCACTGGGAAGTTAATTCACAACTTTTTGATTTTAAAAATGTATCATATATCAATATTAAAAATAAAAATATTTAAAATAAACATTAACGCTGTATTGTTCAATGACATTTAGTTAGGTAACATGAATTAACAATGTACCAGAAAATCTAATGTGAATCACAAATAAAAAGTCCCCCAAAAAGTGAAAGGATTGGATGCAAATAATAATAAAAAATTAAATAGATTTTCTTTATGTAAAATATAATTTCCAGTTTTTCTTTTAAAATAACAGTAACACTTTACAATAAGGGTCATTAGTTAACTACATTAGTTAACATGAACTAATAATGAACTTCACTTAAACAACATTTATTAATCTTTGTTAATGTTAATTTCAATATTTACTAATACTTTATTAAAATCTTGTTAACATTAGTTAATGCACCGTGAACTAACATGAACAGCTTTATTTTTATTAACTAACATTAACAAATACAGTAACAAATGTATTGCTCATGGTTATTTCCTGTTAGTTAATACATGAATTAATGTTAACTAATGAACCTTGTTGTAAAGTGTTACCCAAAATCTCTAAAGAGTTTAGAAAACAGATCTACTGGAGCTGAGGAATTCATGCTCATGTTCTCACTGGTTTAACCAGAGTGAGAGACGTTTCTATCATAACATGCGAACACACGCTGACTAATGTAGTGAAAAGAGAATGTATGCCTGCGAGGCAGGCAAATACACTAACACACACACACACACCCACAGGACTAGGAATCTTTTTGCTGGCTGTGTAGAATGTATTTGAGGCCAGCGCAGACAGAGCAGAGACATCTGTATCTTTGAGTTTATCAAGACAATTGATCAGCGATAGGCCTTTTTGAGCGAAGCAAGCAGAGAGATTGCATAATCATAGATCTTCAGCCAATAAAAAGCTCATTAGATCACTAAAATAATACTACAAAGTCCAGAGCTCTAGATAAACTCAGATGAACAGTTGAACAGAAGGTTCTGTGCCTTCTTGCATAAAGCATATAAAAAATAAAAAAAAAATCTTACAATTTATACATTTGTGAATTTCAGTCATGATGGTTCTTTTCCATAACATTGACTGTGGTAACAAGAATTTGGCTATTAACGTAACATTTTAATTCTATTCTGCTGAAATGGGCGAAATGACTTTGATTGAGATTCAAAGATCCCAGTCGGTAAAACTATCAGAACTTCCCATCACTACTTTACATCCGTCTAGTGCGCGTTTAGATGGAAAAACACGTTCTGTGTGAACCGAGCCTAACGATCAGCTGGTTTACATGATAAACATTTTAATTTAGGTGTTTATTAACGTATAAACATTGATCAAATTACAGACTTAGCACACAGACGCTGTGTCACTCGCAAGAACAAACTCATCGAATCTTGCAGGTCAAACACATGAACGACCCATTACTAGTGAAGTTCTCCCAACCTATGTTATACTTAGGAAAATGACAGTTAAGGGGCTTTATGCAACACTTATCTTTTTTTAAAAGGTATTTTTAAAATTACGTAGACATTTATTAAATTATAATGACATTTCACCTAAAAAAACAAGCAAAAAAAATGGATTAGATCCACATAAATAAATAACCTATAGCTGAAGCGGATGACCTCAAATAAAAAACAACAGTGTCAAATAAAACTACTGACTTACAGTCACTGATTATGAATAAATTTGACGCTTACTGCTTGATAAATCCACATATACAAGTAGATTGAGTGCATAGAAACTCTTTTGCAGTGGTTTGTGGAAGTGGGCTGTGGCTGATGAAAGTCTGTGTTGTTTCCATTGTAACAATGCCTTCTCTGACTGTGGGATTATGGGTAGTGTAGTCCCTGTCAAATTTTAAACGCTAAGTTAAGTTAAAATCACATTGACATGTGTCTACGACAGAAGCTTATGACGACACTTAAACTCGGTGAGTTTGTCCTGAAAGGTTTATGTGTTATGAATATATTCTTTTTTTTGTCTGAGGTATACCTTCACAGCCATGCTAATTTCTGTTTTATAGGTTGAAGCTAGATGGAAATTCTACAGTCTAACAATACGCTGTCGATGTCGGCTTGTATTTCTGGGTGGAGTATGTGGTTGGCTAAGAAAAAGCCTTGTGTGTGAAGAGGAAACTCATTTGCCAGTCAAATGTGGAAGAAAATGTCCATTCTGCAAATGTAATGAGCTTTGAGAACAATTGTGTGCTTTAAAATAACAAAAAAAAACCCGAAATGACACACAACATACTGCCATGAAGGTAAAGCAACCAAACAAAACGCATGATTTTAAGAATAAATCCTATTACTTAGTGTTCAGGTTTTTATCACATCACTGTGGCTTCTAGATTTTGTGGGTCAACCACTTTTAAAATGTCAAAATTCTGTTCCAGATCAGGGTTAGCACCACATTCACAGGGTGCAATTGCACTGATAAAGTTCTAGTGTGAAACAGTCCAATGCTAGAGTGTTAAGGTGAGATGTTGAGCAGACAACCAGTCATAAACTGCTCAGATATAACCCAATAATAAAGATGCAAAAACCACCAAAAAAGGAACACACACACACACACAGAGCTTCATTGCTGCACTGACTCAGTGACTTCCTGTCTCTGACAGGAAGTGGAGAAACTGTCTGTTATGCATGTGAGGATTCTCATCTGATCTTAAACACCCTCCTCTCAGTTTCTTTCTTATTTCCACTCATCCTGTTCTCTTCTCACAACCTCTTCCTTTCATATAACCTCTGTTTGATTGCACACACACACATTTCACAGTATTAGTGAGGACATTGCCTAGACTTCTGTTGATTTTATATCAGGTTAATTTTCTGTTTTCTCTATGGCCCAAATCAAGCCCTACCCCTAAACACAACCCTCACAGAAACATCTGCAAAACACTAGATTTAAATATAAAAGGCTGATTTATAAGCCTTTTTAACTAGTGACATTAATATAATGTCCTCACTTGTCGGTTGTCTCTATACAAGTGAGGACATTTGGCTCTCACAAGTTTAGCCACACACACACACACACACACCTCCCTCAGTATAATATGCCCTTTTTAGGCAAACTAGGAAGTGAGAGAATGTGGGGGAGATACTGAAAAAGTGTCAGTGAGAAAGTGAAAGTCTAAATGCAGTTCACACATCACATTAAAGTCCACACGTGTCTTTTTTAGGTATCTTAGTAATTTAAACATTGTACTAACCTTTAGTACTAACTGAGGGAAACTGCATGTTGCTAAATAGATGTCACAAAAAGACAAATGCCAACACTCACTTCTTCATATCGATCTGCTGACCTGTTTTAACATGCTGGGGAATTCTCTGAGGAATGCAGGTTTTGCCTTTCAGGGTTTTTGTCTTTTTGTGGTGTGAACAGCGCCACCTTCTGGGGAGATACACAAACTGACCAACTTCCACATTTGCAAGAACATCACAACAGTACAAAGTTCATGCACCCGGAGTTTTAAGGCACCGTGTAAAGTTTAGGTTTTCATACTCCAAATACTTAATGCGGTTTTACTGGAGTTGAGGATTCTGAGCAATTTTAACTCAGCAGTCATTTCTGTTGCGCCTTATAATACAAATAGTTTCAAAGAAGCTTAACACTTAAAACCAGAAATCAACAATCAATGATACAAACTTCAAATACGAGACACATTTAAATTCTGCTATAAAGCAGCTCTACAGAAGAAAAGTGTCATTACTTCTCTCAATTCAATTCAGTGTTGGTTCATTTCAAAGAAATCGCACCATTTCATTGGACACGGTCTAAGCGTCAGTAATGGGAAGCACCAAAATAAATATATAATATTTATATTTATAATGTATATAATATATATATTATTTATAATTATATATAATATATATAAAAACACTTTTTTTATGTGTATAGTTGGGTGCATGTTGTGGTCAGTGGGGAAAATTGCACATTTATAATATTTAACATTTTATCCATCAACGTGATTGGATCGTGTAATCGGTCTTGTGACTATCATCAAATCAAATTCTGCATAGAAAACGTTGATTAAACAAATCTGAAGTTCCAGTAGAGAGCTCATCTTTAGAAACACACACTTAAAGGTGCTCTAAGCGATGCTTGGAGTCGCAACTTCTTGTTGACATTCGAATTGTTGTCAAACAAAACGGAGGCTAGCTAGACCCTCCCTCCTCATCATCCCGTCTCCTCCCTCCTCCCCTCCCTTCCGGCATAAAGGAAAGTAGTCACAAACAAAGTTAAGTTTTACTGATACTTCATTCAATGTGTAATGTCGCCAATTTAGATAAAGGGTTTTATATATTGCAGAACAGAATGCAGAAAAAGAGAAACATTGTCTTAAAATCGTTTCGCCACCTGAGGTTATAACTGCTATAAGTTAGCTCCCATACAAGGACGCAATAATAGCAAGATAACGTTAGCTTCGCGTTTCCCAGTGAGCATAAACAACGGCGGCGTCGTAAAAAAATGTAGTCAAAGTTGTCAACAGCCTATAAATGAACATTCAAATTCATAACAAACAGTGGATGAAAACAATCATTCACACAAATTGTCGCCCTACTGTGAATTTGCTTGATCATTTACAATAGAGATTGATCGCTAGCTGCTAGAAACATAACGTTATATGTTGTATTCACCAAAGTTAACGCTGACTGCATAGTTCTAGCTAATTACATCCTTGAGTTGGTTTGGCGAACATGAACGTCAGTTTAGAAAGAAAAACGCATTTACCTGTTCTGCAAAAACAGAGCAACTGAATGTCGGATTGGAAGCCCTTCTGCCGGCGGAGTTCTCGGCACCTTTAAAAGGTTTTTCCGATGTAAATTCGGTATTTCGCGAGTTCCTTATCCTTGTCCCTCTTCTTTGCAATTTGTTCATCGGAACGTCGTCTCTTTGGTCGTGTTTCGGCCATAATTCAAACTTCCCTCTTCATGCTTCTCTCTCCTCCACACGCTCCACACCCACTTCATGTGCATGCGCACTAACCCCCTCAAACCCCACCCTCAAATACTGTTTGCCAGTGATTGGCTGGAGCACTGTTTGCTGTGTTTCATGGTGCGGGTGAGCCCAGTTTGTTTTTGTTGCCATTTGTGGAGCCTGTGGTGTCTACAGAGACCACGTTTTTTTACAGTGAGTTCAGGGGACAGGCAGCTAGCGGATAGTGAGGAGATGTTTGCTGTATGTGACAAAAAATGTTTTGGCCTAAAAAACGCGTGGCATCGCTTAGAGCACCTTTAAAGGTGAACTAAGTAACTTTTTTACCTTAACTGAACAGCTTCGGAGTCACTGGAATGGTTATATTACTTATTTCGGGTTGAATGGTGGTCGTTTCGCACCCCCCTGGTGCCCGTGAGCGGAAAATCCGCACTTGCAACTTTGAGCCGGCGGGCCGCCGGCCGCCGCGTCAGGAAGTATCGCGTGATATCAGGTCTCGCGATGTAACGAATTGCTTTACGGCCAAAAGAAATCTGCTAAAATGCTGTCATTATTGCGCTCCCTCACGCTGTTCGAACCCGAATGAAGAAGACGTTTTAAAGAATGTCCCATCTGCTTTGATGTCGTTGATCTACTAGCCTCTGGTGTCTGAGAATCGCCAACGAGTTTTTACAACAGTGTTGTCAAATATCTATTCCGAAGCTGTAGGGGGAGCTCTAGAAAGAAACCTGCGAGCAAAAAGCGAGAATACAGCAAAGAAATCCCGAAATTACTGAGCCCTGCTTTAAATGTGTATTGTGTAATATTGAGGCTCTGTTGACAAATGCAATATCATATACATAACTATGTTTTCAGTGGTGTATAAAGACCTTACTTAATGAACCGTTATGTCTTTATTACCTTAGAATGAGCCATTTCTATCTACATACACCGCGGGTAACAATAATATTCGCAATAACATATCGTTTTACTAAATAATTAAGTAAAACTAATTTCTTAATTTATCTTTGTAAAGAAACGTCATTGATTAACTGGCTACTCTGCTGTCTCAGACGACGACATCTCCTGTCGGCCACCGTAACTTCTGTTGGTTGCAATTTGCAACCTCACCACTAGATGCCGCAAAAAATTACACACTGCACCTTTAACATTCAGATGGACAGTCATTTCAAATGATATGGTCTCACAGGTGGACAGAACCAGTAGATTCACCTGCAGCCCACATAGCAAGCAGTCTTGGCCCGAATATTGGTGGGAGGAGTGTGGCCCAGATCAGTCCATTGATTATCTGGCCCGAATCAGGCTTGTGACCATGGGCCATATAAATGCACTTTCCCACATAGGAAATTTTATCTGGTCCCGCTCTGTTCCACACAACCCCTTTTCCCTCGGCCCTGTAGTGGCTCAGATCTGGATTTAAGACTAGGACCACAAATTGGCTATAACTGGCTCGATCCTCAGCCAATTAATGACCCATAACTGGGCCTGAATAGGTTGTAGTATTGGTGCAGATTCTACCGAAGATTTGGATTACAGCACAGGAATTTACTACTTTTTAATGATAATTTTATTGTGTTTGTGGTGTATTTTATACCACATGATAATGGTAAAATTGTCACATAAATGACAGTTATTTTCATTCTGTTATAACTTGTCAATTCAAAGATTACTTTTAAACAATATTACCTTTTAAACTTTTTAACTGATTCAAATCTCAGTGATAATTTTACAATTATAGTGAGGTATTTTATTTATTTTGTTCACCATGAAGTTCATCATTTTATCATATGTACCAATACTAAGACCTATTCAGGCCCAGTGCAGGGCCAGTTCTGGGTCAGTGATTGGCTAGGACTCAGGGCCACTACAGTGCCATCATTCTTTGTGATATGTGGGCAAAAGAAAATAGAGTGTTGTGTGGACTGGAACTGGGCCAGAAAAAAATGTCAATGTGGGATTTAAAAGTGAACTGCTGAATATAAATATTTAAGACCTGTAGGGGGAAGTCTAATGCAGTTCAGTTTAGCTTAAAAAGCAGCAAAGAAGAACCTGTTGTTTGTGCATGTGTAGTCCACCAGTGAAGCATTTGATTGTACTGCTTATTGCTGAACTCAAATGATCGATCTTTAATTCTCACGCCTTGTTTCAACCTGGTATTAAGATGCATTTTAGTCGACCTGATCACAAGTAGATGAAGGAGATGTATTTCTGTTTACACCTGGTCTCTTTTGTCCACTTTCAACCACTTCTGTCCTGATTTCTTTGAGGGGAGGAAGTTTCAGCAATGAAAACCTCAAGAAGCTTTATGACAAGTTTTACGACAGTGATATCAAATGTCCATTCATGCTGTGTTTCAGGTAAGGTACGTTTGAATGAGAAATGTGTGCCTTCAAAGAATGGATTTTACAAAACTACTGTATACAACCAGAGAGGAAATCAGATGCTACACGTCATCATTTGGACTACTTTGCTACTGCTTTTTGATATTTCTGCAATAATTTTTTTTTTTTTTTTTTTACACTGTCTGTCTGGTACATTTCTCTTATAGACTGTACGTTTGTGTGTGTGTTATTTTTTATTCAATTTAATGTAGTTTATTGGCATGATTGTGTTAACATAGAATATTACCAAAATATTTAACAAAACAAATAATGGCAAGCACTGTAAAAAATATAAAGAGGTATACAATGTATAAAAGATAACAATTCTGTTTAGGGACTGGGCTAGATAAGGCTCAGGTCAGGTGTGGCTCTGTTTTGGTTTCCTTGAGGCTGAGAATCGGTACCAAGAATAAAACCTATTCTGTCTCAGTGCAGGGCCAGTTGTGGGTTATTAATTGGCTTTGACTTGGGCCAGCTATGGCCATTGTGTGTGATCTAGATCTAGGCTAGATATTATATGTTTAGTCTATACTCTATAGGCTTTTTTATAGGCTATAGCACTGATTCTCAAAGTGTGGTACGCAGGCTCCCTCTAGTGGTACGCAGAGGAATCACTGAATTAAATATTAATGTTACTGGTGGATGATGAAAAGTTCAATGAAACTGCTATCGTGGCTTCAATCTGGCAAGAGAAGTGCGGATCAGAAACACTTGTTAACGCCCTGGGTCATAAGGTGCACTGCATACATAATCTGGTCCTCCAATTTCAGTACAGAAGGTG
This sequence comes from Abramis brama, assembly GCF_963993115.1. Taxonomy (NCBI): domain Eukaryota; kingdom Metazoa; phylum Chordata; class Actinopteri; order Cypriniformes; family Leuciscidae; genus Abramis; species Abramis brama. Next base: position 32,461,298 of record NC_139984.1, read on the forward strand.
TTTAACCACAGTTTTAGAGTGTCCCCAACACACCTTCACAGCGCGCAACACGCGGTCATATTAAACTCCTCAAGGGTCAACGAGGTGCCGACTTGACGCTGCATGACGAGCGCGAGGGAGAGATCGCACAGATCGCGACGCGCGTCTCTCTATGAAGTAAATGAGAGGGGGAATTCGCCGCATTTACGCAGATATTACGAACGTAGTAAGCAGAAATATAAAATGTACCTTAGCATATTTGAGGAAGACGCTGATATCTCGATTGAATTGATGCTTGAATAATGTACTTCAACTGCAGCCATGATTAACAGCAGTTGGCGGACCCGGTTAACGTTTTCTATGCAGAATTTGATTGATGAAAGTCATGAGACCGATTACACGATCCAATCACTTTGATGGATTAAAATAAAAATAAAACAAGCATGTAACGAGTAACGACCACAAACGGAGGGAAAATAGCAGAGTAAAAGTACCGATACAAAAAAAAAAAGTACAACAAATTTTTTAACTACTCAAAAAAGTACAATTTCTTAAATACTTAATTACATTTTCATTTTTATGCATTTGGCAGACGCTTTTATCTAAAGCGACTTAACATTGCATTCCAAGGTACACATTTTTACATTCTTATCCGTTATTACAGTATTTATATTTAATTATATTTACAGTATAATTACAGTAACGTGAGTATTTGTAATTCGTTACTTCACACCCCTGCTGCTAAAGCAACCTCATTACTGATTTTCTGGAGCTCAGCTGTACAACTACACTGTCAATATACTCTCAACAGGTAAATTATTTCTTTCTTAAAATGTCTATAAATTATAGCCTAACGTTAAAAATTGTAACATGATTGGTAGGAAACCAGTCTCTTTCTCTTTTTAGTTTAACTGAACATGTAAGTGTGAGCAGCTCTGTTCAGTTAAGGAGACTCCTCTTCTCCACAAAGTAAAAGAGATATGGAATTTATGATACATTGTTTGATTTTTATGTATTTTTTTGGAAAAAAGACGTAATAATTGTAATTGTAACAAACACATAATGAAGGAAATAAAGACATAATTAATTCTGTGTGATTATACAACATGCTTGTTGTATCAGTTTGTTGCCGCTAGTCGGAGCTATTGCTGTAGGGTGTATGCTTCCCCCGCCAAACTACTCTAGTCTTAGCAATAGTTCAGCGATTATAGAACATGCTTGTTGTATCAGATTTTGCTGCCACTATAGAGGTGTAAGCTTCCCCCAATAGATCCCATACAATTGTTCCCCCAAACAAGCTTGTTGCAGTGTGTCCTGCTTGCTCCAGCTGGGGTGATGCTTTCCACATAAGACTGGATCTATAGTGCTCAACATATGCCACTAACATCAGGATATATTAACCATCAGCCTTAATCGTGTTGGGGGTAGTGTGTGTTTAAAAAATAAATAAATAAATCCTATTTTCTTGGTTTCTACAGAAGTAAACTACAACCAAGTATAACAAGGTTATATGTAGTGTACAGTTGTTTCTAAATATATCTAAGTATCAGCATCACGCTTGTTACATTAAACCATCCAGCGATATTAATGACATGTGTTGCTTAATTCTGCGTGAACCGGGAGTTTCCACCAACATTACTTCAGTATTGTGACGTATTTCCAAATGAAAAGGATAATTGAAAAGGAAATCTCCATCTCTCATCTCTAGCTCACAGTCGTCACTCAAAAGAAACTGGAACTGGACTGCGGATATACAACCACAAGCAAGCAGCTGATTCATTTTGATATCTCAATTTTCACTTCATCATTTCAGACGGCATATCATTCATGGCAATATGCATGTTTACTGCTTAAGCATTCGGGTATTGACAACATGCTTGTTGCGATGGCTCATGCGGGTATTGGCAACATACTCGTTTAGGTCATCCAGGTAAGGGCAACTTGTTGCTTAAGGCTTTCCGGTATTGTTGGTAACATGCTGTTGCTCAAGCTTTTCAGGTTGAAAAGCAGTTTTTTTAAAGCAGCAAAGGGCAATGAGGCAGAAGCACCATCTGATGCTTTAAAACGTGTCCAAAAAGCACAGGTGCTATTTATTAATTATTTTTATTTATTATTGTTAACATATTTTTTACATTATTGTTTGTGTTCAACAGCTTACAGCTTTTAAGTTATTCACTTTAAGGGGTCTAAAATAAGGAAAAGAGACTTTTAAGTTACTTTTAAGTCCAGCGCTTTATGATAACCGAGAGTCCTGTGTAGACAGAACTTGTTTTGGTTGAAAATATGAGAATGGATAAAATGGATTTTTTATCCCATGGATAAAAATCGTGATTCACATTTTAGCAAGAATCGTGCAGCTTCACTACTGCTGCTGTGCTGTTTGGAAACGTCTGAAGTTGAAGCTTTATTTATAATTAATTTAGACACTGTATCCACTAAAAAACCTTGGATTTTGTTTGTTATTGTGGCGAGCAGGACGAGGCCGAGGGCCGTGAGAGAGCGGCACGAGGCCGGTGGCGTGATTGCGGCCTCGTGCCGCTCTCTCACGGCCCTCGGCCTCGTCCTGCTCGCCACAGTTATCTTCTAAGAGAGTTGAAAAGTAAGCAGATCTAGCATTTTTAAGGCATTTCTGTATGCAATAGCACATTCCTTCCATGGGATGTGGAATACCTCTAGTTTAGTTTTCTTCCAGCTGAACTCCATTTTTCAGGCTGCTTTTTTGAAGGCCTGAGTGTGCTTGTTATACCACAGCGTCAGACTACTTTCCTTAATCCTCTTTAAGCGCAAAGGAGCAACCGTGTCTAAAGTGCTGTAAAAGAGAGAGTCAATCATCCAGAGTCAATCAACATTGCAACATCCAGTTCGGCTAAGCTATCTGGTATGCCGAGGAATAGACACTGATCAGGAAGATTATTTATAGAGCAATCTTTAGTGGTAGAAGTGATAGTTCTACCATATTTATAACAGGACATATGTAACATGTTCCTGCTGAGGTTGATTGGAGTCCTGCCATGTCCCAGCTGAAGAGTCCAGCCATTTTCCCGCTCAGGCTGATTGGTAGTTGAAGGAGTCCAGCCATGTCCTAGCTAAGGTGCTTATGCTCTAAATTTTTTTTTTTTTTAGTCAATAAAACCAGTTGTCTTTCTGGAAAAGTGCTGCATTTCTTTTTAAACTTCACCTGCATAATGTGTCCTTAAAGGGTCATGAAACCCTAAACCAAATTTTCTGAGATTTTAACAGAGGTATGTGTGTTGAACACCATTGAAGACAATGTTAGCATCTGTTAGATTTAATAGTAGGGGGGAAATGGTTAAATTTTATTTTTCCCCTGCTATTTTCATCTTCCGGGTTTAAAATCTTCATCGTGTCCTCACGTGAGGTGGCAGAGCACTGTAGTACTTTGATGACTCATCGGTGTCTCATAATTATTCATGAGACTGAGTTTTCTTATCCAATGAGAAGACACTGTCCCACGTGGATCTTTCCAATGACAGAGATGTCAAACTGTGATATCACGTATTAGATGAGAGAGGCAATCATGGGATGCAAGAGTTTGTTTTCGTGGTGCAAAAGTTCCAGTGCGTTGCATATCTTTCTCCGCAATGCTGCCAGGGCTGGACTCTGACCATCAACCACGGACACATCTAAACTGTGTGTGTGTAGCAAGCATTTTTCTCGAGAGAGCTTCGAGAACTGGAGAATGGTGGACTTCGGCCTTGTTCACCAATGCAGATTGCGAATTGCAAGTGATGCGGTACCAAGTCCTGAGGACTTTTCTATCCCTTCAGAGGTGTGTGTGTGTGTGTGTCTGTCTAAAACGTAACCCTGACCGTTTTACTTGCCTTTGTTAAATAAGCACTTGTTATTAAAATTTAGATATTTCGATAATACCTCAATTGTACGGAACGTATGCTTAATTTGTGCAAATTTCTATGTCACTGTCCATCTTTATTATGGGGATTCAGGGGGCGCGTAGATCTAGGCTGTGTACAGAACTTTTTTTGTTTTGTTTTTTTATTAAGCAGAAAATTTATTATTTTCAAATATATGCATTTAAAGTGTGTATATAAACAAATATATATTGTATAATGACAATATAATTATACATGTACATTCATGTTTTACAATTACGAATACTGTAGGCTAATATATGTAGCAGGGCATTCAGTTACTTTTGAGAGGACAAAAATAAGGTGTCAGTGTATTTCATTAGACTTTAACTTTGCTAACTTTAACAGCTATAAAAAAATCTAGCATTTCCTCACGTTTTACCACTGATTTTTAGTGACAATCAATATGCATGGGCCACTGGCCGATGACAGTATTTTATTATATACAATATTACTTATATATACAATAGTACTTGACAACCAAAACAAGAATGGCGGACAACAGGACTGTGTTTGTGCTTCTCAAGATAATGAGTTTACTAATGCTTTCTTTACAAAGTGACATCAGCAACTACTGGCCGGGCAGCAGAATACAATGATTTTAGTCGACGATCCGTGCGAATCCGCTTTGCCAACATTGTTGTCTGTTCGCAAAACCTTCCCGTTTTTAGTACATTGTTGTCATTAAAACACGCCCAAAGGGACCGTTTACACAACACCATTTTCAACTAAAAACGAAAAAGCTTTTTAATGCATTTTGCCCGTTCATTTACACTACAATGTTTTTTTTGAAAATGATACCAGATCGTCTCCGTGCAAACTACAAAAATGCAAATTCGGAAAACAAAGACGTCATACAAATGCATATCATATGTTCAGTCTATAGGCGTGTCGTTTTCCTTTACAAAGTGACATCGTGACATACAGTGTGGGAACTGGGATTGTTTTGACAACGTTGTTATAATAATCGTGGTTTCAATATTGACCAAAATAATCGTGATTATGATTTTTGCCATAATCGAACAGCCCTAACGAAAAGTATTTGCATTTTTAGCAAATCACACTATGCAATGTGCACAAATGTTCAGACCTTGAACTTGTTGATTGGTCACATAGGCCTACATATACATCTACTGCAATCAGCATGACTTAATTTAAACTGCACTAAACTAAAAAAAAATAAGTATAAGAATAAAGATACATAAGAACAACAAGTAAACACAAACAAAAGAAAGTGTAATCTGTGAAATAAGTTCTAAGAGTTCTAGAACTTAAGAAAATAGTATTTATTTTGCATAAAACATAAAACATTTTTCACAAGACAATGAACATAAATTATAAACTATACAACAACTTTTCAATTCTTCATTGAGAAACACCGTTAAAATAAACATCTTAATTATGTTTGAATGTGAAAAAAAAAATACCATCATCAGGAAGTGAACGCTCTGTTCCCCTCAGATGAGCGCAGCGCTGCACAACAGCACATGTTGATACAGATATAACCTCCACCAGGAACCACACATTTTCTTCCATCAAAAGCACGTAAAGCTCCCAGACAGGTCTGAGGTTCTGCACTTCAAGTAAACAGGATCTAAATTCGCACAGATAGTGTTTGTTACCCAACAAACGCACAGTCTGACACTTGAGCTTGTCATTCATCTCTTGTGCTCTGCACTTTTGAGTAGCTCTTGCACGGGTTCTTGAAGCACGTGGGTGGAAGCGACACGGGCCACGAGAACGTGCATGGAACCGTTGTTCTAACGTTCTTCTCCAGGAAGTTAAACAGTAGGCTCCACCATGTTCGGTTCAAGTAGTTGCGAGGAGACCCTCTCAAGGCCTACAAAATCAGGAGAGAAGCCAAAATGTGGAGGTTATTTTGGTCCAATTTGCCATTTAGCAAAAACAAAACATTAACCTGTTTGTCAGCATGAACCTGTAGAATATGAGATATAGAATATGAGCTTTTGTTTCAGCAACTGATTTGCTGCTCAAGAAACATTTCCAAAAAACGTTTGCTTGGAACATTAAATCATGACAAGTGATTATTTATCATTAATTGTCAACAAAATTGTGCATCTCAGCAATTCGTATTTTTCGATGCCAGAAATCCTCAAATTAAATCTACTGCATCTTCCCAAGTAAGAAGAGATTGAGCGGAAGTCGAATGTTGCTTTTATAGGATCTGTAGTTCATGCAAGCTTTTACCTGGTTGTTGGCCATGGTGTGGTACCAGTAGAAGAGGCGTGAGGTGATGAAATACGCCACCACTACATCCACGCTGTAATGCTCATGCGCTATCAGGATACAGACCACGCCCACTGCACTTAGCAACCAGCAGATCACGTGATAGCAACGCCAGAGCAGCGAGCGGGGCGAGTCTACAACAAAATACAATAAACTTACAAATGTAGTCACACACACAAAAAAAGAACTAGCAAGAAGAGGGTCTCAGAGCAAACATTTGGGCTTATGAACACTCAGTATTTAATCATACAATAATTGCTGATACGTCAAAACACGATGCAATGCGATTGTTGATTTGATTAGTTTCAGTGGCTTGAATATGATCATATTTGCCTATTCTGCACAACTTGTAAATTTGTATTAAGCCACAAATGCAACAAAAATATAACATGAACATTTAATCTAACTGGGACATCCACAAAGAAAATACAACTTAGTTTTTATTTTATTTTAAATCATTTAAAACAAACACATGAGCTCATCAATCACCTGATGATGGCTCCTGGCTGGCTCGCCAGTTTTTTACATAAAGAACGTTTCTTTTTAGTTATGTGAACGTTAGAGGAACATTCTATTCTAGAATTTTGAAAATGTAATGAGAACATTCTGTTGTTATTACTGAAGAATAGGGCTGGGTATTGACACAAATTTCACAATTCGATTTGATTTCGATTCACAAGCTTGAAATTCGATTTGATTTCGATTCCAGTTTGATTATTTTGGATATCAGGTTCAATACATGGCAATGAAAACTGAAAAATGAAAATTTCTCAAGGAAAACAAATCTCTTAACTAATGCTGTAAACTATGGGAGTCAGTTGTAGCCTACTAGGCTTCATTAGCCAACTATAATATTGAAGGTAAAAATTAACTGATTTGTATACAAACACTTAAATTACACTTTAATTTATTTTATAATAATAAAGTTATATGAAATTAAATGGTGGATGTCATAAAAACCTGCCAGATTTATTCAAACATGCATTAAAAATTGAAGAACATTAAAAATTATAATGAATATGTAATATGGTGCATATATTTAGCAAAATGCTCCTCTCTAGAGTTAATTTGTCTAGCTGACTAGCGAGTTTATGGTCACTGGATATGGTTTTTCTGAGGTAAACGTGACGTTACATGACATTGTTTACAAGCTGATTTACTGACGTATTTCCACGATTGAAACACTGATTGAGCGATTCCATGTCACATGATACGGATTTCGATAAGTTGTACTCTATCTTTTAATATACTTTCAGATGCTCATTCATGTTTATTTCGCGCAGTAACTGGTATTATTAAGGCAGAAGAGAAGGTCATGTGCGCTCCGCGCTGCTGCTTCTCTAGAGCTGAGCTGAGCCAGAGCGATCTCACGCCACAGCGCCAAAACGGTATTTATGTTTTTGAATTTCGTAAGAAAATGGACGTAATTTGAAATCTGAGACTTTGTTTCATATCAACAGTAACAAAGCACAAAGATTACTGCGATTTATTGGATGGGATGCGTGCTACAATGTTCCATTCATTCATCAACTGAAAACAGGATGACTAATCGATTATTGGGATTTAAGAATCGATATCGGTTTGTAAAAATTAAAATCGATAAAAATCGAGAAATCTATATTTTTTTACCCAGCCCTACTGAAGAACATTATTGAACAGTAATGGAAACGTTCCCTGTTAGCAGGGATGTTGTCATTCATTTGATAGAGAACTACAGTGTAAAAGACCCGATCACAACTAAAGCAGACAAAAACACCACTTTCGAAGGACCGTGCGCAAGAGAACTATTCTTTGTCATTAAGTTGTCATCAAAGGCTGGTAAAATTGGGCATTTACCAGTTATTGTGGTAAAAAAAAAAAAAAAAAAAAGACAGTAATGATTTCCTCGTACTCACATTCCTGGACGAAGAGGAAGGTGAGGGTCAGCATGACCGTGTGGCCGCTGTACAGAAAGTCTCCACACATGAGATGGGAGCCTGTGATGGACAAACCTCCTCCAGACACCAGCTGCAAAACTCGCTTGATCTTGCCGTGAGAATCACCGTGGAGCTACAGAGAGAAGCAGAGCGAACATGAGGTAAAAGCATCAAAGCTACACTTCACCATTACACGCAAACAGTGAACAAACATATCAGATGTGATTTTTAAGCTAACCAGACATTAAACATATAATTTTGCGCACAAATAATTGCACAGTTGTCTGCTTTCCAAGCTAACAGTAACAAGCTAACAGTTCTGCCAAGGTTCTCTCAAAGTTGTGAACAAACGTTCTTCCAGTAACAGTAACAGAACGCTTGTTCAAAGTTATCTGGTCTTTAATAATGTTCTCAAAATGTTATTTATAAATCGTTCATGAAACATTTTTTCTGAAACGTTTTAGTTGGAAATCTAAATTCTTCAGAGAATATTCAAAAGTAAAGTTCCCATAATGTTTGAAGAATGGTAAAATGGAATGTTCACATAAACAAGATGTTTTTTTTTATTTTAAATGTTGGATGTTCAGTAACATTCAGGAATAATTGTTTTCATAACTTAATGGGAATGTTAGCAAAACTTTCTTAGATTATACATTTCATTAGCTGGGCATCGAGATATACATGTAAGAATGCGCTATTGCATTTTATAAGTTTTAAGACGTATTTAGTGATGTTTATAAGCTAAAAATCTGACGATTAACCAGTTTTCTCCTACAATTTAAATTAACTTTCTCCATCAGCCTTTTTTTTTTTTTTTTTTTTAGTTGCTAGAATTTTTTATAATTTTCACAAAACTTTCATGGCCCCATAATATTTTGTTGTATGAATATCTGAACATGCAATATTGCAAAAGAAGAAAAGCGCCTCTGCTTTTAAACAACAACAAAAAAAATTTATTCTAGCTTCATGCATTCTTATTTATCAACACTTGAATGTGGGTAAGTTTCATAAAAAAGCAACAAAAAGCTGATAAAATCAAAATTTCGATCAAAGACTACAAAGTGCATCAGCAATGCCTTTATCTCTCACTTCTTGTGTCTTGATCCGGAGATTCTGCACTACTATTCTGTTGGTTGAGCCGCACTCACCTTCGGGGCGCACTCCATGTGCATGCTGGGAACTGGAAGAGTTGTGATGTACATGGTCACCATACGGTACAAATACAACATTCCCTGCAGGAAGAAAAACCTTCGGCCCACGATGGCTCTGTCAACACAACGGGACAAGTAGGAATTATGGGACTGAGTTGAGTTTGTATTTACTACTGCATAGAATACATCACATGTTTTATCAGTCGAGGCAGTGATTGTATGGCAGTGTTTGGGAGTAACTAAATAAAAGTAGCAATGCTGCTAACTAGGGTTGTGCAATATGGACAAAATAATCATATTGCAATTGCGATTTTATTTGCGATTTTGGCAATTGTTTTTGCTTTTTCAAACATGCTACATTCTAAATGTATTCAGTGCACAAGAAGTGCATAACAAAACAATGAAATAAAATAGTATTAACAGCTTGATAAACAAAACTGTAATAAACTGTCTTTAAAACAGACAATATAAAATAAATTAAGGTTAACTAACCTAAATTCCAGTCATAACGATAATTAAACTTCAAAATTGTTTTTCAGTGCACACATTTCACAATGAAATATAATTACTGTACAGTGTGTTATTACAGTATTACTGCTTGATAAACAAAATTGTAATAAATTGTATCTTTAAAACAGACAACTAAATAAATTAAGATTAACTAATAATCTTATTATTCTAAACTCCAGTCATAACAATAAATCAAATCTAACAGAAATCAAAACCAAAAAATAGATTACTATATAATGAGCTCTGATTGGTTAACATCTTAAACATGCGCACAAGAATGTTGCAGTATTCTGAATTAAAAATATAAATAAATTTGCAACCTTATGCGGTTTAGAAATCGCATGTGCTCAAATCGCGATTGTTTTGCGATTGCGATTAATTGCACAGCCCTACTGCTAACTTAACCTAACCTTTACAGTCCCCCTATGGTGAGAATCCAGCTTTTAATGTTGTTTATGTGTCTATGTGGTGTTTTTAATATGCTTTAAGACAAACCATGTGTAAATTCATAAGTCGACACCATTGCTGAGTATTTTCTCCTTAAAACTGCAGTGAACCAAAGACAGTCTCAAAAACACGCTTTGAAATCGCTGGTGTTTCTGACGTCACAAACTACCTTGTAACCAATCAGATCAACGTGTGATCGTCAACTGAGTGAGTGAGTGGAGGCGGGGCTCATTTGCATATTCATAGAACCACGTATACTAAATGAGGCAAGGGTGTCGAGTTACATTCAAGATATTTTAAGCCATGACAAATTTTATTTCAAGGAAAATGGTTTAAATATTTCGTTTTGGTGATCAAAGATGATTTTTAAGGGATATAATGATTGACTACAGGGGGACTTTAAGACCTGTTCACACCATGCACAATAACTTAAACGTTCTAAAAATCGTTCTAAATATAAAAGAATAGCAGAGTCCACACAACAACAAGAGCGATAAGAGTACAGAAACTACAGAAACATTGATAGCCAATCAGAATCTATTCTGCTTTAAAGAGCATTTAAAGCAACAGACGACAAAACTGCACGGTGTGTTAATAATAAACAGAACGATATCCTCTGCTGGTGTGGTATTGTAACGTATTGTAAAGCTGCATAAAAAAATAAAATAAAAAAATAAATAAAGGAAAATTAAATACGACTATAAAATAATAATTATTGTTAAGAAATAGGCTATTACTATTGTGATATTTCACCCTAAAGTAAAAAAAAAAAAATGTATTTAAGTAATTTTTTATTATTTTTTTCACAGTACTGAAAAATTACAATCCCACTATACAGTTCCGGAAGTAAAAATCTCATTATCTCCATATGGAAATTGATTTTGAATGCTAACTTATCTAAAACTTTGAAAAACAACCCTACTGTGAACTACGAGGTTGTTAATCGAGTTGAAGCCATCCGTTCATAATATTTCAACTTATTATAAAAAATTATTCCGAAACCAACACCGCTGAAAAGGTGCACTAATGCGCTCTATTTAGGGCTGTCTTATTTTCTTCATTTTTAAACGTTAAACGGTTTGGTTTTATTCCGATAAAACGAACAGCTCCTTCACCAAACGCTCACCTGTGCTTGAGGAAGAGCCATTGGATGAACCACAGAGCCACCAGGATCATTCCGTTCACCTCGGTGACGGAAAACGCCCACTCCGCACGCGGCACGTAATCGAAGAACTTGTCCGGTAACGGCGGGCTGACGGACTTATCCGGGACTCTCTCGTGGATGACGGTGATCATGACGGTCGTAAGGATGAGGTTAAAACCAGCCCAGATGAACGCGATTCCTGTCTTCCACCATTCCGACGGCAGCCGAGAGACGCCGGACTTCGGGATGGCGATGCGGATGTAATCCTGGTTTTTCCGCAAGGCTTTCCGGAAACCCCGCGCCAAACGCGTCGGCTTGCTGTCGTTCGGCCTGTCGGCAACCTGATTGCTAGTGGGCGTGTCCGGAGAGGGGCGTGTCTGTCCGGTTTGGGGGCGTGTCCTATCTTCCACAATCACCATCACATGGAAGTCGCCGTTGTCTCGTTCATCTTGTTCGTCCAGGAGATGAGATGCTGCCATCGCTTATACACTAAAACAGAGCGGAATACTTTTTAATATTAAATACAATATTTCATGTAATATTGAAAACAATATGCAGTATGCCACAATAAACATTTGTCAAACTGCTGTCACATGAACTCAATATGAACTCATTTCAATGTGAATTCAATGTGTTGCTTGCAGTTTCTGTGTAATTATGTGTAATTAAAAAATATTAAAATTCTTTCAGTATGCATGCGTGTGTAGAATTCTATAGATGACCAATGCTGATTCTTTGTGAGAAGGAGGGATTATTTTGGAGTCCTAAGGACTGCAACAGAGCAGATACAGTAAATATGCTGTGTGTTGGACAGCTGAAAGGCGCAGTAAGTTTCGCTGCTAGTAGCCATTTTACGATTATAATTACGTTTAACGTCCGCCTCCTTCCCTGAACTTGAACATTGTTACCGCTATGATTTCATTCTAATAAAACAGCCAAGAGTGTTGAATTACTACTCATGGTCACTTTATTTGACGAATTAAAATTGTGTGGTAACGCAGCGCTGTTTTACTTGGTCAAAACAATCATACTAAAAATACATTTAAGTGTGTTGAAACTTGAAAGTTATGTTATATCGTTACTGCTATGATAATGAGACACTTGTTACACATTGCATTAAGATGATTTCAATATGAGAATTTAATTTTAATGACTTGTGTTGCTAAATGGCATGCATATAGGCTATCAAATGGTGGAGAAAATGCTGTATTACTGTTCCTATTCCATGACTGTCACTATTCTGTTAGACACTTGACAGAATAGTGTTGTCTCTGAGGTATAATCATGTGACTTGCGGTTAAATCAAGAAAACAAGGGATTCAAACAATAAGACTAACCATGTTGAGCTTTATATCAATGATTCGTTTTCTTTCAATTAGGGATGCAACGATACCATTTTTTCAGAATCGATCCGATACCAAAAATTCTGAGTATCGGCCGATACCGATCCGTACCAGCGCAGTTTTTTTTTAATCAAGTAGAATTTCTATAACTCTGTGTTGAACTGATAATAAGAACTGAAAAAAAGAAAAACATCAACAACAAAAAATATATGATCATAATCTGACATAAATGCTTTTATAAACTAGGTTAGTGGATAATTCAGCGCGTGAAGAACAAATAGTGCTCTGACTTTACTCCAGTGTTGTGATCTAACAGACACCCGTAGAAAGTAACATGATTAAGGTACAGCAATACAATCCAGCAAGATAAAGTTGTTTTATGCGAAACCATAGACCTTTATCTACAGATCAAGTATAATAATAGTAACATTGAATCATCTTGGAGAGAGTTTCATCGTGTTAACTGTCGTAACCGAACGCGACGCGCTGTTTGAATGCTGAATGAAGAATGATTGACAGCCGCAGCTGAGGGAAACGTTTACGTGAGCTTGAATTTAACGACTTAAATATTAATTTATCTCTCACATTATACTATATAATGGCTTCAGAACACTTATAATATTGTGCACGAAAACGTATGGTGCTTTATAATGTTTGTGTGCCTTTTGTGGGGCTTAACAATAACACAGAATAGTATACGCATAATATCGGATTTGGATCGGCCTCGTCTGACCGATACCCGATCCAGCAAAAATGGCAGTATCGGAGCCGATACCGATACCGAGTATCGGATCGGTGCATCCCTACTTTCAATAGGCTAAATGTATCCAAACACAGTTGTTAACCTGGGCCCGGTTTCCCAAAGCGTTCTTATCTCTAAGTAGTTCTTAACCTATTCCTTAACCTCTCTCTTAACCTTATGGCACGATTCCCGAAACGTTCGTTCGCTAAGTATATCTTCTGTAAGTCACACTTTCGTAAGGTTGGTCTGGACCACTCTTAGCTTTACCTTATCACTGTTGCAGGTCTATATGAATATAATTCTGAAGTTTTAATACACCCAGACAGTATTAAATTAGGCTAATTCAAGTGTTTTCATGCAAAGAATAAAATTGTCATTACACTGATTGTTGTTAGATTTTTAATTATATTATTATACAATATTATTAATTTAATTAAAACGCTCTTTTAAAGGCCAGTGAAAGCATAGGCTACTGTCAGTTAAGTCCTATTCGGACGCTAATATTGTTTCTCATGGGCTCGTCCGGTATTTTAAACATTTACAGGGGTAAGTCGGTGATTTTAGTGCCATCCGAATCCATAATATCATTTTTCTCACCCAACCCACGTAAAAATCCCTGGCCAAATTAGTACCTTCTGTTTTTTGACAAACAGGTCGTGTGGGGATTTAATTGCCGTCTGAATCCACATCTCTGAGTTTACAAGAGATTCAAAATTCACGGTTTAAATCCTTTTTGATCACTGCCGAGCACCGTACGCAAGATGTAAACTTTTATTACTGAAATGCTGGAAAGTATTTACAAGAACAATATTTCATCGCAGCTCCACCTCAGCGAACAAAAATGGGAAAGAGAAGGAGGCACGTAAATTTGAAAAGGTTATTGTGGCAGCAATATATGTTACAATTTTTAAATATGTAGGCTAGGCTATTATAGGCTATTATAGTTTGGATTATTTTTTATAATATCCAATTATATTGCAGTGCTTCATTTATAAAGATCACCGCTTTCTCACATAAACAGCCCCTGCACGAGAGAATAATTGATTCTCGAGCCATCGATATCAAACAATTCAGCACCATCGCCACAGACAGCGCCGGGTAACGTCGCACGTAAGAAGGTATATTTTAAGCAGCTTCCTAAGGTATGGTTCGGGGAACACACTTAGGAACATAAACAACTTTGGTAAGATATATCTTTCAAGCTTTCTTAACGCGCTAAGAGTGAGCGTTATCGGGAAACCGGGCCCTGTCTAATAAAACAAATCATAGGCTATATTAAAGCATCTTTGGTGTTTCCATGGTTTCTACGGAAGTAAAACCAGAAATCAAAGGTAATGCGGATATGACGTCATTGACCGGTGACGTTGATTGCTACAATATTAGGCCTACAAAATTGTCACACTGGTTAAAATAGCTGATTTTGCTGGATTTAAACATTGTTGGAAACATTTGGGATAAGTACGTACACAAGTCAACACAATATAGATCATTGTTGGTTTTTGGATATTTTACTCCAAAAATCTTACATATTGTGCCTTAAAGTCACATAGCTTGGTGAAATTGACACTGTACAAACATGACGGAAATCTACACCGCAAACAGGTTGTTTTCGCTCGATTTAACCCAAGTCATTTTAAGGCATGTCATCTTGGAAACAAGACCAGTACGGCTACTTTACTGGGGAAAGACAGAAATCTGATGGTCAAGATTACATTTTGATTACATAGGCCTATTTCAAATAAATTCTGACAAAAATTCTGATAATTTTAGCATCATTGTAAAAAAAATAATGCATGTGTGTGCTATATAATCAAAAACATTATACAAGCAAGATTGTCAATGTTTTCAAACCAAACTTGCATTCCAACAACTTCTGACATGGTTTTCCATGTGTATTGTTATAATATCCCTCTATCATATAGAAGCTGTAGTGTGTTGATTTAGTTCAGTCCACAAATGTTTGGGCGTTTCTGTGTGTGTGTGTGTGTGTGTGTGTGTGGGAAAGAGTAAATCTAAGACACACCCTGAAACCTGTGACACAAGTTAACCTACTCATTCAGATCTCTCTGTGGACAGCAGTCTGACCGGTTTGTGCCGCTGTGACGTGAAACTCAAGACCCCGTTTAGATTCTCCCCCGCTGAACCCCAGAAACGAATTACAGATTTCATATCCATATCAGTCTAATTGAGGAAGGTAGGAAGGCATCAAGGCATATGCAATATTTAGGCATGTCCCAATTCTTTATGCACTACTCTACGCTGTTTAGTAGTGTAAATAGAGTTCACACTGATAACTCCAATGACATGAAGTGCACTTCAAATACACAGATGATGCACTTCAGTTGGACACTTCATGTTAACTTCTATATCTGTTTTACACTTTCATTTTTTGAAGTGCTTTCACTAGTGCTTATCCCAAAACATTCATGAATTACAACATTCCAACACAATTACAACATCCAACAAGGGTTACTTCATCAAAAACGAAAATGATCCCATCATTTACTCACTAGGTGTATATGACTTTCTTCTTTCAGTCGAACAAAATCAGAGTTATATTAAAAAATATCCTGGCTCTTCCTAGCTTTATAATGGGAGTAAATAGTAACAGTTTTTGTAGCCCAAAAAAAGTGCATCCATCTATCATAAAAGTATCCATACAACTCCAGGGGTTAATAAAGGCCTTCTGAAGCGAAGCCATGCGTTTTTTTAAGATAAATATTCATGTTTATAACTTTATAAACTATTATCACTAGCTTCCGATAACAGCTGTACGTGAGACTAGGGATAATTTATAAAGTTATAAATATGAATATTTCTCTTTAAAAAAAAAAAAAAAAAACATCGCTTTGCTTCAGAAAGCCTTTATTAACCCTTGGAGTCATACAGATTACTTTTATGATGGATGGATGCACTTTTTTTGGGCTTCAAAATCTTAGGTACCATTTATTCCCATTTTACAGCTGGGAAGAGCCAGGATATTTGCTCTATTTTTTAACTCTGATTGTGTTTGGCTGAAAGAAGGAAGTCATATACATTAAGAATGGCTTGAGGGTGTATAAATTATGGGATCATTTTCATTTTTGGGTGAACTAACCCTTTAAGTTCAGATCTGTTCTCAAAAAGGGGTCGACAGTAATCAGGTTTAAGAAATCACTATGGTGCATGTTCGAAAACGTGGTAAAACCATGAAACGGTCAGGGCTGTCTTGTTAAAGTCACAGGATGTTTGACTCATTGCGTGTAAATGTTTGACAGGTAATTTATGTGATTTGACAGCATTGCTGAGCTGCCGCAGAAGTCATTGAACTCACACCTATGCACGCGCACACAACCCACGGCGGCGCGCCCCCAAACTCAGAGACCTTCATCATCATCATCGGAGGCCAAAAAAAGAAAAGTTCCGGAACCATCCGGATCCTAATGGAATGATGATCGATCCGGATCAGCGCGTGGCTGCCGGTAAAACCATCTCAAGATCCCGAAATAAACACAAACACAGAGAGCGCGTCTGAAACACACACCTAGACATCAAAAACACCTAAAAATGCGGTCTAGGTAGAAAACTCACTAGGTTTTGTGACATTCTCTGTAACTTTCTTTATAGACATGGTTCTAAACCACATCAGATATATAGCATGAACCTCGCAGTTTTTACTTGAGCGTTTATCAATTCATAAGCAAAGCAACAATAGAAACAAACAAGAATCACTTTACATACCTTATGAAAGTTAAAATCCAGCGCGACACACACATAAAACAGCGTTAATAAATAAAATAAAAACGAGACGGAGTGATGTGGACAGACACCTTACCTGTTTAACACCGGAAGACTCACTGAACAACGGTTATGGAGGGGGGTGGGATTTAACCCCGCCCACACCTGCAGCCACGCCCATGTGGGCTCAGAACCACGCCCTCTACAGAGTCAGAGTATTAACAAATTACAAAAAGAATTCGTGTTATGCAAAACTGGCGTCAGGAATGAGACTGGAACTCCTTCAGAAATGCACCGTAAACTTGTAAAAGTGATAAAACGTTTAAAGCTTTTAGAATGTATTTTAATATTTATTTGAACATTGTTTACCTTTTACCATGCCTTATTGTTAACCTCCCTTTGTTTTATTGTACTCTTGAATGCAAATACATTTTCATAAGCATAAAAAATAGTGCATATTTTATTAATTTGGTAACACTTTACAATACGGTTCATTGGTTAACATGAACTAAGAATGAACAATACTTCTTTAGCATTTATTAATCTTAGTTAATATTAATTTCAACATTTACTAATATGTTATTAAAATCAAAGGTTGTATTTGTTAACATTAGTTAATGCACTGTGAACTAACTTGAACTAACAATGAACAGCTGTATTTTTATTAACTAACTAACATTAATGAAAATTAATTAATACTGTAACAAATGTATTGCTCATTGTTAGTTCATGTCAGTTAATACATTAACATTAACTAACGAACCTTATTGTAAAGTGTTACCATCATATTATTATAAGATATGTCGATATATAGATTATTCTATTTATGCGAGTGCTTTGTGCAAAAACAACATAATTTATCATTTTATGTTAAAAATATGAATCTCCATCACACATACACGTGAGCAAGGAAAGTGGTAATTGTGTAGCTCTCAGATTTCATTAAAATGATCTTCATTTGTGTTCAGAAGATGAACACAAGACTTGCAGGTTTGGAATGACATGAGGGTGAGTAAATAAAGACAGAATTTAAATTTTTGGGTGAATTTGCCCTTTAAATGTGCCAAAAATACTGTACAAACTGAATGATCTTTATCACTGTGTCTAAAATGATAAATTGACTCATAAAGCCCTTCTATATAATGTCTTATTGTACTCATGAAAACAAATTCCCATAAATATTACATGTTATATTACCAGTAATTGTATCTGTTATATTTATTATATCATAAATAATATACTTTCAGCATCTTGTATTTATGTGAGTTAACTGTTAAAGGAGCTGTATGTAAGAAATGTATTTCAATTAATCATAAAATGGCCCTGATATGTCTCTAGACATTAAGAAATCATGTTCATTTCAAATACTTATATCTCTGACAACAGTAGTACGGCCAGGATATTGTCATTTAAAAAGTGAAGTTGCAGCCCTCAACTGATGTTGATGTTGTCATGTTGTGTTTTGGCCTGAAGCGCCACCCTCCACCTATCTACCAATCACGAAGTCAGTAGTGTTTCGGCATCTGGGTTGCCAGCTCTGCTGTAGTTACCACAGCTACGTAGCAGCCTACGTTCCTGCTGGATCCTGCAGCATATCTGGCAACCTCGAGTCAGGGGGGAGGGGGAGGGGGAGGGGATACACCGCTCTACAGTAATTTGAAAGTGATTGCAGTACCAGTTTTGGCCACAATCTTACATACGGCTCCTTTAAACATGTTAATGCAGAACACTGAGGCTTTTGGTGGTTTTTAATGATTTATTGGTGGGATTTTGATCATGAATGACAGGATGGCTGTGTTTTCATTTGATCCCGCCGTTGCTGATGTTCGGGGCCCGGCAGAGGCCCTTCCCACGGACTTCGAATGCCACGCCCTTATACGTGGCCACGCCCTTCGCATCTGTGCACAGGTCGGGCAGTAAACGCTCCCATATCCGCTGTTTGGGATTCAACTCTTTCTCTGGTTCACCTGCACATCACAAACACAGTCCGTCACAAACTCTGATGGCTGTTTACAGTGTGGGAGTTACTCATTACAAGTAACTTGAGTTATGTAATCAGATTACTTTTTCAATTTACAACAAAATGTCCAAGTTACTTTTTCAAATAAGTAACGCTAGCTCTCCTGTCCCCATGTTGAGAGAAATAAAGTGAGGAGGTGATGTGTGTGTGTGTGTGTGTGTAAACATGCTGGTTATTTTAGTTCTAGACTAAATATGAATATGCATTTACTCATCTCACTTACACAAAAACATTCAGTATTCCTCAAAATGAATAAAAACAGTGAAATGCAATCTCAGAATTTTACGCAAAACTTTTATAATTAACTATGTTAAATTACACAACTATACTTTATGTATTTAATCTCACTTTATTAACCAATGTCTTTGCTGCTGACCTTCAATGATCTAATTCAACCATACTGCATACTGCAAAAACTACTTTAGAATAGATTTAGAAATAAAGGAAAGGTTTGTTTGAGTGGCGCCCTCTACTGTACAGGAGTGAATATGCATTTCCTTCAGCCTGAGGCTTATTCACTTCACTTTTGGTGTGAAAGGGCCTTAATATTTGCCAAAAATAGAACTTTTTTTGCTATTAAAAAACAAACAAGCAAGCCCAGGTGAGAAAAAGTAATGCAAAAGTAACGTAACGCATTACTTATCATAAAAAGTAACTAAGTAAAGCAATTAGTTACTTTTATTGGGAGTAACGCAATATTGTAATGCATCACTTTTAAAAATAACTTTCCCCAACACTGCTGTTTATGCGAGGTTTAGATGGACAGCTCTTACCGGGGTAATTCTGGAAAGTGATTCTGTCGCCTGGCTGAGCAGAAGTGGGCGGAGTCAACGGTTCCATGCTCTCTTGATTGACAGCGCAGAGGAGGCGGGCCTGTGACTGAACACCTCGTACCTTCACTGGCCGTCCGTTACACAACAACACCACCAGACAGCCCACCAGCTGCACACACAAACACAGTACATACTGAATAACAAAAGATTCTATTTCACATAAATACTGTTCTTTTGAA
>NC_139984.1:32486415-32498915 GCF_963993115.1 Abramis brama
ATGTGTTGCCGATGTTCCTCGTGGAGCCTCCAGACACTGTGGTTGAACACGTTATCAGTTTTCAGTTTCCAGTTAAAGCAATGTCGTGTTAGTTAATAACTAATGATCTTTGCAACGGAAATTAGGCTAATCAATCAAAACTAACTTTAGCTGGACAATAACTTTATTCTAGAGCTTCTGTAAAGCCAAAACGATCTCTGTTAATGTCCTATCTTTGCAAAGCTGCTTTGAAACAGTCCACATTGTTAAAAGCGCTGTATAAATGAAGGTGACTTACTTGACTTGACTGAAAGACCTTCATACATATATACAATATTATTCCAGAGCAGTTACATGCATGCAATAATAAACATTTGTTATTTATAATATGATATAAGAACATAAATATTCACCTGCACAGTGAGTTGTGTGTGCCAGAAGCGAAGGAAAGGACTGAAGTGTCTCTCTCTCTCTCTCTCTCTCTCTCGGCATATGTGCACATTTGTAGTATCATATTCTCCTGAGCTGTACACATTTGTGTCTCCCTTCGGACAGGTGTAGGCTGCGTTTGTTTGTGTGAAAGTCTGCAGTTTATTCTTGAGTTTCCCGTTGGACGGACGGAGGGGCGGGGCGAGGGGCGGGGCGAAGAGGTGGGCGGGGCGGTGAATATTTTAGACTATTACAAGGATAATGATGAATCATTTTTAAACGGACACATTTATTTGCCACTGTCCATACCTTATGAAATTTAATAGTTGGGAAAAATGCTAACCATTTCCTATAAGATCCCACTTCAGTTCACATGTTGACCACGTGATGGCGCCACGACACAACTAGAGCATATATCGTGCTGTTGTGCAAAAACAGAATAATAATAAAAACAAAAAACGTAAAATCGTTTTGAAAACAGCAGATGAAAAGCAACAACGAAGGTAATATAAATATAAAATATAAAATATCTGTATAATACCATACAGAACATTAACCTTATGCATCCAAAAAGATGCATTATATTTGTTCAGGGCAGCAAGACTTATTAATGGACGTTAATATCAACTATAACTCAATTTTATTTATTAAACTAAATACAGCCAAAGTGAAGAATTGTTTTTGTATGTGTGTGTTCAGTATAAAACATTATGAAACTGTAACAACATAATGGGAAGCGCGCATTGTAATGCATCTTCTCGGCCACTAGATGGAGCCGCAGAACTGCAGCATTTCCTCATTTCAGATCATTGGTGGATTCAACACACTGGACGATTTTGTGAGACCAATTGTGAGAATCCTTAAGGAATCTTCTGATCCTAGAGCAAAATGAAGTCTATGATCGCTATTTTGACATGTTCGCCAACAGCCGATTAATACTAATGCAATAAAATTTTACCTCCGAGTAAATTCTGTCAGTGTCAGAAGTTTTGAGGCGAAGTCCCGCTGTCCTACGACAACAAATCAAAAACCAGGAGCGCAGAACCCGAGTGCAGTGACATTTGTACATTTTTGAAAGTTATATTAAACTGTCTGAAAACAAAACAGGGTTCACAAACTGTCTAAATATGTCTATACCATCATGTCCATAACTATATATAATAGCATCTTGGTATGATACAAGTCAACATTTGAACCGCTTTAAAGTTTGTTTGCTTTTTAACATTTAAATCATTAGATATCTGAGTAAGTTGAAACCCAATTCTTGACCCAGTGACACAAAAAAATTAGTCAATTTCTCTAAAAATCCTGTCGTCACGCACGCACTGAACTCTGGGTAGGGTCGGGTGGGTTTTGAAGGATCCATCTGTTGCATCCTTCATATCACGGGAAACGAAGAACGCATTTGGAGACGCAATCGGCTTTCGAAGGATGTGACTTATGAACTGGGACGCAGCAAAACAACAAACCATCACTCGCTCCACACACATCGTCTTCGTTTTTTTCCCTTTCATTTTCATTTCAAGAAAAGGCCTGATCCATATTAATGCTAGTGTTTGTTTTTGTTTGCTAGCCCCAATTTCCATGCTAAACTTGCTAAACAGCTCAAACTGAGATTAACCTGCGACTGATGAAACACTCACTGTTTGTGAATGTTGTCATGGGGTCTGCTTCATGTTACACACATACACCTTTAGTTCAGTCTGTCCCGCTCAGTTTAAACAGATCACACACACACACACACACACACACACACACACACACACACACACGCGCGCGCGCGTTTACTTTAGCTATCTAAATAAGGACATTCCATAGACGTAATGGTTTTTATACTGTACAAACTGTATATTCTGTTCCCTTACACTAAACTTGCCCATCACACACACACACACACACACACACACACTAACCCGTCCCCTAAACCTACCCATCACACACACACACACACACACTAACCTGACCCCTACCCATCACGCGCACACACACACACACACACACACTAACCTGACCCCTACCCATCACACAAACACACACACACACTAACCTGACCCCTACCCATCACACAAACAAACACACACACACACACTAACCTGACCCCTAAACCTACCCATCACACACACACACACACACACACACACTAACCTGACCCCTAAACCTACCCATCACACACACACACACACGGTGAAGTCCCCACCGGGATAGAAAAACATGAACACACATACACACACACACACGCACACACACACACACACACACACACACACACACACTCACTCTCACACTGAATCTCTGCTGTGGTTTTCCTGCCTGAAGCACTAAAAATGCAGAACAACTAATTCACATTAATAAATCAGTAGTAATCAGATTAATCAAAATGATCAACAACAGAGGTTTTGATTCGAGTTTATAAAGAACTTTAAGCTTTAAATACAAACTCAGACACAATATTGTAGCAAAAACAGAACGTATTTACAACACACAAGTGTCAGAAAGAGCTGAAAGTGATCGCAATAACACGGTGATGAGTGAGAATGAGCTGAACATGAACAGGAGCAGATAAAACAAAAACAGGAAAAATATTTATTATTATTATTCATAAATAATTTAAATGACAAGGCCCCTGATAATACATTTTTTAATACATTTTCAATTTACTAACACTAATTATTACTGATCTAATGATGTATAAAAATATAAACATTGATCAAACCACTGAAACAAACACATGCAAGCGTGTTGTTGAAGCTCACTGAACATCAGGTCACATTTCACCTCAAATATTGAATTTTGAAATGGAATATTCCTTCAAATAAAATAATTTATGTATGATTTTGTGACATTATTTTAAAAACAATGAAACACAATTTCCCTATAATAATAATAATAATAATAATTAAAATAATTATAATATATATATATATATATATATATATATATATATATATATATATATATATATATATATATATATATATATATATATATATATATATATACAGTGCAATGCATAAGTTAATACACCCATGCTAAAGTTGACTAAAAAGAGGAATAAAAAATCATATTTTGGAAATTGAACTTAATGCCTTAATTTAAAAAATTAGGAAAAATCCAACCTTTAAGGACACCAATTTTCTTTGTGAATGAATAATGTATCATAAATAAATAAATGTTCTTCCTTAAAATACAGGGTGCATAAGTCTGGACACCCCTATGTTAAATTCCCATAGAGGCAGGCAGATTTTTATTTTTAAAGGCCAGTTACTTCATGGATCCAGGATACTATGCATCCTGATAAAGTTCCCTTGGCCTTTGGAATTAAAATAGCCCCACATCATCACATAGCCTTCACCATACCTAGAGATTGGCATGGGGTACTTTCCATAAGATCATCTCTCAATGCAAATCAAACCAGCTATTAGGCTAACTGAAATAAAACCATGCCAATCTCTAGGTATGGTGAAGGCTATGTGATGATGTGGGGCTATTTTAATTCCAAAGGCCAAGGGAACTTTATCAGGATGCATAGTATCCTAAAAATTAATTTAAAAAAAATACTTAAAAATAAAGATCTGCCTGCCTCTATGGGAATTTAACATAGGGGTGTACACACTTATGCACCATGTATTTTAAGGAAGAACATTTATTTATTTACGATACATTATTCATTCACAAAGAAAATTGGTGTCCTAAAAGGTTGGATTTTTCCTAATTTTTTAAATTAATGCATTAAGTTCAATTTCCAAAATATGATTTTTTATTCCTCTTTTTAGTCAACTTTAGCATGGGTGTATTAACTTATGCATTGCACTGTATATATGTATTTATATAAAATAAATACACAGTTGTAATCGAAATTATTCAACCCCGCATTGCAAATCGGGTTTATTGGCAAAATTTACAGACTTTCAGCTGTTTGCAATGAACAAATAAAATAAAAAAATGTATTCACAATTAAAAAAAAAAAAAATAATAATTAAATAGCTCAACACAACAAATGTGTCAAGTGGTTTCCCCAAATTCAGCTGAAAATGCAACTTTTAATGACTTCCGCAGTCTCAAAATTCTTCATTAGTTGCCCCAGGTGTGCTTGAGCTAGAACACATGAAATATCTGAACTGACTAGGTTTGTTGAGTGTCATATTTGACTGCATGTTAGAAATATGCCAAAAGAATGGTCCAAAAAGTTAAGAGAAGATATCATCACCCTTCACAAACCAGGAACAGGATGCAAAAAGATGGCGAAGGCACTAAATGTTCTTAGACACACTGTTGGAAACACAGTTCGCAAGTTCAGTGTTAAAGGAACAGTGGTTACACAACCAGATTTCTGAGTGACTGCCAAAGACCTGCAGCAAGACTGGGTCCTGAGGAACAGCGAGGCTCGTAATGAACAAATGCCAGACCTCCAGGACTACACCACTACTGGCACAAAAGCACAAGAGAAGTGCTCGAAATCATAGAAATAAGCCACAGTGGTTTTAGGATTCTGTTCTGTGGAGTGATGAAACTCGGGTCTTATCTAGCGAAACGATCTGTCATTTTCAACAACCAAAAACTAAACATTTACATACTTTTTAACCACTAATGCTTGTCTTGCACTAGCTCTGCGATGCGCCACACATTACGCAATCACGTCACGTGTAACGGTCACTCTTACCGCATTTACGGTAATTCGAGGTACAATGACAACTGTGCATGTGCGCAGAGAGTGTGTGTGTAATAGATGTGACAGATGAGCAGGAGAAGAGATAACCACTCTACCGACTTTTGTACACTTTCTTTTATTTCCCTTTCTATTTGTGGCCAGAGTTGAATGTTTATTTGTATGCTTTTTCTCACTCAATCCCCACGTATGCGGAAGTCATTTTATTAAACCCGGGGAAAATACGGCATCTCTCGTCTCTCGTGCATCTTTTCCTCCGACACCACGTGTTGTTTCTCTCTGTGCCCACAAACAAAACTAACAACTTACAAAACTAACGTGCAAAGTCAAACGCCATTTACAAAAAACAAAAATTATTAATAAAAGGTAAAACAATGATGTTTGAAGTTGGAGTTTTTCGTCTACGTCTCGCGTGACCTTTTAACGTGATTACGTCCTGTATGGCGTATCAAAAAGCTAGTGCAAGATGAGCATTTGTGGTTAAAAAATATATAAATGTTTATTTTATTTTTTAAATGAGCGCTGGTTTGTCTAGATGAGACTCTTATTCCTCGGCTGGATCGTGTCGAGACTTTGAAGCTGCACTGAAACTCACATTTGGACCTTCGACCCGTTGGACCCCATTGAAGACACTATATGGAGGAAAATCCTGGAATGTTTTCCTCAAAAACCTTCATTTCTGTTCAACTGAAGAAAGAAAGATGTTTGATTTGTTAAAAATGAACAGTCTGTAAATTTTGCCAATAAACTGGGGGTTGAATAATTTCAATAACAACTGTGTATATATATATATATCATTAACTTGAAAACAAACACAATCTAGTGTGTGTGTGTGTGTGTGTGTGTGTCACTGATCTGTCCTGTTGTCTCGATCACTGCAGGCTCCTCGTCTCAGACTAAAATCATCCACTGTGATTTCTCCATGTTTCCCTCGCCGTCTCTCTGCCTTCAGCACAATCTGATACAAACAACAGCAGTCAATAAACTATAATCAAAATGCAGATGATCAGTAATCAGAAACAGCAGGATGGATACTATTATAACATACTAAACGCTATTTACACAACTTTGCTTTTAATGTATTAAACCAACAGATTAAATCAAATGAAAACTTTGTCAGGATTTTGATCTCGAAACTCAATGAAAAATCAACAAAATGTTGCATAATTTTCCATTTAACTGCAAAAATAATCTCAAAAAGCACAGTACTACTTAAAGTCATTGACACGTTAATGTGATAAAGAAACATACCGATTAATTCAGTCTACAGTGAAGATTGTGCAGTTTTTTTATTTTACATTTGATTATTCAATATCTGTAGTATTTTGTAAACAAATACTGGACATCTGAAGTCAGTCTGAAAGTTTCGCACGTTAAAAAATAAAAACAACCTCACGTTGTGTCAATCACGTTTACACACTGCCTGCGAAACTTTCATCTGTCATAAAAAAATTCGGATCGGGTTCGATTTTCTGCGTTTTTCACATCCATATCAAGCATTCTGGGAGGTGTTTTGACAATTCAGAGCCAGTTTTACGAAAAAACTCAGTGTGCAAACCTTAAATCTACCTGAAAAACTTAAAGCACTCTTTTTTTATTTGTATATTTGTCTTATTGTTTGTCATTAGCTTCTTTGGTATTATTTTTTATAACAAAAATAAAAAATAACACAAACAAAAGTTGTCAGAATTTGATAAGATACAAAAATAAACTAGCTTTTCTGTCATGTATGACTATTGCACATCTAGTGTCATACGGTAAATTTGATATTCTAATTATTAAAATAAAAAAAATCAGTGGGATTGAATCAGCTGTGAATCATGACTGTTCAGCAATGAACTGATTCAACTTAAGTAAAAGAATATGTATTGGAAGCTGATGATTTATTCATGCTTACATCAACAAGGCCCCGCCCCTCAAGTGTGATTTGGGTGTGTCTCCAGCCGTGTCCTCCAGTCGTGGTCCAGACTGACGGACTGTGACTCCGCCCCTTTCTGACAAACACTTGCAGAGAGCCAATGTGGTTTCCATGGAGACGGTGTCTAAACGCCAGACAGAGGTTGCCGCCCTGCCACGCCTTTGTGGGCGTGGCCAGTGGGACTGTAAGCCGCGCCCCTTTTACACTTCGTCTGTTCGTTGCCTCTGGTACTGACAGGTACCGCCCACCTGTGATTGACAGGTAAGAAAGTTGTACAGTCAAAACAAAAATTATATATAAGCCAGATATAATTTTTTATATTTTATTACTAGTGGGTGCAGAACACTACAGTTCATTTATGTAAGTTAACTGTGACATATTATACCCTAAAATTCTTCATACAGTGACTATCAGAAACATTTATACAAATTTGGGACCAAAAATGATTCCGACACTTTGAGCTGATCATGTTTTGCTGAAGTGTGTTTTCTTTAATTGCTAATGCTCTTTTTACACACAGACTGAACACAATGAAGCATTGCTTGGTGATTGGTTGAGCTAAACTGGTATTATCTAATTGTGTAGTTAAATTTAACAGCTGACAGATATTCATCATAATTCATCAGTGAGACAGTCTAACAGAAGGACGGACAAAACCAGTCAAATATCAACTGAGTTCTGCTCATATTTTATTACCATTCTCTAAACTATAGCGAATAAACTGTGATAATGTGAGAAATGTTGAAGATGTCTGAAAATGTTTTGGTTTGACTGCATATGTACAGTATTTATTAGCTCATTAACATGGGGGGGGGGACTCTTTTTCATTTTTGTTTTGTAGGCAACAGGAGGTTTAAGACTAGATGTTCTGTGTAATTCTGATGTGTTTTACCAGCAGGATCATCTTTGATTTCCCATTTTAGATCTCCTTCTGAGTCCTTCATCCAGAAACACAAACCCTCATCAAACGAGCAGCTCACGACACCAGCTGCTGAAACACACACACACACACACACACACACACACGTCAGTAAGATTCACTGGTTTGTCTCGTCTATTTTGCAGAAGATGTGAATGTTACCTGGATCATCTCGCACATACTCTGCTGTGTTTCCTAGCTCAACGTCAAAGTCCCAGTCAAAAAGGTTGTTCTCGTAACGTGGAACTAGAAGAAGAGAAATAAACCAATTAGAACTATTCTTATGAATGAACAGACACTCAGTTGTTATATTGTTAACCCTATGGTACTCTACAGTCATTTTTGACCGAAAGATGTTACGTTTAGTTTTTAGTTTTTGTTTTTACTTCATCGGAATGGCACAAAACGTTCCTTGGTAAAGGTTTTAATTGTTTAAATGTCTATGCTCAAAAAAGTGAATAAATGGAATATAAACTGCTGCATAAATATAATTGAGTGTCATAAATTCGACTTATTAATAAAAACATTATCGAAATAAAATATAGTTCAGTCATTTCATTGAAATAAAAATAATAATAATAATTTGGGCATTTTCAACTGCCACTGGAGGATTTATAGCGTCAAATGGTGATGTCTGATGTGTCGTTAGACCAGTTTCATGATTCTTTAAAAGTACGGTAGGAAAAAAATGGCCTTAGAGTTGGTAAGTTTGATGCATTTAATGTAAGTGAATCAGTGTAATCATTTTAATAAACTGATTCAATCCCGGCTAAGAACGTTTCCGTTCATTTATAAAACGTTATTTGGTAACACTTTACAATAAGGTTCATTAGTTAACATTAGTTAACTACATTAGTTAGCATGAACTAATAATGAACTGCACTTATACAGCATTTATTAATCTTTGTTAATGTTAATTTCAACATTTACTAATACTTTATTAAAATCTTGTTTACATTGGTTAATGCACTGTGAACTAACATGAACAAACAATGAACAGCTTTATTTTTTATTAACAAACGTTAACAAATACTGTAACAAATGTATTGCTTAGTTCATGTTAGTTAATACATGTTTATCTAATGAACCTTATTGTTACCCGTTATTTCTTAATGATCTCTGAATGTCCAGTCAAATGTTTTAAAACATTTGTTTCTTTGTTATGTGAAGATTAAGGGAACATTCCATTTCATCAATCTTCAAACATTATTGGAAAGTTACTTTTGAATGTTCTCACAAGTACACTGTAAAAAATATTTTCATGATTTGTTATTACAACTTTTTTAGTTTGTCAAATCAAATTAGATAATTAATGCTGTTAAGATAACATAATATTTTGAGATTCTGTTGATTGAATCAATCTCCTTTGTATTAACTCAAGATTTTAATTTCAATGAACTCAAAATTAAGGCAACCAGATAACTTACTTTTTTAAGTTAAACCAACAATTTTTTTTTTTACAGTGTAGTAACATTTTTAAAAAAAATCAATAAAAAAATAACAATAATCCATGAACATAATGTTTTTGTGCACATTTTGAGAACATTATTAAAGACCAGATAACTTTGAACAAACGTTCTATTAACGTTACTGGAAGAACATTTGTTTATAACCAGAACAAGACGTGTGTAATGTTAATGTTTTTAGTGGCTGTATGTGTGTGATATTCTGCATGTCTCACTGTGTACGTCTCCTCTGGGCTTTGCGGTGCTCTCTCTGTGGATGTGGTTGTCCAGAGTCGTGGTGGAGCTCGTCTCCAGGGTCGTGTTCGACACAGACGCTGACGCTGTTGTGGTTATAATGGGGCCTGTAGTTGGAAGCGTCTCTGTAGTTGTGGACGTCGTAGTTGGACTTGTGCTCGTCGTTGTCAGGGCTGTTGTAGTTGTAGATTCCGTCGTTGTCATAGCAACAGTAGTTGTAGATTCCATTGTTGTCAGGGCTGTTGTAGTTGTAGATTCCGTCGTTGTCATAGCAACAGTAGTTGTAAATTCCGTTGTTGTCAGGGCTGTTGCAGATGTAGATTCCGTCGTTGTCATAGCAACAGTAGTTGTAAATTCCGTTGTTGTCAGGGCTGTTGCAGTTGTAGATTCCGTCGTTGTCATAGCAACAGTAGTTGGTGTTACTTTTGTAACAACATTGCTTGTTGGAACTGAAGTTTCTGGGGTGATGGTAGTGGTGGGAATTGCTATGGTTGTTGTTGTTGTTGTTGTAGTTTTATCTTTGGTGGTTGTCATGGGAGTTGTTGTGGTTTTATCTTTGGTGGTTGTCATGGGAGTTGTTGCCGTATAGACGGTGGTTGGACTGGCTGTGACTTTCACTGGTCTCGCAGGTTCAATAGTGACTTTAACAACAGCTAAAAAAAACACACAGCATCACTTAACCCTCATCCTTCCCTCGCACTTTGTTACACATCTTTCCCTCGCGGGTCAAAATGACCCGAAGCCCTAAAATTATAGCAAAAAATGTTTGTTCAGAAAGCTTATTTTATTTCATTTTGATGATATCTTTTCTATTTTGTTATGCAATTTTTGGTTATTTTTTTATTTTATTTACCTTTAAATTACTAGATTTGATCAATAAATAATAAATAAATAGTAATTTAAGCACATTCCTCACATTCTTTCAACTTACATTCAAAATAACTCACAATTTCATGCATAACCCTTTTAATTCAGCTCAAAATGTCTTACATTGTGCGTCTTTGCCGAGCTCTTGTGGAAGAATAATTAAATAACATGATATTTCATGAATCTTGCCACTAGATGTCCTTATAGTTCTATATGGATCAAATGAGCAGTTCCTCTGGGTCCTAAAGTCATTTCTCTTCAGTATGCATTCAGATACACATTATAAAATGATTTTTTGGTAAAGTTTTAGCATTTTTAGTTAGAATTTTGAGCATTTTTAGGTTTTTCTATGTGTACTGAAGCATTCCTCGCATTCCATTAATTCCTAAGGGGTCAAATCGACCCGAGACGGAAGGATTTGTTACTTTGTTACACAAAACTCCTCGAATCCACTACATTTTCTTTGTGTGTATTCGTGGTTCAAGTGCGACAA
This sequence comes from Abramis brama, assembly GCF_963993115.1. Lineage (NCBI taxonomy): Eukaryota > Metazoa > Chordata > Actinopteri > Cypriniformes > Leuciscidae > Abramis > Abramis brama. The sequence continues at coordinate 32,497,387 of NC_139984.1, forward strand.
AAGTCCCGGGGTCTTGAACACTGATGAACAATCAATTTGTAAAAAAAAAAAAAAATGAGTTTCAGGTCAAAATGACCCGAGCGAAGGATGAAACACTCTTACAGAAATATTATCCATCAATCACGTAGTGAATTATTGTAAGGTCACACTCACGTACATTTGCAGTCGTAACCCTTGCCGTTAACACCTGGTGTACATTTGCATTTCTTGTGTCCTGGCTTGTCATAGCAAACAGAGGAAATCTTCTTATCTGGAAAAAACAAGAGTTTAGAGTCTGTGATTTAATACAGTCGAATGTGTTTTCTCTCTGAACACACACCTGTGCAGTGATACTTCCCGTCGATGTGCTTCAGCTCAAAGCCTTCATGACACCTGCAGACGAAGCTGCCGAACGTGTTCACACACTTACGAAACCTCGCACACTTGGCTTGACCCGTCACACACTCGTCAACATCTGAGCAGAGCAAATCACAAGCATGTAGACTCAATACAGAGAGATTACTGATAGAAACACACAAAATAATGTCAACAAAAAAAAAAATTTTGTTGTTGTAATTTTACACTCAAAAATCAAAAGATAAAAGTGAGAAATGTAGAGTAAACGAATAATGAAATTGCATTTCTCATTTTTATCTTTTGATTTGTGAGTGTAAAATTACAGAAAGAATTACAGAGTAAATCAGAGTAAATGAATAATGATATTAAATGTAAAATTTATATATATATATATAAAATTATATAATAATATAATATTTATAATTTATGGCAAAATGTCCTTGATTGTCAGGAAAATAATGATGCAATGCAAAAAATTATATAATGGTTATATACTGTATATGTAATATATATAATGTTATATATTAAACATGCATTTTCAGTGAAGCTGCTCTGATGTGTTTTAAAGCGCTTTAAAAAGACTTGAACAGAATACAACAAAATTATGTTTATAAAATCACATTATATCTACATAAAAATAATTATAAATGTAATCTAAATGTAAAAAAGTATATATTATAAATAATTAATTATTATTTTGATATCTTTTTTATTAATATGATTTATTAAAATTATACAAATTATCACTAAATAAAATTATAAATATAATCAATGCAGAATGCAATTTCAAATGTCTATCTTTTGACTTTTGAGTGTAGAATGACAGGTTTCTCTGGTGAGTGTATTTTGAGTGATGTGTGTGTGAACCCTGCATGCGTACCGACACACGTCCTGCCGTCGGGAGCGAGTCTCAGTCCTGGAGACGGACACTGACATGTGACCTCTCCTTTCATCACCGCGCACCCGTACTGACAGTTCGCCATCGCACACGTACGAGCATCTGCACACACACACACACAGAACGAGCCCTAAGCATCTGCACTGTGTGTCTGCTTCATGGAGACAGCAATCCCATAATGCACTGTGACATACTCAGCAAAAAAAGTCAACTATAATCAATGCGCTGACTAGGGTTTGGGTGCAACAACACACACACACACGCACACGCAAACACAAACACACACACACACACA
>NC_139984.1:32503915-32531415 GCF_963993115.1 Abramis brama
GTGTTAGAGATATTATACTAAAACTAAAACCATAAGAAAAAAAAAATTATTGCCTAAAATAAAATATACATATTTTATTTTGGCTTGTTTACCAAGGCAAAAGTTCTCATTTTCATAAAGTTTATGTACTAAAATAACTAAAACTTAAATAGAAATATTTTTTAAAAACCTATAAAGCAAAATCGTATATAAAGCATGCGCACGGTATAATAATTAATTTCCTCATTTTAGTTCAATCAAAACGAGGGAACGAATTAGTACATCAAGGGAATGACTTTTATCGTGGATATGATTTTCTAAAACAAGAAAATATTATATATATATATATACATATATACATATATATATATATATATATATACATATATATATACATACAAATAATATATATATATATTATTTTTTATTTTATTTTTTAGAGCTAAACCACCTAAAAAATATTTTATTTTTATTTTATTTTTCAGTTAACTATTATTTTATTTCAAGTAAACCGTTTTTTTAATGGTTTTAGTTTTAGTTACCTATAATAACCCTGGTGAGAAAGACTAATAAAACACACACAACACACACACACACACACACACACTTGTACCTTGGTTGCAGGTCTTGCCGGTGAATCCTGGATGACAGCGACACTGATCTGGTCCAACACACTCGCCATGTTTACAACCCGACTCACACACGGCTACACAAACCAGACACAATACATCATCATGAATGTGTGTGTGTGTGTGTGTGTGTGTGGCTGTGTTCATACTATTTTTGCAGTATACAGTGAATTAATTTTCTTGTATTTCCTGTAAATAAGACCTACTCTATCGCTCATGTTGTGTTCCTGAAAATGCTAGATCATGTTATCACATTCGACTAAAACCTCCAGACTTCGCTCATACAGCGAATAACAAGTCCCCAAAAATGATGTAGTAATTTTTGTGGGTTTTGTGTGTCAAAAATGACCAGCCTACAAAAAACTGCTAATAAATCTCTCATCATGCAATGTTATCACCAGATACTGGACTCAATCTCTTTGTAAACTTGTTTTCTTTTAATTAGCACAGGTTGTGTGTGTCTGGACTGAATGATCGTAGGCCTCGTTGATCTGAGCTGAAGCTCCTCAGGGTGTTTTAGATGAATAAGCTTGAGTGAACTTTTATAAACTGAGGAGCATCAGCTCAGATCAACGAGGCCTACGATCATTCAGTCCAGACACACACAACCTGTGCTAATTAAAAGAAAACAAGTTTACAAAGAGATTGAGTCCAGTATCTGGTGATAACATTGCATGATGAGAGATTTATTAGCAGTTTAAAAGGGAACACAGAATTAGGTAAAGGATTTTCCGGACAGCGCACGGGATACAATCAGAGCAACTATCAATATCTTTACATTGCTGTCAGATGAATGAACCATGTAATGTAAACAAGTATTCATCACTTCAATTAGCTCATTGTTTCTGCATTCAATTATTACGTTGTTTAAATTAATATATTTGTAGCTAACTGTGATTTTGTATGTGCATTTCTGAAATACATAACTTAGACAGTTTCCTCTGATACCAGATCTCTCTAAATTGCAACAGACTCATGCATTTTCTGTGAAGCTGCTTTGAAATGATGTGACAAATAAATGTGAATTGAATGTGCAATAGTACTCTATACTCTAACATTCACTCACGTCTGCATCGTCCCTGAGAGTTTCTCGTCTGACACAGTCCATCAGACAGAACCAGCGGCCTGGATGACCTGCGACACACACACACACACGCACGCACACGCAAGAAGCGATAGACAGATTTATAGAATCAGTGCATTATATATGATATTATTTGAAAAGTACCTCACTGATTTAGATTTTTTCTTTAAAAGTTACCATGGTAAAAAAAAAAGAAAAGCGATTTGTGATCACAGCGGTGCTAGAGGCAATTTATCACAGATTTACAACAACACTTGTCCCTGTGGCAATTTAGTGGGAAATGTGTTTACCCTGACAATTTCATAAATGTTTTAAAGTCCCCCTGTGGTGAAAATCCAGCTTTTAATGTAGTTTATGTGTCTATGTGGTGTTTTTAATATGATTTAAGACAAACCATGTGTAAATTCATAAGTCGACACCATTGTTGAGATTTTTCTCTTTAGGGGCTGTTTACACGACACAGTTTTTTAACTAAAAACGTAAAAAACGTTTTATGCGTATACTTTTGAAAACAGGTTTTTAAAGTGCACGTTTTTGAAATCGGTCTCTGTGTAAACAACAAAAACGTGAATCTCTGAAGACGACAACGTCACGCTGACGTCAAACAAGTATTCATTACTTCAATGAGCTCATTGTTTCTGCCTTAAATTACAATGTTTAAATTAATAAATTTGTAGCTAACTGTGATTTTGTATAAGTAGGCTATGTTGTCATGTAAACGTACCTTAAAACTGCAATCTCAAAAAATTTGAAATCGCTGGTTTTTCTGACGTCACACACTGCCTTGTAACCAATCAGATCAATGTGAGGTCATCAACCTCCGTGAAGTTGGCACCCCATAAAACGAAATCATTTCCAAAACTATGCCATTCGTTTGTGCTGCGTTTGTGCTGATTTGTGCCGCAAAAACCAACATTTGTGCTGGTTTCGTGTTTGAGATATTGAACATTATTTTTTGGGTTGCGTGACGTCACTCTCCACCCCATGTCCTTCAAATCGCTCCAAACCGGTGTCATTCGTTTGTGCTCGGTTTGTGCTGGTTTGTGCCGTTAAAACAAACACTGTATCTGTTTTCCTTTCGCAGATATAACAAATTTAATTCGGGAGCTGTGACGTCACTCTCCACCCCACCTCATCTAAATCGCTCCAAACCGGTGTCGTTCGTTTGTGCTCGATTTGTGCTGGTTTGTGCCGTTGAAAGAAACAGTGCAACTACGATCCCCTCTTAAACATAAAAAAATAAACTTTTTAAGTACAGTTACCCAGCAAACACAGAACGTTGGCGCAACGTACCCGACCTTCTAACAACGTTTTAACAACATGGCCAAAAGGTTGCTATAACTACGTTGTGTGGTGAAGGTTGTTACAGCGTTGTCACAATGTTGACATTAAACCACCGTTCAGGGCCATTGCTTAAGGTTGTGCCTAGGGTGTCTGGACAACCACTGGACTACATAATGTACCCGTCACTGCCCTGAAGCGGGAAAATCAGACTTTTGAATCCCAACCACCTGTTGGGCTCATTGTGTTGTCTTGTTCTTCATCGAGCAGCAAGGATACGTGAGTACTGCGTTTAATTTAGCCTACCTCAGCTATCAAACTCAACCTACAACTTTAATTTTTAATGTGATTAATGTAGCCTAGCTTGCACTGTTTAGTTTTTCATTCGATTTTTCCGCTATTTAGTCTCATTCGTTTCTTTGCTCCTCTATATCGTCCGGCTTTCGGCTACTGTCTGCCATACAGACCCGGTTTTGTTCATTAAATGTTCTGATCTGCCTTTGATTTTTATGTTTTATTTATTATACTTAAAATAAATTTTGTATATTCGTTTATTTCGTTTTCTTTTTCACAAATGTATTAGCCTACTTTTGGAAGTGCAATTTGATGGAGTTTTAATAAAGTTGAATTAACGAAACCTTCTGTCATTTTTACTCTTCAAAGTGTACACTTGCAGGTGTTGATAGCCCCATTAAATAATAATATAGATAAACAATAAACGATAAAAAGTATATAATTATCTAACAAAATGCTAAATGGGGGGATATAGCAGCATATAAAAATATTGTCAGAACGTCGTCTCTCAGTTGCTGAATGTCTCGCAACAACGTTGCTACAGCCCTGTCGCGCCTTACAATTCTACGTTGTTACAATGTTGCAAGCACGTAGACAGCGACGTTGCCTTAGCAGAAATGCAACGTGCCAGAGACGTTGCCACAACGTAAATGTGTTTGCTGGGTACATAACTGTCCACCCCATATGGTCCAAATCGTTTCAAAACTGTGCCGCTCGTTTGTGCTCGATTTGTGCCGGTTTGTGCCGTTACGATGAACATTGTATCTTTTCCCCCTCCTTAGAAATAACACATTGGATTCGGGACAGTGACGTCACTCTCCACCCCATGCCGTCCAAATCGTCCCAAACCGGTGCTTTTTGTTTGTGCTCGATTTCAGAATCAGAATCAGAATCAGAATCAGAAAGAGCTTTATTGCCAAGTGTGCTTGCACCCACAAGGAATTTTTCTTGGTACTGAAGCTTCCAGTGCACATATACAAATACAAATACAACAAGAAACATAGTAATACAAATTCTAAGAATAAAAATATATAAAAAATAAATAAAAATTGTATAAAAGTAAAAAAGTAGGGTCACAGTTGGGTTTAGTCCGAATAAACATTTACAGATTATGAACATATTTACAGTATTTTGAGTAGTATGAATAATATAAATATAAATATCACCTGAGTTAGAGAATATTGCACCAGACAGTGGGAGTCTAGCGCATGTTACAGATTATAAACATATTTACAGTATTTTGAGTAGTATGAATAATATAGATATAAATATCACCTGAGTTAGAGAATATTGCACTAGACAGTGGGAGTATTGCACTTACAGGCATATGCCTTGGGGGCATGTTAAGTGTTCAGAAGGGAAATGGCCTGTGGAAAGAAACTGTTCCTGTGCCTGGATGTTCTTGTGGCCAGTGATCTGTGTCGCCGTCCTGACGGTAACAGTTCAAACAGGTGGTGTCCAGGGTGAGTGGAGTCTGTGATGATTTTACCTGCTCTCTTCCTCACTCTGGAAGAGTACAGGTCCTGGAGGGTTGGCAGGGGGGCACCAATAATCCTCTCTGCAGTCCGGACTGTCCGTTGTAGTCTCCTGATGTCCAATTTGGAAGCTGAACCAAACCAGACAGTGATGGAAGTGCTTAAAACAGACTCAATGATGGCTGAGTAGAACTGGATCAGCAGCTCCTGTGGCAGATTGAACTTCTTCAGCTGGCGAAGGAAGTACAGTCTCTGCTGGGCCTTTTTCACAATGGAGTCAATGTGATTTGCCCACTTCAGGTCCTGAGAGATGGTAGAGCCCAGGAACCTGAATGACTCCACTGCTTCCACAGTGCTGTTCATGATGGTGAGAGGGGGGAGTGCTGGGGTGTTTCTCCTGAAGTCCACAATCATCTCCACTGTTTTGAGTGTGTTCAGCTCAAGGTTGTTATAACTGCACCAGACAGCCAGCTGTTCAACCCCCAGTCTGTAAGCAGACTCGTCACCATTTTGGATGAGACCGATGACAGTGGTGTCGTCTGCAAATTTCAGGAGCTTGACAGAGGGGTCTTTAGAAGTGCAGTCATTAGTGTAAAGGGAGAAGAGCAGTGGGGAGAGAACGCACCCTTGGGGGGCGCCAGTGCTGATGGTGAGGGTCCTGGATGTGAGTTTCCCCAGTCTCACTAGCTGCTGCCGGTCCGTCAGGAAGCTGGAGATCCACTGACAGATTGAGGATGGCATGGAGAGCTGAGTCAGTTTGGCTGTGAGAAGATCAGGGATGATGGTATTGAAGGCCGAACTGAAGTCCACGAATAAGATCCGTGCATAAGTCCCAGGTCTGTCAAGATGTTGCAGGATATAGTGCAGTCCCATGTTGACTGCATCATCCACAGACCTGTTTGCTCTGTAAGCAAACTGAAAGGGATCCAGCAGGGGTCCAGTGATGTCCTTCAGATAGGCCAACACCAGTCTTTCAAACGACTTCATGACCACAGACGTGAGAGCGACAGGTCTGTAGTCATTAAGTCCAGTGATTTTAGTTTTTTTGGGAACCGGGATGATAGTGGAGCGTTTGAAGCAGCAGGGAACTTCACACTGCTCCAATGATCTGTTGAAGATCTGCGTGAAGACTGGGGCCAGTTGGTCAGCACAGGCTTTTAGACAAGCAGATGAGATGCCGTCTGGGCCTGAAGCTTTCCTAGTCTTCTGTTTTTTGAAGACTCTGCTCACGTCCTCCACGCAGACCTTAAGCTCAGGTTGGATGGCAGAAGGGGGGAGGAGAGGGGTTGCAGGAGGTGATGGTGGATGTGTGAAGTGCACATCAGAGCGGGTGTGAGGTGTGAGTCTGGGCTTCTCAAACCTGCAATAGAATGCATTGAGAGTGTCAGCCAGTTGTTGATTCTCCACAGATGGGGGGGATGGTGATTTGTAGTTGGTGATGTTCCTCAGGCCTCTCCAGACTGATGCGGGGTCGTTGGCTGAAAACTGGTTTTTCAGCTTTTCAGAGTAGCTTTTTTTAGCAACTCTGATCTCCTTTGTCAGTCTGTTTCTGGCCTGGTTATACAAGATTTTATCCCCACTTCTGTAAGCATCTTCTTTGGCATGACGAAGCTGTTTGAGTTTCCCAGTAAACCATGGTTTATCATTAGTGAATGATAAGAATGTCCTGGTAGGAATGCATGTATCCTCACAGAAACTGATATATGATGTTACAGTATCTGTGAGCTCATCCAGATCGGTGGCTGCAGCTTCAAAAACAGTCCAATCAGTGCAATCGAAGCAGGCCTGTAGATCCTGCTCTGCTTCATTGGTCCATCTTTTTACAGTCCTTATTACAGGTTTAGCTGATTTCAGTTTCTGCCTGTAGGTCGGTATAAGATGAACCAAACAGTGATCAGAGAGCCCCAAAGCTGCCCGTGGGACGGAGTGATACGCATTCTTTATCGTGGTGTAACAGTGGTCCAATATATTACTGTCTCTGGTAGGACATGTAACATGCTGTCTGTATTTTGGCAGTTCACGGGAGAGATTTGCTTTGTTAAAATCCCCAAGAATGATTAAAAGAGAGTCTGGGTACCTTTGTTCCATTTCAGCTATATGTTCAGCCAGCTGTTGTAGCGCTGCGCTCACACACGCGTCTGGAGGAATGTAAACATTCGCGAGAATGAATGAGGAAAACTCCCGCGGCGAGTAGAAAGGTTTACAGTTTATGAAATGCGCCTCTAAATTAGGAGAGCACATCTTCTTCAGTGTTGTTACATCTGAACACCAACTTTCGTTAATGAAGAAACACAATCCACCACCTCTCGTTTTCCCCGTTAGTTCCGCGATGCGATCCGCTCGGAACAGCTGGAAGCCCGGCAGATGTAGTGCGTTGTCCGGTATGGCTTCACTCAGCCAGGTTTCAGTGAAGCACAGAGCAGCGGAGTTTAAAAAATCCTTGATAGTGCGGGTGAGGAGAAGAAGTTCGTCCATTTTGTTAGGAAGAGATCGGAGATTCGCAAGATGAATACTGGGTAGTGCAGTGCGGAGGCCGCGCTCGCGGAGTTTAACCAGCGCGCCCGCGCGCTTCCCGCGTTTGCGTCTGACCGCGCGTTTGAACAACACCGCTGCCCCTCCAACGAGAATGTCCAGTAAAACGTCTGAGTTATCAAAATCTGTAAAAAACTTGTCTGGTGTGTGTTTCCTAATGTCCAGAAGTTCGTCTTTGGTGAAACTGATAGGAAAAGAATGACTAAACGCAGAACAAACGAACAAAAACAACACAATGACTGGAGAGCTCCACACCGAGGCAGCCATCCGCGGCGCCATCTTGGTTTGAGATTTGTGCTGTTTTGTGCCGTAGAAAGAACCATCATAAATTATTCCATTCTTTAGACATCACAAAATCTTTGGAGGAGTAGTAACGTCACGCAAGCAAGCCGCGCTCTCCATCCATCTCGTCTACAAACCTGTCCGGTTCGTTTGTGCTTGCACAGGGCCGCAGCTGTCAGCGTTCTTCTTTAGATGTTTTATTTTAGATTTATTTTATTTTGTGCTATTGACATTTGGGGCCCTATCTTGCACCCAGCGCAATTGACTTTTTACACTGACGCATGTATCATTCCTATTTTGCACCCGCGCAAAGCGCGCTTTTCCCTCCACAGAAGCACGTCGCTAAACTAGTGAATGAACTTGCGCTCCCTGGGCGGTTCAGCGCAAAAAAGGAGGCGTGTTCCGGCGCAAACGTTCCTTCATGCTATTTTGCAGGTTTAGAAAACAATTGCGCCACTAACCAGGAAAAAATAGTTTAAAGTCAGTGGCGCGTTGCGCATGTTATTCAGATGCTATTTTAAGGGCGCATGCTTGGCCATAATCAATGTAGCGTGTGCACAACGCGCATACACTTTGATTCTCTCATCTACACAGAAGCAGCAGTTTTCATTTTTGCAAATCATACATTATTATGATAGATAGATAGATAGATAGATAGATAGACAATTTATTATAAAAGCATACATCTAGCTTACACATTTACCCAAATTATCATACACCTTTTTAACCGAAGTTAATTTGGGTGGGTTTCTCCATCCCCAACGTCCCTGACGAGAGCGTTGCTCTCCTTGGCTGTGAACCGCTCCTGGCGCGCGTCTGGCAAATACGCCGTTATAATAGGAATCCGCTTTAGAACAAAGCGCGCCTGCTCTTAAAGGGAATGTGAGATGACGCTCTGATTGGTTTATTTCACGTTACGCCCAAACCACACCTATGAATAATGAAGCTACTTCAGACCAACCCATTTTAGATTTGCGCCTGGGGCAAGAGTCATTTATCCCGCTGGGAAAATAGCAACAGCGCCAAGACCCGCCCACAAAGTTACTTGTGCTTTGCGCTTTGACACTTGCGTTTCAGATCGTTAAAATAGGGCCCTATGTCTTTATATAATCACCAATGCACTACGATATGTTATGTATAGGCTACTGTCACTACTCTGGCTGTAAGCTACGTGTGACTGATGCTTAATTTTGTATTAAAATAAATTAAAATAACCAATAAAAAAAAATTATTAAAATAATTGTGTAGTGTCTTAAGTTTTCTGAATTAGGCCTACTTTTGACAGCTTACAGTGCCTGTTTGTGCTGTAAAAAGTTTCGTTTGTGCTGCTTCGGTTTTTTAGACATTAAAATCTATTATAATCTTTTATGCTGCATCGGGTTTTAAAATATTAATCACTGAATGTTTGGTCGATTCAAAACGAAAGATTTCGGTTTTTTAGACATTAAAATTATATTTTTAGGTCATTCTGAGGTCACTCAGGTTTCACGGTTTCCACAAACAAAAATATAAATAAAAAAAACAAGCAATGTGTATTAAACATTGATAAAATATAAGAGCCTTTCTTAACTGAGCAGTGAGCACCAATAATAATTGAGCACAAAATCAACATCTTACGATTTCTAAAGAATAATGTGACATTGAAAACTGGAGTAATGATACAGAAAATTCAGCTTTGACATTACAGAAATAAATGTCTTTCGTTTTGAATCGACCAAACATTCAGTGATTAATATTTTAAAACCCGATGCAGCATAAAAGATTATAATAGATTTTAATGTCTAAAAAACCGAAGCAGCACAAACGAAACTTTTTACAGCACAAACAGGCACTGTAAGCTGTCAAAAGTAGGCCTATTCAGAAAACTTAAGACACTACACAATTTTTTTAATAATTTTTTTTTATTGGTTATTTTAATTTATTTTAATACAAAATTAAGCATCAGTCACACGTAGCTTACAGCCAGAGTAGTGACAGTAGCCTATACATTACATATCGTAGTGCATTGGTGATTATATAAAGACCAAATGTCAATAGCACAAAATAAAATAAATCTAAAATAAAACATTCCCATATCTAAAGAAGAACACTGACAGCTGCGGCCCTGTGCAAGCACAAACGAACCGGACACCGGTTTGGAGCGATTTAGATGAGGTGGGGTGGAGAGTGACGTCACAGCTCCCGAATTAAATTTGTTATATCTGCGAAAGGAAAACAGATACAGTGTTTGTTTTAACGGCACAAACAAGCACAAATCGAGCACAAACGAACGACACCGGTTTGGAGCGATTTAGATGAGGTGGGGTGGAGAGTGACGTCACAGCTCCCGAATTAAATTTGTTATATCTGCGAAAGGAAAACAGATACAGTGTTTGTTTTAACGGCACAAACAAGCACAAATCGAGCACAAACGAACGACACCGGTTTGGAGCGATTTAGATGAGGTGGGGTGGAGAGTGACGTCACAGCTCCCGAATTAAATTTGTTATATCTGCGAAAGGAAAACAGATACAGTGTTTGTTTTAACGGCACAAACCAGCACAAATCGAGCACAAACGAACGACACCGGTTTGGAGCGATTTAGATGAGGTGGGGTGGAGAGTGACGTCACAGCTCCCGAATTAAATTTGTTATATCTGCGAAAGGAAAACAGATACAGTGTTTGTTTTAACGGCACAAACCAGCACAAACCGAGCACAAACGAATGACACCGGTTTGGAGCGATTTGAAGGACATGGGGTGGAGAGTGACGTCACGCAACCCAAAAAATAATAGGTGTGTTCGACATCGGCTGCGGCTGGATGCAACCGATCGGCGAGAGTAGCCGCGTGCAGGCGGGGAGGAGCTGCAAACGGAGACGTGAAGTCGGACACTTTCTGGTTCCCGTAGTGACCACTCACGTGGTGTTCGCATACTTTACCACAGCTTAAGTGAAATAAATCAATGCAATATTTGCCAAATAATACACAGATGTTTCAGAGACATTTTCATTCAATACTTTATGTATTGCTTCATACGGAGTCTGTTTGAAGAAGAATAAAGTTCAACATAAGATACTATCAATGAAGTGGAGTCTACGTTTTTTAATCAGTTTTAATTGGATAAACATGACACAATATAACATTGCAACGACATGAAAAGAGTGTTCACTGCTATAATAAACTGATTTGAGAGCTTTAGAGGAACTAAAGGTGTTCGAATAAACACGAAACACACGTGATCGTTGTCATGCGGTGAATCCGGCCAATCGTGGAACAGCTGTGTCGTCATCAGCCCTCCTGCAGCCCAGTGCAGCCGCTCTTGAGAAGCTGCGCTGGCTGAGTTCTCCGGCTACTCTCGAATCGCTCTCGCGGTACTTTGATGGCATATGTCACAGTCACGTGGCGTCGGCGCTGTATCAAGTCGGACAAAATTTCTAACCGGCATGCACTGCTTTAAGTCAGCCGCCGATCGGTCTGCGCAGAGCTGCATGAAGTCGAACAAGCCTAATGTTCAATATCTCAAACACGAAACCAGCACAAACGTTGGTTTTTGCGGCACAAATCAGCACAAACGCAGCACAAACGAATGGCATAGTTTTGGAAATGATTTCGTTTTATGGGGTGCCAACTTCACGGAGGTTGATCACCTCCGACTGGATCTCTGAGCTGAGTGAGTGAGTGGAGGCGGGGCTCATTTGCATATTCATATAACCGCGGGTGTCAAGTTACATTCCACCTATTTTAAGGTATGACGAATTTTTTTTCAAGGAAAAAACGTTTAAATATGACATTTTTGTGATTAAAGGTGTGTTTAAAGGGCTTAAATTATCGACTACAGAGGGACTTTAAGATAATAACAATAATTATAAAATTGGCGATTATTTTTCTTTTTTCTCTCAGATGTTTCATAACTTTGCATCATAAATGTATAAAAATAACATTTCTGAAACATTACGAAAAATGAAACATAAGGCCCATAGAATTATATTACATTCCATCGTGCGCCTCGTTTGTTAAAAGTGCACTACTCGAAAGTCACCATGGCAACTACAATTTTCTTTTTTTTACGATCACAATGGTGCTAATGTTAATTTATCACAGATTTACAACAACATAGGTAGCAGAAACTAGCTGTAGCGGAAAATATTATTACCATGACAATTTCATAAACGTATTAAGATAGCGACAATTATAAAAGTAGCGATTGTTTTACGTCTTTCTGTCAGATATGCCTCACAACTTTGTATAAGACAACAAACGTATAAGAAAGAAACATTTCTTCGGAAATGCAAACATTTGACTTTACCTGAGAGTGTCTGAACCTGCAGCCGCACAAACACAAATGAGAGAGAAAAACAGCATCACATCCATTATGAGAGACGCGGTATAAACACACACGAGCTTCGGTTTCTCCACGCGAAAATATCCCGTGAAAAGTTCTCGTTTGTTCCGCACAGAAGTTTGTCGTCTGGAGAGCGTGAGCGCGCGTCAGGTGTATGTGTGTGTGTGTGTGTGTGAGTGCTCGCGCGCACCGCTGAGGGCGATTCATTCAGCCGCTGCCTTCAGGATGACATCAGCGTGTGTGTGTGTGTGTGTGTGTGTGCGAGAGAGAGACAGACAGAATGTAATGGGTTTACAGTGAGCTGTCAGAAGTTTCCACTGCTGCACATGAGGAACTGAGAGTGTTTATGAAGAGCACGGGCTGTTTAAATGCATTTGATGTGTGTGTGTGATTTGTGTGTGTGTGTGTGTGTGTGTCCTTCAGACCTGCCCTTGCTGCTCCTGGTATTCTTATACGTTTCCCTGGAGAAAACACACACACACACACGCACAAATCCACACACTATAATTAGTCTAGGTGCTTGTAAAGTTTGCCGGGAACCTGTACATTTCCTCCAGCTACATCCTGTGCTCATAATTACAGCATTTCTTTCATTTCAATTTGAAAGTAAGTGTGTGTGTGCTTGTTAAAAACAGACAGAAAGATGAGCGTCACACCATATGAATACAAAACAGCTAAAGTGCATCATGCACACTTACTATAGTGCAAAGCTTAAATTGAAGGAGGAACCTAAGGCCTAAGACCAGGGGATAAAAGGCCTAGCATGCGCATAGCAACACCCTCACAACCAATTATTAAATGACTAAAAATACCTTTGAAAAAAAAAAATCTAAGAATTTTGTTTCTAGCCCTTATGGTTCAGAACTTATTAGCATAAACGTGAGTGCAAGTTTGGGCAGTTGGTGGCGCTAGAGCGATTGAGTTAGAGACTCCAAAATCACTGTGGTTAAAGTTCAGACAGTCCTTTATCAGTGTGCCAAATTTCATAACTTTCTGCCATAGACTTCCAGAGCGGAAGAAGAAGACGGAAGAATAGCTATAAGAAGAACACTAACAGATACAATAGGTTCCTACGAACCTTTTAGGGTGCTTTCACACTTGGTTCGATTGCCTGTTCCGAACCCGAGTTCGATTGCTTCCCCCAGCCCCCAGCCCCCAGCCCCCAGCCCCCAGCCCCCAGCCCCCAGCCCCCGATGGACTGTGTTCACATTATATTATTTGTATCCGAACCGCGGTACGCTTGCATCATCAAACTGCAGCTGGCGCGTACACGTGTTGCTTGGTAACCGCTATGAAAAAGCGGCAAAATGGATAGAATTGCTCGCTTCACATTTCTTCTTCTTTTTTTGAACCTTTGGTTTTGTTTTCAAAGAAAAGATACAGAAACACACTTGAGTCTGTCTGCCGCAAAAGTATTAAAACCGTTCCAAAGACAGCGGGATGTCCGCCGAAGACAATTTTTGTGGAGGCAAGCAGAAATCATCTCTCTGCTTGCAGTGCGTCAATCCCGCTTTTCGTCAAGGTAAGTGTATATAGACCCTTTTACAGTTGTTAAACACACGCACGCAGGCACGCACCACATTATACGTCATCAATAGCGGTTCACTTCCGCAATTTGGTACGATTGCGTTCATATCAGCAGCGAACCGTACCCGAGTTCACATGAACCGTACCCCAGACCACCATTTTAAGCGGACTCGAGTACGGTTCGCGGGTGCGCACCCGAGTTCGGAAAACAGCGTTCACATCATCCAAACGAACCGAACTCTGACGTCATTCGAACCCGGGTGTGCACCAAAAGTGCTAGTGTGAAAGCGCCCTTAAAGTCCCCTGTGGTGAAAGTCCAGCTTTTAATGCTGTGTCTATGTGGTGTTTTTAATATGCTTTAAGACAAACCATGTGTAAATTCATAAGTCGACTCCATTGCTGAGTATTTTCTCCTTAAAACTGCAGTGAACCAAAGAGTCTCAAAAACACGCTTTTTTTTAATCGCTGGTGTTTCTGACGTCACAAACTACCTTGTAACCAATCAGATCAACGTGTGATCGTCAACCAGTGGATCTCTGAGCTGACTGAGTGAGTGGAGGCGGGGCTCATTTGCATATTCATAGACCCGAGTATACTAAATGAGGCAGGGGTGTAGAATTACATTCAAGATATTTAAAAGCATGAAGAATTTTTTTAAAGGAAAAAACGTTTAAATAAGTCATTTTGGTGATCAAAGATGAGTTTTAAGGAGTTTAAGAACTTTAAAATAAACTAGGCTACACTCTAAAAAATAAATTTTCCAAATGTCTAATTGTGTCTAAATAAATGTCTAAAGTGGACCATCGAATTAAAGTGTAAACTAAACTAAAAATAAAAAATACTTCTACAGCATTTATTAATCTTATTTAATGTTAATTTTAACATTTATCAATACATTGTTAAAATCAAAAGTTATATTTGTTTACATTAGCTATGCACTGTGAACTAACATGAACATGAACAATTATATTTCCACTGAAGATTAATAAATGCTTTAAAAATATATTGCTAATTGTTAGTTCAGGTTGTTATTAACTAATATATTAACTAATGTTAACAAATGAGACATTATTGTAAAGTGTTACTGACATTTAGAAATACTTTTTAGAAACAGAAATATTCATATTTTAGTATTGTGCATAATGGAATAATAAACTATTAAAACTGACTGTACAAACATGTCTACTGTAAATACCTCTGCTGTTTGACTGTTTATGACACAATCAGAGAATGAAACCAATAACACAAACACTTATGGACATGATTACATAGCATAGACTTACATAAAACTCATTTTTAATTGCCAAACCCCTAAAAGCATTATTTACTTTTATTATAAATCATATTTACCTGAGGCGTCATATTTATCTGACATCTGGAGACAACTTTGTACCCAAAGATTATCTAAACACTCACACTTACTCACTCACACACACACACACACACACACACACACACACACACACACACACACATACATACACACACGCACGCACGCACGCACACACACACACACACACAGCTTTATGATCTGAATCACATCTGGAGAGCCGAGTTTCCCGCGCGTGGTGTTAGAATGACACCTAGTGCACAAAAGTAGAGCTGCAGTAATAAAGCTTAAACTACAGGACAGTTATTGAAGATCTGAGCCAGTAGAGGGCACAGCTGAGGTGTTATTGTTCCTGGAAGACGGATGAATATCTATCCATCTATCCATCCATCCATCCATCCATCCATCCATCCATCTATCTATCTATCTATCTATCTATCTATCTATCTATCTATCTATCTATCTATCTATCTGCATATAAATAATATATATATATATGTTTACTAATAATACAATAAATGTAATAATAATACACGTATATTTAAATATCATTTATATATATATATATATATATATGTGTGTGTGTGTGTGTGTGTGTGTATAGTGTTCTTGTTATTTATATTTATGATGAATATCCATCCATCTATCTATATATCTATCTGTTTACATATAAATAAATTATATATATATATAGTGTTCTTGTTATTTATATTTATGACGTTGGTATGTTTGGTGTCAAGAGCTGATTTCCCCCCAAATCCCCTAATAAAGAATCTCTTGCGGATGCGTCAATGTTTTTTTCACACACACACACACACACACACACAAATTCCCAGCCGGCCAGGATCTGCTCCGCCGGGGGGAAACGCCTTCTCGCCTCGTCTCGGACCCGTTCTGTTTTAATTAGCCTCCCGGTGCCGCTGGTAATTACGGTAACGAGCCGCAAATGAACCGTAATGAACCGCAAAATTCCTCTAAAAAAAAAAAAAAGCCCTCACACAAGACGCGGCGCGAAGCCCGTGATTAATAACCGTCATTCAGGAAACGGCGGGGAAAAGAAGGGGCGCGCGAGGAGTTGACACGCATTACCCTCAGCGCTGCGCGAGACCCCGTATGTCAACCCCCTCGCGCCTCCCGCGCTTCCACAATCATTTCCCGCCAATGATCAGGAGGTGTCCGCAACGGCGCTTCCTCACCTCACACCCCCGTCAGCCACACGCAGCGCGACACACACACATACACACACACATATACACACACACACACCGGGAGGAGCCGTCTACCCTTCCGTCACCCATACCCGCCCCTGAGGACGGTGCGTCGTTGGCGGCGTCAATATTATTTATTATTCCCGTTAGTCTCGGTATTTAGCGCCGCAGCTGCTCACGGTGATCGTTAAATCGGAAGCGTCTCGTTGTTTTGTGGCGCGTGTTTTTTCTTGTAACGGGGATTATTGAGGCGGCATCAGCGCGCGGTGATGCTCTCCGTTAAAGGATCTTGAAGCGTCGCGAGTCTAAAGGTAAAGCTCGTCCATTTTCCGTCCTCCGCCTCCCCCCCCCCTCCTCCTCTCGTCTATCTCTCTCTCTCCCCCCCTCTCTCTCTCTCTCCCTCTCTCCCTCTCTGCTGACGTGCGATGGCCAAGAGAATTAATCCGTCGCCTTTAATTGCACCGTAGTGTCCAGCGGTCTCGCGCCCTTAATGACCTCTGATCCGCGCGCCGGTGCCGCAGCAGGCGGAGAGTAATTACCGTAATTGATGCTCGAGGCGACGGTAGCGGGGGGGGGGGGGGGGGGGGGTGTTGGGGGGGGGGGGGGGGGTAGCATCGTTTCTCTCTCTTTCTCTTCCACATAAACACACACACACACACACTCATTTTGACACGGTAACTTTCTTCTGCACGGCTTATTATCGCTATTGCTTTTGTTCCTCTAATTAAGACAACAACAAATTTAAAGGCAGACCTGATGGTGTTGGATATAATGCTCTAAATTAGCATATGCATAAGAAATGTACATAAATGCATACAAAGCAGTTGCTGTTTATCTGAACTGCGTTTTAATCTGAATTTGACTGAATCTCAAGTGTACAGTTTAATTTTTTTTTATTTCTGTTATACTTGGAACCTAATGGGGAATTCATCTCAAATCCACTAAAAATAAAATTAGATTAAATCGGATAAACTAATTTTCTTAATTTTTTCATTTTTTTTTCTTTCATAATTTTAGTTTAGGATCTTTTTATTTGACTCTTATGATTTTTTTTTTTTAGAATTACTTTTAAAATATCCATTAAGCTATTTTGTATGCATCCTTTAGGATTTTACTACATATTCTATATTTCCTGTCAATACATTTTTTCAATGAATGTAAAAAAAAATATAATCATTTTAGAAATGGGAAGAAACTATTAAAGTCAGCATGAAATGAAAGTTGTGATAGTCTTTTCTTCCCTGTTGTGACGTATATCCAAGAGAAATTATTTTTAATTTTGTCTGAGGGGAATTGATTGGATGGTGCTATTGGTTGATCTCATGTGAGTGACAGGTTGCCCCGCCCTCATCATCAGAGAGGAGAAGAGATGTTGCTGGGAAGGGGGAAGATATTTAGATTAAAGATTACGAGGCACATGCATTTAACAAAATGATGTGCATGGATAAATAACTCACAATAAATACTGCAATATTCCAAAAAAAAGTAAATTATGATTTCATGTGCATTTTAAAGGTGCATTGTGTAATATTTAGGAGGATCTGTTGACAGAAATGCAATATCATATACATAACTATGTTTTCAGTGGTGTGTAAAGACCTTATATAATGAACCGTTATGTTTTTATTACCTTAGAATGAGCGTTTTCTCTCTACACACACCGCGGGTCCGCTTACATCGACATGTTTCTACAGTGGCCCTGAATGGACAAACGCGTTTCGTCACTGTTGTTCTTCGTGCAAAGAAGCTCGCTAAAGTCAGTGAATAAAACACTGACACAATGATGAACAAGTAACAATAATATTCGCATTAACATCGTTTTACTGAATAATTAAGTAGATATAATTTTTCAATTAATCTTTGAAAAAAACAAGGAAATCCCACACACTATCCTTTGTGTGTTTCTTTTTGGTCTTTCACCTCACCAGGTGTGCGATGGTAATTGCTAATTGATTAATTCATCTTTGTAAAGAAACCTCATTGTTTAACTGGCTACTCTCTGCTGTCTCAGACGACGACATCACTTCCTGTCGGCCACCGTAACTTCTGTTGGTTGCAACTCGCAACTTCACCACTAGACGCCGCTAAAAATTACACACTGCACCTTTAAAACATATAACAAATGTTCCGTTTACCTTCAGTTGACGAACATCTCTGTTCACCTCCACCTTTTTCCTCCACAGGACCACTGCCGTGGATGGTTGGGCGTTAGTGCGTGTTTGTTTTGCTCTGATGGCGAACATGAGCAGTAGTGTGTGCATGGAAACTCCACACGCTCATGGCCACGCCCACGGCCACACCCACAACTACAACCCCACCCCCGGACGGGACTTTCCTCTTCAGATCGACTCGTGCATGAACCCGGTGTTGGACTACAGCGCGCAGATGGAGCGTTACCGCTCGTTCGCCACCTTCTATAAGAACAGCACGGCCGCCGGCGCCACGCCGTTTCCCCAAACCGCGAAAATAGCACGAATCGCCACGCCCCTATTCCCATCAGCACGCTTATCCGCGATGCCACCCTGGCCATGTGACAACGCCATGCTATGGGGGCGAAAGCCTGCCACGGTTAACGTAAACGGACCTCACACGCATCGGACAGGCATGTCAAGGGCGGAGCCGGTGAACGTGCACATGTCCGCCAAACACATTCCACAAGACTCCGCCCTCTCGATGGGTGACAACTTCCTGTCGCCGCTGTCCGCGGAGCAGTGCCGTGGTCTCCCCGTAACGGGCGCCGAGTGCATGAACCGACTGAAGTGCCCGCCATCGGGGCCGCCCGGGGAGGCGGATCGAGGCGGGACGTTCGGAGGGATGCCCCCTTTGGGGGGGCTGTCGTTACCGCCAGGGGTCATCGTCATGACGACGCTTCACTCCGGTGCAGGGTCATCCGGGGTTACGATGTCAGACAGCGCGTTTCAGATCGCTAACGTGGCAGCGGACTGCCAGCACAGCGGCTCGTCTTGCTCTGGCTCGCCCGCGGCTCTGAACGGGAACGCTAACGGGAGTTGCAGCAGCGGGAACAGCAACGGTAGTGGAGCGGCTAAACGTAAACGCAAGCGGTGTGGCGTCTGCGCCCCCTGCAGGAGGCTCATTAACTGCGGCGTGTGCAGCTCCTGTCGGAACAGAAAGACGGGTCATCAGATCTGCAAGTTCAGAAAGTGCGAAGAACTCAAGAAGAAGCCGGGCAGCACGATGGAGGTGGGATTCACACACACACACATACACACACACTCACTCACTCACACATATGCTGCGAGGTCTATTGAAGTGGGCTGTTTAATTGGGAATGATGTGGCGGGGGGTTTGGAGTGGAGCCCAGTCTTGGCACAAGCGGCCATAATTAACCATCGTGCATTAATGTGTGTATGTGTGTGTGTGTGATGGCTTGAGCCCTCTTATGCTGGAAAAATGCCCTTGCACTCAAGCACACACTTCATCGCTCTCTCACACACACACACTGTCGGTATTGAGGGCTGAGAGATGAGGCAACACGTTGTAAGTTTGCTGTAATAATACAAAGACAGCTTAATCTATTCACAACCTGCTAACACCACTCACTAGAATCAAGACCAGACCATCACAAACCAGTCCAGCACCATCAAATCTTGTTCTGCGTGAAACCTAGTCAACCTATTTATGGTGGTCATATTAATGAAATTTCACAGGCAAAAAGCTCTATTGTGTCCTTAAATCTGCATGTGGAAATTTTTCTCCCTCATGCAAAATTGCCAATCACATGGATTCCTATTGAAATGACTGGATTTCGCATGTGCAAATTGCCTGAACAATGGGAAATGTAAGTGCACCTTTAAACAGGAAGAGTTTAAAGGCTCGTTCACACTATATCAGCATTGGATGATACCGTTAATTTAGTGTTCGTTCCTCAGCACTGCACATTTGGGATGTCTCCATTTAATAACAATCAAAGTCCCCTGTGGTGAAAATCCAGCTTTTAATGTTCTTTATATGTCTATGAGGTGTTTTTAATATACTTTAAGACAAAGCATGTGTAAATTCATAACTCAACACCATTGCTGAGTATTTTCTCCTTAAAACTGAGACAAAACCAAAGACAGTCTCAAAAACACGCTTTGAAATCGCTGGTGTTTCTGACGTCACAAGCTGAGTGAGTGAGTGGAGGTGTGTTATACTAAATGAGGCAAGGGTGTCGAGTTGCATTCAAGCTATTTTAAGGCATGAAGACATTTTTTTTCAAGGAAAAAACGTTTAAATATGTCATTTTAGTGATCAAAGATGGGGATCAAATTATTGGCTACAGGGGAACTTTAAGGAAAACATCTCAAATATGCAGTGCTGAGGAGGTTCTAGGAACTGTTTGAAAAAATTACATTTAAGCTTTTAGCAGATGCTTTATACAAAGGCACCAATGCCAACGCCATGCTCCACTGTTTGAGCTACAGGAACGCCTAGCAAGTAAACTAGATGTTTAAGACAGTTGCTTGAGAGTAATATGCAGTAAGTGATACTACAGTAGACCAGCGGCTCAGTCAAATAACAGTGCATCAATCAAAAGTCATAGTGATGACAATGACTTTTTGAAAAATACGAGAATGTACAGTTGCGCCCTTGGACAGATAGTTTACATGCTATTTGGTGTCTCAAACTAAACTCTTGATTGTCTTTCAGTTGTTCAATCCTTACAAACTTTATCAAAATCTAGTGGCTATTATGTAAATGTTTTCAGAGGCCAGTTGTATAAACATAACCACTAATGTTAAAGTCTGCCTGTAGTCAATCCCTTAAAACTCATATTTGATCACCAAAATGACGTTTTTTTCCTTGAAAAAATGTCTTCATGCCTTAAAATATCTTGAATGTAACTCGACACCCTTGCCTCATTTAGTATACGTGGCTCTATGAATATGCAAATGAGCCCCGCTTCCACTCACTCACTCACTCAGCTCAGAGATCCACTGGTTGACGATCACACGTTGATCTGATTGGTTACAAGGTAGTTTGTGACATCAGAAACACCAGCGATTTCAAAGCATTCACTGCAGTTTTAAGGAGAAAATACTCAGCAATGGTGTCGACTTATGAATTTACACATGGTTTGTCTTAAAGCATATTAAAAACACCACATAGACACATAAACAACATTAAAAGCTTGATTTACACCACAGGGGGACTTTAAAAGTTACATCCAGTCTTAATTAGATGGCTAACTTGTAAGACTAGTCTAAGTAGTTTATGCAACCATCCACTGGCGTTTCATAATTTAAAAAAAAAGTAAAAAAAATAAAAAAACTTTCATTTTCCTTTAAATCCTCGCTTATCGGGCTTATGCTACTCTGAACAATGCCTGAACTTCGTATTTTGAGCACTTCTTGCGTTGTTTTTTGCCTCTTCACGATGACTCGCTTAATTTAGTCCTAATTTGTAAGTCGCTTTGGACAAAAGCGTCTGCTAATTGACTAAATGTAAATGTAAATAATTATCCAAAGCGACTTGCAAAATCAAATTCATAATTGGATACAAAAGCAATTCATCAAAGAGCCAACAATAATAGTGACATACACAGCGTACGGAAACGTGGTTTGCATACAGGTCAGTTGTGTCAGGTTTCCCAATTTAATTCTCATTTTTAAATGATCCAATACTTTGAATCATTGCTTCTCATCTTGAAGGTGACTCGCACCATTATTCACACGTGTAACACATGGTTTCAGTGATTAACTGGGTCATTATGTCGAACTAAACTGTGTTTTCCCACAGAGAGCACCGTCAGCAGGAGCCGCTGACACCTTCCGCTGGTTCTTCTGAAGGGCTCGCCAACAAACCACATCATACACCAGACTCAAAACTAGAAGAACTGCAGGTCATACGCCTACAATACGATCATACGGTTCCGCAATCAGGGAATCTCTCCGAACTCCTCGCTTTCTACCCCTTCCCCTCAGGACTCACTGTGGCACTGGGGCATCAGGTGCACATGCCCCGTCGAGGGCCAGTCTCCGGTCTCACCTCACCTCAAACAAACACCAATGGCATAGAGAAACAGAGACTTGATTCCAGTCGTATCAGGACCCCATCTGAGCTCAAAGGAACAGTTCACCTGGCTGAAATCGAACATTTAAAGGGGTAGTTCACCCAAAAATGAAAATTCTGTCATTAATTACTCACCCTCATGTCGTTCCAAACCCGTAAGACCTTCGTTCATCTTCGGATCACAAATCAAGATATTTTTGATGAAATCCGATGGCTCAGGGGGGGGCTCCATTGACAGCTATTTAATTAACACTTTGAAGGCCCAGTAAGGTAGGAAAGACATCGTTAAAACGCATGTGTGCGAGGTCATGCTCTCGTGAATGCGCGAGAAATTGTTGAATAAAGTCGCTATTTTGCTTTTTTGGCGCACAAAAAGTATTCTCGTCGCTTCATAAAATTAAGGTTGAACCACTGTAGTTACATGGACTATTTTAACGATGTCTTTCCTACCTTACTGGGCCTTAAAAGTGTTAATTAAATAGCTGTCAATGGAGCCCCCCCCGAGCCATCAGATTTGAACCGAAGATGAATGAAGGTCTTACGGGGTTGGAAGGACATGAGGGTGAGTAATTACAGAATTAAAATTTTTGGGTGAACTAACCCTTTAAGGTCCTTGCACAGAGTCCGAAATTTTCGTATGCGTTTTTTCGTATTCGTCATTCGGTGGCTCTGAATTGTCAAAACACCTCTCAGAATGCTTGCAGCGGATGCGAAAAATGCAGAAAATCGAACCCGATCCGAATTTTTTTATGTCGGATGAAAGTTTTGGAGGCAGTGTGTAAACATGATTGACACAACGTGAGGTTGTATTTATTTTTAACGTGCGAAAATTTCAGACTCAGTGTGCGATGACCTTCAGTGTGCGATGACCTTGACTCATCATTTACTTGCCTTTGTGTCATTCGAACCACTTGCTTTCTCCTGTGGAAGACAAATGGAGGTTATTTGTAGAACGAGCACTGAAGTGAATGAAGTCTGGTAAACTCTTAAAGGACAAAAAAACACATTATTAAAGTAGTCGTGCACTACAATAGGCTCTATTTAACTGAAGACGTGATGGATAGATTGAAAGGAGCGGGATATTCTTTGAAAAACACCTTGTTCCACTGAAGAAAGCAATCCATAGAGTGAGTAAATGATGACAAAAGGTTAATTTTTATGAGTGAACGATTCCTTTAAAACACCTTTCTGTTGCATGGGTAGAAAAGTGTTTTGTTTTTAACTAAAGACTTTAAGAAATAACTTTGTTTATTGCTGTTGTGACGCCTCACTGTCTTGATGAATAAGAGACTCTTAGGATGGCTTGTTGATTAAATGTGATCCTTTTTGAACTGTGACTTTCTGTGTGCTCTGCATTTATTCACACTAACGTGTTTTGTTAAATGGTTAACGGCTTGATTTGGGCTAGATAACGTGCTGACGGCGCGACGTGATAAGATGTCACTCGGAGAGCGTTTAAATGGCGTTTCTAATTCTGATTCTTCGAGCTCAGATGAGCAGGGAAAGATGGCGGAGCCACATCTCGGCGTTAAAGCGCTCGGCACATCACTGTACATGTCATCTCTTTATTGTTGGGCCTCTATGACGACTCCCATGTTGCTAGGCAACATGAATTACAATGACATGAAGTCCTGTGTTCTAGAATAAGGGAGGGGCTGAGATGCCTTCACTCCGGCTGAGATTTACATCACACACTCGCCTGTTAGTGTGTGTGCGTGTGTGAGAGAGAGTGCGTGTGTGTGTGTGTGTGAGGGGCAAAGACATATTCTCCTAGCCCTATTTAAAAACTAAAATACTATTATATACATATATTAATCACATTAAATAATTATGTTAAATTCTTACTATATACTTATAAATCAGAATATCTATCTATATATAATATATATATATATGTATGTACACACATCTATCTATACATGCATATTAATCACATTTAAAAAAAAGAAATATGTTAAAATCTTACTATACTTAAAAATCTACTTAAAAACCATGTATTTCTAAAATCTAAAACATATTGAATGATAACTAATTAATCACACAAATCATCTGGAGATTAAATGAGAAATAATTGTGTTAAATCTTAATATAAATCCGGAAGGTATAGAATTGAACTGAATATATGGATCAACACTGAACTGATTTCAGCAGAACAAAGACAGTTGTTTTTTTAGAGATTCTTTACAGCTAGATTGAAATCTGTTGGCATTCGATAATTTTCTGTAAAGCTGCTTTGATACACCTTCACACACACATATAAATATATAAGAATCAAAGGCTGTAAAGGCATGAATATTTCCATGCATGAGCCAGTTTTTGCCTGTAAACCTGTCCTAAATTCACGAACCCCCCCCACACACACTAGCAGTGACACTGACGCCTCGTGCTTTGATGAACGCTGTTATTCCTCACACATTCACACACCAGGTTCTGCTCCGGATGCACGGGAACGCTGGGAATTTCAAGCATCATTAACTCGAGGCTTTATAGACTGCCATTAATTGTTTTAATTGAACTATTTTCCACCTCACAGGGCGAATAATCTATCAAGAGAATTATAGGAAAAAAACTATCTACTTTTAGGACAATTAAAAAAAATTTTTTTTAAGCAATTAAGCACTTTTCCCCCAAAAAGATTTTATTAGGCTACTGTATAATGTGTCCATACGTTTTTTTTAAATAATTTCTGTTATTCGTAAATGATTGTGAATCTTTCTAATATGATGATTTTTACCTATCAGTTTTTAAGAGCAGTTCCATATGATGCATAAAAAACAATAATATAAATGTGTTGTCTTGCATAACCGTAATGACAATTACATATAAACATTGTTTAATTGTCTTAAACATAACAATCACTGATCTATCTATCTATCTATCTATCTATCTATCTATCTATCTATCTATCTATCTATCTATCTGTCTGTCTGTCTGTCTGTCTGTCTGTCTGTCTGTCTGTCTGTCTGTCTATCTATCTATCTATCTATCTATATCAGTGGTTTGTTACAATGCAGAAATGGTCCTAAAATAGGCTTTTTTTATTTTATTTAACATAAAATACTTAATATTCACCAAATATTATATTCATAATATTTTAATTACATGAATTATTTTATTTTGCTTCAGTTGACATAAAATGTATCACATTCATATCAAATCATTTCATTATCAGTTATTTTATAATAATAGTCATGACTAATTAATCAGTTGAATTTACCAGGAAAATCGTCCCGTCCAAGTTTAAATTAAAATGTTAAAATACACAACAACAAAAACAGGTGCCTTATTAGCGAAGTCATTTGCAATCAAGCTCAACATGTAACATCAACACAAAGACTGATTGTGATCTGTTGGGTTGTTAACAGAAAAATGCTTTTCTTACTTAGTATTTTTGTCTTGATTCCAGTCCAAATATCAAACATTTCTTAAATCAAGATGCATTTACTAAATTAGTAAAATTACATACGATATTATGTCCTGTTTTTTAGGGAAATAAATAAAAATTAAGTGAGTTTTTGCTTAAAACAAGCCAAATTATCTGCCAATGGGGTCAGAAAAATAATTTTGTTTCTATTTTATTGGAAATTAATGTTTAGATATTTGAACTGGAAACTAGACAAAAATAAAAGCATTTTTTTGCAGTGTATATCATCTGGATTACACAATCAGAGGTTATTAAATTAAAAAAAGATTTATGCTTGAATGTGGTGTTTGCCGTCCTCAGTCTCTCAGCGGCCATGTTTGCGGCGTGATCTCCTTCATGTCGAACTCTTGGATGGCAAACGTCACTTCACGCCATTTCCTGAAGTAAAACTGCTTTTCAGTGACACAGTCCTGCACCACGTAACTCTCGATCTTCAGCAGCGGCAGATCCTGGAGTCACATCACAACAATTCATCCGTTTATGATCCGATACTGATCATCAGAATCAGCGTTCAACACACTTAAACTGAGTCCAACTGGGATTTACAGATTCACATAATATATCTGTTCTTGACGTTTTTTTTATTTCAGTTTCATCTTCTCAGAATCAGGGTTATTATTTAACTTATACTAATTATACTTAATAAAAATAAAAATATTAACTGAAATAAAAAATATGAAAACTTAAATTTATTTTATTTCAGCTGCATTTCTAATCACAAGTTCAAGTACTAAAATAACTAAAACTAAAACTGACAATTAACTAAAAAAACTATATAGACATTTAAAAAAAAAGGCAAAATAACTAAAACTTTGATTTCAGCTAACTAATTATTTCTAATTTTGTTGAAGTTGAAGTACATAAGTAACTAAAACTAAAAAAACTCACAAATACAAATCACAATAACAAGAAAATTACTAAAACTTTGAAATTAAAATGAAATCTGATTCAAAATATTAACAAAAAAAATAATAGTATCTCAATGACACTATAAAAATAACTAAAACTTATTTTATTTCAGCTAGGCAACAGTTCTGATTCTAGTTTAGCGCGAGTTAAAGTACTAAAGTAACTAAAACTTAATAAAAAAATATACAGACATGTTAAAAACATCCCAAAAAATACAATATTACTAAAAACTAAAAACTGAAAACAGAAAATATAAAAATAAAACCTAATTCAAAATATTAACAAAAACTATAAAAGCAACTCAATGATAGTAAGATAACAGAAGAAGAAAGAGTCACCTGGATGGTGAGGTACGCAAATTTGAGAATTACAAAAACTACAAAATTAGTAAAGCTTAAAAATGAAAATGAAAATGAAAACAGAAAATATAAAAATAGACCCTAATTCAAAATATGAACAAAAACTCTCTCAATGACACTAAGATCACAGAAGCAGAAAGAGTCCACAGGTGTGTTACCTGGATGGTGAGGTAAGAGGCGATGAGACCCCAGTCATGTTTGCAGTCGCCACAGAGCATCTTCTTGTTCTTACTGAAGCCACAGAAGGTTTTTGGTTTCTTATGAGGAACAGTTGTAAAGCGTTCGAACATGGAGCGATCCAGAGCGATGTGATGAGACTCCTGCGGGAAAGAGAGAATGAGAAAGATGATAGACAGACAAACAAACAAACAAACAAACAGAAAGATGGTCCTAAAACGAACACATCCTTAGTAAAACTGGGGACACAAAACAGCTTTTATGGCTCTGAAAAGTGTTATAGCGTATCCTTAAACAGCCTAAAACCTTTGACATAAAACATTTACTATAAAATATTAACTTGCTATGAGATTTTAAGTTTTAAGTATTTTAATAAATTAACTAAATTAACATTCACGTGTTTATGGTTCGCTAATGCTGGTTAATCTTCAAATGTAACCACATGCAGGTGCATTTAATTTTTTTGGAGTTTTAATTGGGTTGTTTTAATTTAAAAACTATTTATTTTAGGTGTAGTGCTGCTTGATTTGATGATTATTTTGAAGGTTTTAAGTTCTTTTAAGATAAATAATTTAAAAAGCTTGAAGTTTGACTTTTTTGTTTTGTTTTTTAAAGATAAGTAGTTTAAAAAAGCTTGAAGTTTGACTTTTTTTAAGATAAGTAGTTTGAATTGCT
>NC_139984.1:32536415-32538915 GCF_963993115.1 Abramis brama
CTTCTTATTGGTCGGAGTCATTCCTGTAGCACAAATGATTTACATTACAATATGAAAATGCTCAAGAGTCTATGATTTGATCATTACTACAGTGATTATCATGCTATTATTGTGCTGGAGGAGACTCTTGCACTGTCATTACAAGATCGTGACCAAGAATTGATGCACCTCTTGATGGAAATTAATGTTTTAAAGTGTCTTCCTACAGTGGCTGTTTAAGAAATGAAAAGCTAAACACTCAATCAATTAGAGTTAGAAACTCTTGCAGCACTAAGTTGAAGTACTAAAGTAACTTAATAAAAGCTACACTGACATATTAAAAAAAATAAAAAATAAAAAAATAAACATAAAAAAACACAACAAAAATGACTAAAACTTGAACTAAAATTAAAATGAAAACAGAAAATATAAAAATAATATCCATAAAATATGAACAAAAATACTATTTTAATACTAAAACTTTAATATATTTTAATACATTGAGCTGGCATATTTTAATACATTTTAATACTAAAATGACTCTCTCGTAGCGCTACTACTGCACTATTGGGGGGGGGGGGGGGGGGGGGTCAAATTGTGATTATTATGATACAAATTTTGATTTCGATTTAAAATGCAAATTTTTAATAAAGACAAAAAAGTGCTTGATTTCAGGGCTGCACAATTTGGCCAGAAAATTGTGATTATTTATCAATGAGACAATAAAAAAATAGTCATAATTCTACTGAAAAATTACTGTTATTACTAAGTACTACATTTTAAAATATATTAAATTACAATATTCAACAAAATAAGAAATATTATAATATATTATAATAATTATTATTTTATTTTATAGTGGTTACAATACTAATATTTTTTCACTCTTCATTTCTTCATTTTCAAACATACCATCTGGCTTTATTTTGGAGGTTTTTAATATGTTTAATATTATATGTTTGGCCTTTTTTTTATGTGTTTTTATATGTTATATGTTATTTGTCGGGATTCCAGCTCTGCTCACTCTGGATTTTTTTTTTTTAATAAATTGTTTAATTTATAATTTTTAAACTAACATTTTAATAATAAAAAAAGTAATTATATATTTATATTTGTCTGCAAAACTAATTTCAAGTACTTAAGCAGAAGCCTTTTTTAAATCATGACACACGTGAATGCAGTGTGTGTGTGTGTGTGTGTGTGTTTAAATTCCCACCTGAGCCGGTAAAGTTGGATTTTCGTCCTTTTCCAATCAGAACTCCAGGCATCAGGAACTTCAGGGAATCTGTGTCATCAATCCATTTCTTCATGGCCTTATGTATAAACACACACACATGAATCCGACATCACACTCGGAGAAGAAACACATTTCCCTGGTTTCACAGACAAGGCTTCAGGCTAAAGGCATGTTTAAGGTGTTTTAACTGAAAGCATTTCTTACAATACGTCAGTGCCATTATACAGTCTCAAGAGACACACCAGTAACGTTTTATTCGGGAACACTTTACAGTAAGGTTCATTAGTTAACAAGATCTAAGAATGAACAATACTTCTACAGCATTTATTTAATCATAGTTAATATTAATTTCAACATTTACTAATACG
This sequence comes from Abramis brama, assembly GCF_963993115.1. Classification (NCBI taxonomy): domain Eukaryota; kingdom Metazoa; phylum Chordata; class Actinopteri; order Cypriniformes; family Leuciscidae; genus Abramis; species Abramis brama. The sequence goes on from NC_139984.1 coordinate 32,538,000, forward strand.
TTACTAAAATCAGAGGTTGTATTTGTTAACATTAATACATCAACTAATGTTAACTAATGAACCTTATTGTAAAGTGTTACCTTTTCTTCTAAGGCATGTTTATTAAAGCTACGGTAACACTAAGGTTTTACAGTAAGGTTCATTAGATAACATTAGTTAATGTATTAATCAACATGAACTAACCATGAGCAATACATTTGTTACTGTATTAGTTCATCTTTGTTAATGTTAGTTCACAGTGCATTAACTAATGTTAACAAATACAACCTTTGATTTTAATAAATTAATATTAACTAAGATGAATAAATGCTGTACAAGTTTTGTTCATTCTTAGTTGATGTGAACCAAATCTAACTTTTTATGTAACTGACTTTATTAAAATTAGGACCAGTGGCCAGTTCTTATAAACTTCTTAGACTAGTCTTAAAAGTTAGCCATGTAATTATTTTCGAAACGTAAGACTGATCACTTCTTAACAAAGTGTCTAAGTTTATGCAACTGGCCCCTGTCTTCAAGAAAAAAATGAGATGACTAACTTTTCAGACTAGTCTAAGCAGTTTATGCAAATTATAATTTATGCAATTATAAGTTTATGCAACCGGCCCCAGGCCATTATTTGCAGGAGTCACATGACTGAGGCCAGGGGGCCAGTTGCAAAACTTATAATTGCATAAATTATAATTTGCATAAACTGCTTAGACTAGGGGTTACACTTTATTTTAAGGTGTCATTGTTACAGTGTAATTGTATATTTAAGTACTGAGTAATATTAATTAACTACATGTACTTACTATAGGGTTAGGGTTTGGTTGAGGGTTAGTTGCATGTAATTATGCATAATTTACTGTTATTACTATGGTAAGTACGTGTAACATATGTAACAAGGACACTGTAAAATAAAGTGTTACCAAAGTTA
>NC_139984.1:32546415-32593915 GCF_963993115.1 Abramis brama
TACTGGAGTGCCTCAGGGCTCAGTGCTGGGACCGCTTCTCTTCTTAATCTACATGTCATCACTAGGATCTGTCATTCAGAAACATGGTTTATCCCATCACTGCTATCATCTAGCTACTGGAGTACCTCAGGGCTCAGTGCTGGGACCACTTCTCTTCTCCATCTACATGTCATCGCTAGGATATGTCATTCAGAAACATGGTTTATCCCATCACTGTTATCATCTAGCTACTGGAGTGCCTCAGGGCTCAGTGCTGGGACCGCTTCTCTTCTTCATCTACATGTCATCGCTAGGATCTGTCATTCAGAAACATGGTTTATCCCATCACTGTTATCATCTAGCTACTGGAGTGCCTCAGGGCTCAGTGCTGGGACCACTTCTCTTCTCCATCTACATGTCATCGCTAGGATATGTCATTCAGAAACATGACTTTTCCGATCAGTGCTATCATCTAGCTACTGGAGTGCCTCAGGGCTCAGTGCTGGGACCACTTCTCTTCTTCATCTACATGTCATCGCTAGGATCTGTCATTCAGAAACATGGTTTTTCCCATCACTGCTATCATCTAGCTACTGGAGTGCCTCAGGGCTCAGTGCTGGGACCACTTCTCTTCTCCATCTACATGTCATCGCTAGGATATGTCATTCAGAAACATGACTTTTCCGATCAGTGCTATCATCTAGCTACTGGAGTGCCTCAGGGCTCAGTGCTGGGACCACTTCTCTTCTTCATCTACATGTCATCGCTAGGATATGTCATTCAGAAACATGGTTTATCCCATCACTGTTATCATCTAGCTACTGGAGTGCCTCAGGGCTCAGTGCTGGGACCACTTCTCTTCTCCATCTACATGTCATCACTAGGATCTGTCATTCAGAAACATGGTTTATCCCATCACTGCTATCATCTAGCTACTGGAGTACCTCAGGGCTCAGTGCTGGGACCACTTCTCTTCTCCATCTACATGTCATCGCTAGGATCTGTCATTCAGAAACATGGTTTATCCCATCACTGCTATCATCTAGCTACTGGAGTGCCTCAGGGCTCAGTGCTGGGACCGCTTCTCTTCTACATCTACATGTCATCGCTAGGATCTGTCATTCAGAAACATGGTTTATCCCATCACTGCTATCATCTAGCTACTGGAGTACCTCAGGGCTCAGTGCTGGGACCACTTCTCTTCTCCATCTACATGTCATCGCTAGGATATGTCATTCAGAAACATGGCTTTTCCTATCAGTGCTATCATCTAACTACTGGAGTGCCTCAGGGCTCAGTGCTGGGACCACTTCTCTTCTCCATCTACATGTCATCACTAGGATATGTCATTCAGAAACATGGCTTTTCCTATCACTGCTACACTGATGACACACAACCTCTCATTCCAGCCAGATGATCCGACGGTAGCTGCGAACATCTCAGCCTGCCTGACAGACATTTCCTGCTGGATGAAGGACCATCACATTCAACTCAACCTAGCTAAGACAGAACTGATTGTCTTATCGACCAGCCCAACACTTCATCACAACTTCTCCATTCAGCTGGGTTTGTCCAAGCTCTTGTTCTATCCAGACTGGACAATTGTAATGCTTTCTCCTTCCAGCATCACTGTCAAACCTCTGCAACTGATCCAGATCAGCAAGAGTGTCTTTATCGCATGTCACTCCTCTCATCATAAAATTGCACTGGTTGCCAATTACTGCTCGCATCAAATTCAAGGCATTGATGTTTGTAGATCAATGATGTTTGCATTGAGGCCTGTAGATCAACCACTGGCTCTGCACCCCTAAACCTAAACTTACAACTGCAGACATATGTCTCCGGAAGCTTGTGGTGCATTCGTCTTGTGGTGAGAGGCACAGAATCACTTTAAAGAGGCACAGAATCACTTTCACAGACCTTCACCTGGACTGTTCCCTGCTGGTGAAGACCTGCTGAACTCAACCTGAGCTGCTGAGTCTTTAACCATATTCAAGAAACGGCTGAAGACGCATCTTTATCATCAACACTTGATCCATTAATACTAACACTTACTATTCCATTTCTATTCTATCTATTAAAAAACTTGCCATGTGTTATGTCCTGGACTAACTGAGACTGGTCACAGCACTTACATATTATTGGCCTTTTGTTGGTTTTACTAGTTCTACTCATTTGTAAGTCGCTTTGGATAAAAGCACGCCCTGACATTTTTAGGTAAATTCAACGATACATTCTAGCATTAAAATTACTAGCAAATGGTATTTTGGTATACGAATAGCAGCAACGCTTGTGTGAATGCTAGTCAAACTCATTGGTCAGTTTAAGGTGTTTTGTATGTGAAAGTCTCTTTTGTTTGGTGTGACGCACCTGTAGGGGCGCAGATGATGGTGTTTTGCCCCTCAGCAGCGTCCGCCAGCTCCTTCTGATAGTCCCTCAGCTTACGCTCGCCTGAACGCACGTATTCACCTGCAAGGAGGGTCAAAGGTCAGCAAACACAAGAGCGCTGAGGTGAAGGTCACATGATGTCGGGCTGTGTACCTGTGAACCCGCTGGGTGTCTCTGTGACAGTCATGTTGTTGGCGCTCATCAGCATCTCTTCACTCTCATTCTCCTCTCTGAACTCAAAACTCACTGTCGTCACGGTTTCTGTCGTCATGGAATCCGCCTCGCCGTCTGATCCGCAGCCCATTGCGGCCGTACTGCCTCCATCTGCAAGACATTCATCATCTTCATCATTATCTTCATCATCATCATGAGACAGAATGAACTGATATTGCTGGATTGTCCCATGAGTAATCGGAAAGATATTACAATATAATAATGGAAGATGATCATATTGTTGATGGGGGATATGAAGAATGGATGTGATTATGAATGAGTGGTTGATCACTGATGGATGTAAAAATGGAAGAAAGAATGGAGAAAGGGATGAACTGACAAAAGGATAGATGGACAGATGGATGGATAATAAGACAGACAGACAGACAGACAGACAGATAGATAGAGAGATAGATAGATAGATAGATAGACAGATAGATAGATGGATAGATAGACAGAGAGATAGATACACTATATTGTCAAAAGTATTGGGACACCCCTCCAAATCACTGAATTCAGGTGTTTCAAACACTTCCATGGCCACAGTTGTATAAATCAAGCACTAGGCATGCAGACGCTTCTGCAATCATCTGTGAAAGAATACGTCGCTCTCAGGAGCTCAGTGAACTCAAGCGTGGGACTGGGATAGGTTGCCACCTGTGCAATAAGTCCATTCGTGAAATTTCCTCACTATTAAATATTCCACGGTCAACTGTTAGTAGTATTATAACAAAGTGGAAGCAATTAGGAACAACTGCAACTCAGCCACAAAGTGGAAGGCCACGTAAAATCCCGGAGCGGGGTATACAGTACGCAGAAGTTGCCAACTTTCTGCAGAGTCAACAGCTACAGACCTCCAAACTTCAGGTGGCCTTCAGATTAGCTCAAGAACAGTGCGTAGAGCTTCATGGAATGGGTTTCCATGGCCGAGCAGCTGCATCCAAGTGCAATGTAAAGCGTCAGATGCAGTGGGGTAAAAGGGGGGTTAGGGGGGGTGGAGGGGGGGTTAGGGTGTGGGGTTGTTTGGTGGATGGGGGGGTTAGGGTGTGGGGTTGTTTGGTGGAGGGGGGGGTTAGGGTGTGGGGTTGTTTGGTGGATGGGGGGGTTAGGGTGTGGGGTTGTTTTTCAAGGGTTGGGCTTGGCTCCTTAGTTCCAGTGAAAGGAACTCGTAATGCTTCAGCATCCCAAGACATTTTGGACAATTTCATGCTCTCAACTTTGTGGGAACAGTTTGGGGATGTTCCTGTTCCAACATGACCCCATAAACCCATGCACCTCAACCCCATAAAACACCTTTGGGATGAATTAAGCGGAGACTGGGAGCCAGGCCTTCTCGTCTAACATCAGTGCCTGACCTCACAGATGCGCTTCTAGAAGATTGGCCAAAAATTCCCATAAACACACTGAAGAGCTGAAACTGTTATAGCCGCCAACTCCACATTAAACCCTACGGATTAAGATTGGGATGTCATTAACGTTCGTGTGCATGTAAAGGCAGGCGTACCAACACTTTTGGGAATATAGTGTAGATAGATCATAAATGAATGAACAAATGAAAGAAAGATAAAACGAGTGTCTGGATATGTCAGTATTACTGGACTCCAGCAGGTCCAGGGCCTGATAGCAGCTGCAGGCGTCCAGCGCCATCTTCAGCACCTTAAACCAGTTTGATCTGTCCGAGCGCAGGAGAGTGTCCACCAGTTTCTCACTGGCAGCGATATGACCTTTCTGGCTATCCACCTGTAACACACACACACACACACACAGAATGAGAGGAACGTTCATACACTACCAGTCAAACGTTCTGGATCGGTACGATTTTTAATGTTTTTAAAAGAAGTCTCTTCTGCTCACCAAGGCTGCATTTATTTGATTAAAAATACAACAACAAAAACAGTAATATTGTTAAATATTATGACAATTTAAAATAACTGTTTTCTATTTTAATATATTTTAAAGTGTAATTTATTCCTGTGATCAAAGCTGAATTTTCAGCATCATTACTCCAGTCTTCAGTGTCACATGATCCTTCAGAAATCACTCTAATATGATGATTTGATGCTCAAAAAACATTCATTATTATCAATGTTGAAAACAGTTGTGTACAATTTTTTTTCAGGATTATTATTATTATTAATGTTGAAAACAGTTGTGTACAATTTTTTTTCAGGATTATTATTATTATTAATGTTGAAAACAGTTGTGTACAATTTTTTTTCAGGATTATTATTATTATTATTAATGTTGAAAACAGTTGTGTACAATTTTTTTTTCAGGATTATTTGATGAATAGAAAGTTCAAAAGAACCGCATTTATTTGGAATAAATTAGTTTATTTGAGCATCTCAAATATAATCAGTTTTTTGAGCATCAAATCATCATATTATAAGGATTTCTGAAGGATCATGTGACACTGAAGACTGGAGTAAATTCAGCTTTGATCACAGGAATAAATTACACTTTACTATATATTCACATAGAAAACAGTTATTTTAAATTGTAATAATATTTCACAATATTACAGTTTTTTAGTATTTTGAATCAAATAAATGCAGCCTTGGTGAGCAGAAGAGACTTCTTTTAAAAACATAAAAATCTTACCGATCCCAAACGTTTGACTGGTAGTGTATATAGTGTACTTCCCACAACCCAAGCACAGCAGGCCGAGACTCACCGCTTTGATCTCTTCACACTCTCTGGGCTTGAGACAGTCGTTCATGTGCGTGAGCAGCTCGCTGGGCTTTATGAGCTTCGTGATCGATGGTTCGATTCTCTCCAGAAGCTTTCGGTGCTCAGTCAGTTCCTCTAACTCACCGAAGTCCCAATCCTTAATAGCCTTGTGCAGACCGGTATATTCTACAGCATCACACACAGCGATTTCACAGTGATGCCATAGAAGAACCATTTTTTGGTTCCTCAAAGAACCTTTCAATGGTCAGTTCTTAAAAAGAACCATTTTTTCTTAGTGTGGAGAACATTTTGAAAATCTAAAGAACCTTTTCCACAAACATTCCACTGATTTTAAAGTCCCCCTGTGGTGAAAATGGTGTTTTTAATATGCTTTAAGACAAACCATGTGTAAATTCATAAGTCGACACCATTGCTGAGTATTTCCTCCTTAAAACTGCAGTGAACCAAAGACAGTCTCAAAAACACGCTTTGAAATCACTGGTGTTTCTGACGTCACAAACTACCTTGTAACCAATCAGATCAACGTGTGATCGTCAACCAGTGGATCTCTGAGCTGAGTGAGTGAGTGGAGGCGGGGCTCATTTGCATATTTATAGAACCGCGCATACTAAATGAGGCAAGGGTGTCGAGTTACATTCAAGATATTTTAAGGCATGAAGACATTTTTACAAGGAAAATTTTTTTAAATATGTCATTTTGGTGATTAAAAATGAGTTTTAAGGGATCAAATTATTGACTACAGGAGGACTTTAAACGGAACATCTATTTACACTTTATTTCTATTTGAGCTAGGCGAAATTACAAAAGAAACCTGTCTGATAACAGTGGTGTGGAGAGTTAGATTTTGACGTGTCCGACCCTAGTTCGAATCCGTCATTCATCGTAAATCAGTTCGGAGTTAGCATTTATTTTAAATACAAATTAAAAAAATTGTCAAAAAGTGGAAATAAGGTGCCTAACTGGTATTTAATACTGGGAATAAACTGTTTAACAGGTAGGTTTAGGGGAGGTAATGTCAATGTCCCAATAAAGCATTTGAATAAATATAATCATATACACTGAATATGTTGTTATTGCATACTGTTTTATAATGTACTACAACACAATGAGGTGCAAATAGTATCTGCCACTATTTGCACTAAGTATAAAAAGAATCTAACAACTATTTTTACAGATTGCAAAATAAAATAGTGCCACTTTCACTTAGTGTAGATAATAGCATCTATCGCCTGCTCCTGTAATTACTGATCTCACCTGAGGCGAACAGGGTGTCCAGAAAGGCCTGAAACCAGCCCTCTTCCTCTAGAAAACACATCCGGTCCAGCAACATCTGGGCCGCGGCGGTCACAGACGTCTCCTCGGCAGAGAGAATCCTCTCCACCACCTCTGTGCAGAATAGAATGCAATAGAATTACACAGAATGGAATTGCCCAGTCATTTTAAATTAAACTAAAATCGTACAAACCATTAAGAAAAAAAGTCCCACTCACCATATAGAGTGAATCAGGGTTATTATCGTTAACTAAAAACTACTGAAATAAAATTAATTATATATATATATTAGTTAAGCTAGATGAAAATTAGAAATGTTGTCTTGGAAATAAACTATATACAATAAAATAAAGCACTAAAATTATTAACTGGAAAAAAACTAAACAGAAATATTTACAAAAAAACCCCCAAAAATTAATAAAAGTACTAAAAATTAAATTAATTAACATGAAAACTTAAAATCTAAAAATAAAAACTACCTAAAAAATATCAATAAAACTATAATAAAAATAAAACAACACTGGTGTGGTACAATATTTATAGTATTTGTTTATGTAGGATTCCTACATTACTAAAAAAATTAAATTAGGCTACTAAATATAGTACTAAAAATATTCAAAAAATATATATCTGGAACATTCATTAAATTAATTTTTATTCAAAATCTGCAAGGCAGTGCTATTGTCTGTGAAAAAGTTTAGAAAAAACAGTGTTAATAAATAAATAATTAAATTAATCTAAATTTATAAAAGAAAAAATATCTATATTTACATTTTAATTTATAATATTTTGGGGTCCTTTTTATCACCACCAATAAGTTACAACAATCATATAGGACATAAAAGTCTTTTATTTATTAAAAGTCCTGCAGCCACTCTCTGATTATTTAATACACATTATTAAACAATACAAATATATTTCTGAGATAGAATATACAATATCTAAAAAGACTCTAATCAAATATCAACTGAGGGATATTTTGACTATGATAACAAGTTTCTGCAGGTTGTATGGAAATGATTACCTGCTGCTATTCGTTCATTAACTCACCTTTGTCAAAGTGCGTCGTCATGAAGGTTTTGATGAGTGAAGGTCGTAAAATCTTCGCGATATAATCGCTCAAGCGCCGCAAATTCTCCTTTTCCAGCTCGTACATTTTTGCGGCGGACAGTCACAGGACTGATAATGATGAAGACTGCTTATGATTATAAGTCCTGACTGAGCCTGAGCTCACGACATCTGATACAGAAACAAAAGCGAAACCAACAAGGAACAGCGTCTCGTCAGCCGTCTCAACATCCAGTGAGCTGTCTATAAAGGCGTGTTCAAAACGCCTACGATGCCCCAAACTGCTCTCTTGTTAGTCAGCTCACGAGGATTTAACACACGGCCAACACTCCTCACTGTGTCAGTTCCTGAGTGCTGCGAAAACCACAACAACAACTGAGAATTTCAGCGAAAATGAAATCAAAAGTGTCCCTTGGACGAGTAAATCCACAAAATCCTTAAAGGGGATCTCCCAAAATAATTTCACCTCAAAGGCTGAAGACTACTTTGGAAAACATGTCTGATAATAAATAATAATATTGAGGTAACAAATATAGAAGTGTGGTGTGGAGAAGAATTAATTCCACAGTATGAAGCTATGGTTCCTACATAAAAACATGTCTTAAAATAAACATAGTTAAACTGTATAACTGATATAAAAAGCACAGAATTTTACTTTTTAATCACAGTTTACAGTCCTATCATAGGCGAAAATCGCGAGGGTGGTGGTCAGTGGTGTAGTCTAGTTTTTTATAGTGAGTATACTGTAATATACTGTAATAAAAAATGGTGTTATTGTTTTGGCAAGTTTAGGCTACTCTTTAAATTAAAACATGTATGAAAACTTGTGTGATATTCCCTTAAAATAACGTTTTAATAGATTTTATTATTATTATTATTATTATTATTTTAAAATTCATTTTTACTTCTTTTTAATTTATTTGAGTTAGACCGAACTTTTATTTTGGTGGGTTGTAGACATTTGAGTTTCTGTGTGTTTTAATAAAGTATTATTATTATTAGGCCTACTTGAAGTATACTCTACTGTGCAATAGTAATATATTTCTGTTATAATTTCTTCAAGTTATACCGAACTTTTATTTTGACAGGTTGTCGTAAAGACATTACAGTTTCTGTGTTTGTATATGAAACGAATGAATGACTTTTATCAAATGAAATGGTGAAATTCTCGTGAAGTGACTCTCATAGCAGCTCTGCGATGAAGTGCACATGTAGTAGCTCATGTCTCAATACAGTGAAACGCTGAAAACACCACGAGCGTGATCACGCGTGCTTCAGTGTGTGTGTGTGTGTGTAGTGGAGCACACATTGAGCGCTCATTCATTCCCAGAGACGCGTAGAACAATTGCAGTCTCTTTTAACTTTAATATTCACAGACACTGGTCCATATCATATCCCTACTTTTGATTTATTCATTCAAAAATAGCCAAATTCGGTGACGTTCTGCTTAGCAAGCTCCATTTGTGACTGGATTCCGCGATTCGGTGTCGCTTCGCAAACACAGACGGGGTGAATTTATGAATGAAAGTGAAAGTTCTGACACAAAACGAAGTTGTTACGCATCCTCACGATTTTTTAAGTGGGTATACGGAAATCCTTGGCCTTTTCTAGTGGGTATACGGCGTATACCTGCGTATCACGTAGACTACACCACTGGTGGTGGTGGTTGGGGGGCTATTTTATTTTTAGTTATATTTAATATAACTACATAAACTTTTGTTGATCACATCTTGTTTTTAGCGATAATTCAATAGCCTGTAAAAAATATATATTTTAAGATGCTAATACCGCATACCTTGACGTCACTTTCCCGCACGCGGGAACACACTCCCTCAGCCGGACTGAGCTATGGGACTGAGTGGCAAAAAATCTGTTGCGTTACTGGATTTAATGGGGGAAACTGCGAAAACGCGAGTAAAACAAACGATTATCAGTTTAAACTATAGTGTTCCTTACAACTCACCAGATATATTGACATGATATTGGATATTGACATGCAGCGTGTTTCCTGACATTTATGTGACTGATTTTGACACCAAAGAAATAAAGCAAATTTGCCTGTGAACGCTTTATATCAATACAACATAGTTAGGTCTAAATCCAGGTGATCACTAAATATCAATGTTATATCATCATGTCGTCCAGCAATAAAACTTGTATAGTTTTTTTGTCTGTTTATTTAAAAACATTAAATTATGCAGATTATAGGATAACAAATATTTAATTGATGAGTTGTAAATACAATATGTAACTGCAATGTATAGCTAGGTTAAGCTTTTACCCCAAAATTCAGCATATTGACACAAAATGATAGCAGCAAATCCACCTTTCTCTGCCTGGAAACCAGTTGTTTCTGTCAATTGCAGCGATCCATTTGCTTCTCTGTTCTGTAGCTTTCAGCAGTCTGTAAAAAATATACCTCAGATTTCTTGTCACATCTAGTTGTACAGTCAATCTCAAATCTAAGCCTTGTCTGTGAAACCTTCATAACTATGTGATAAGCAATAAATAAACAAAATAAATTAATTAATTTGGCTATTTGAGGCAACAGTTTTGACAGCAATTAAATTTCAAACAAACCGGCTCCCAACTCTACCAAAGACTATCAATGCCTGATACTGTAGTCAAGATATTAAAGCATTACCTGGAAGACACAGGATTCATCACTCTGCTGTATCCCAACTGGTAAAAACACAACACATCACAATCATGAGCAGGTCACAAAATTGATGAACTAATGCTGCAATTCAAAAAGAAAGACAAACCGATTCAGACGCTGGATTGTACATCTATTAAATGCATTTATTGATTGTTGGCTGACATGATGGACAGCTATTGTAAAGAAGGCTCGTTGTGTGTTCAGTAGATATGATCAGTGAATTATATCTCCAGGGTGTCACCATAGTCCCACAAGCACATAGTATGCGTAACGAAGGCATGGAGGCGCACGTCACCTGTTCCCTGAGTTTAAAGAAGACACAATTCTCAAAGTTCAGTGGGACTGAATAACAAATGATCAACAGTGGTTCTCAACCAGTGAGTCTGGTCCCAAAAACAGACGTCTGGTCTGTTCAAAAGCAGAAAATGCAACTAACCATATCACCAAGTCCAGTTAGCATTGCTAATACATTTTCTTATATATTTTGCTCAGTTGGTCAAAGGCCATGTGTCTTCTGAAACTAAATCTGGGACCTGAACCAAACAAGTGGAGAACCACTAGTCTAGATAGTAACCCTAATGTATTTGCTGCTACAAAGGGTTAGAGTAGAGGCTAAGGGAACAAGGGTTACCATCCAGACATGACTGTTGTTGGGTAGTGGCACAGTAAGTAAGCACCAGATTCGAGGAAGAGGATCACTGCAACTATAAACAACATGAACAATAATAATGACACTGGAAATGACAAAAAAAAAAAAAACGTCTGAATTTTTCTTAAGCATCTGTTCCCAGCAGAAATCTTTAAATGAGATTATAAAAACCTCTAGACTGGCTAAGCGATTCAGATAAGCATTATACAAGTAAGAAAAAGTCTGTTTTAGTTCTAGCTAGCAATGTTGGTCACCGGCTCTTGTGGCCCGTCTCCGTCCGTGTTTCTTTTCTCCAAGTTTTCTGCAACTCCTCTTGTGTCCGACTGGTCTTTTCGAGGGATAGAATCTCGCTCCTGTTGGACGTGAGAACTTGCGTAAGGACTCGGCCTCGCCTCTGGTAGGAATTCCTCAAGATCTTGCAGTATAGTTTCAAGCAGTCTTGTGTCCGAAGGTGGGGCTGGTGACATCGAAGCCATTGGGAAGGGGTCGGGCACAAACTCTTCGTGGTTACTGGCATCTGCATTTCGGGAGCAGTCGGAACTACTGCGGTCGACTACGTCCACCACATAGTCGTCCAGGTTTAGTGTGCGTTCAGTGGTTGGATCAGTGCGGACTACGGGACTCGAGGACTCGGATTGAGGATTTGAGGAGGTACAACTCAAGTTGTGGATCATATCTTGCCCAGGAGTCCCGTCCCTCGGCTCAACATCTGCAGCGGTTTGGTCTATAATATCCATGACACGGTCCAGACAGTCGATGGTGCGGTCACTGTCGCTGTCAATCGTGATTACAGTGGGTGAACGGAGTTCCCTCTTTCGCTTTCGGTGCCTCCTCTTCCTCCGCTGGTGCCAATGCGGTTCGGGCGCCCTTCGCTCATAGATGATCTCCACACTGGGAGATCGTTCCCTACTGCGCCGGCGCCGCTTTTCCTTGGTTGCAGTTCCATCCTCGTGCAGCCGCTGGGCCGCTCGCTCCAAGTGCCGGGTTTTGTACTTGCGTTTCCCACTTGGTTTGTCCAGGCAGGACCTTTCGGATTGCGAGTCGGCGCTGCTGCTACTGATCGCTCGCTTGCGGCGTTTACGACAGCGCTGTGACTCTCTGGGATGGCGGGAACTAAGGAACGAGTCCAAGTCGGGAGACCTGCTTTTCATTTCCCTGATTCTCCTCTTCCTGGAGTAGGAAGGAGACTGTGAGAGTTTCTCTCGCACGTGGCACGAATGCTCTTGGCTCGTGTTGTTTAGAGAGGTGGAGCAGTCGCTAGCGTTTGACCCAGAGACAGGGCTGTCACTCCAAATAGACACCACGGGACTCTGACCGGACCAACTTGGAGGCGAACGTGTTTGGGTTGGCGAGCAATCTGGGGTCTTGGCGTGCCATGATTGTTCTAAACTCTTGGCTTTTTCTTTACTGACTGAGCGTCTCCCATGCACTTTGAGCTCAGTGTCATCTCGATTCTGCCGTAAATCTGAACCATCGTTGGACGGGTGAGCGCGGCAGGACAAGTAATCGGTCTCTCTTTCTCTGCTGTGTGAGTCCGAGTGTGTCCGCTGGGGACTGCATGAGGGAGCAAGGCCTGGGGATAAACTGGGAATACGCAGGTTCATATGGGACTGTGAAGGGAGCTCCATTTGGGATGTCTCCGATTTCGTTACTGTGGTTGTCGTCTCCTTATCGGCTGCCACCTGCTCCTCTTCAGACGAATCCGAGGAGAGCTGGACAAGCTCTGGGGTCCGTTCGGCCATCGGCTTCACGTATCCCACAATCAGGCACTCTTCCTCTTCGTTATCTTCCCCCCGTCCAGCTGACACGCTGCTACTTGCCGCAGGGCCAGTCATGTCAGGGCCGCCGAAAGGCGGGGCTGTGCTTGAACTTGGCTCCGCCCCCTCATCCTGTGATTGGCTAGAAGAGGGAAAGAGGGTTGAATAGGAGGGACCAGGCGTCTCGTCATCCCACGCTGACTGACTCAGCAAACTTTCCGTTCCACTTGCATTGGCAACGGATGCAAGGTGTTCCTGGACAGCAGAGGGATTCTCTGTCACATTGTCCTCACTGTCATTACCATCATCATCATCCTGTGAGAAAAAACAATGCAACCATTAAGAATGAACCTCATAAACTTGCATGAACAGAACCAAAACCACAATAACACCCTTCTGCTGTTCTCTGACATTATCTGCTTACAATAAACAGAAACAGTGCCAGAACACCTCATAGGGGACGATTTCAAGAGTTAAATTATGCTCCTTACACACAGCTATCATATGACTTACTATATAGAGATATATAGACATACTCAATACTGATATAGACATACTGACATTTATGAATTTGGTGAACAACCTTTTCCAAAGTGAATTGTAGCGCAATGAAAGCATACATTATATTAGTTTGTGTATTCCCTTAGAATCTAACTTATGGTGATACAAACACATACTCTACCAGTGGAAGAAAAGACCGTTATGGTTGGGGATATTTGGTCATATCTGGAGTTTGACACCACTCGGTCACTGCATTTAGGGTCAATCCATCTCTAGTGGTCCAACCGAGGTTTAATTTTTTACCTCTATTTATTGGTATTGCAAAACCACTAGTTTTTTATTTGTATTTAAGGCGGCTGTCTTTGTGTGATGGCTCACAACAAATTTAGGGTCATATGAACGTTTACGGAAACCTCAATATTTCCTCGAACAAAAACTGATCTATAGAGCACATTACAAGTACATATATAAATGTTTTGCACATTCTTGTTGCTTAAACAATAATTCGTTCCAAGACTAGGACCCCTTGGAAGTTTACTTAAATTAAGAAGAAAGCAAAATGCAAATTTTCAGCTAAGATTTATGCCAACAGTGACAGTTCAAAAATAAGATAAAGAACTTTGTGTTTTTAATTTAAAGTTTGTATGTCTGCAAATTGTTGATTTCTTTCCATATTTTGGTCTTTAATTATGTATTTTATGGTGAAATTACTGCATCTTCGTGTTTATTTTGACGACAAACAATGTACACTCACTTTATTTCTATGAATGCGAGCACAGCAATAATATACTTGACGTTGACGTGTAAATGAACGGCCAGAACGCATTTAAAGTTTCGATGCCGGGGGGGGGGGGGGCGCGAGACCCCGGGGAACATGCTTTTTCAGGAAGTGGGTTTTTTTGCACCGAACAAGAGCACACAGCACAGAGCAGGAGATATGAAGTGCAGATAACAAACACCATGGAAAAATATTTAACAGGGATGAAAAGAAAGGCGGAGAGAGACGGAGATAATGAGACAAACGTAAGTCTCCCGAAAGCTAAGACGAGGAAATATGACGAAGCGTATGTTGCGCTTGGCTTCACTATGACTACGGTGGGAGACGAAGAAAGACCGGTATGTTTACTGTGTCTAAAAATGTTGGCAGCGGACAACATGAAGCCAAATAAATTAAGGCGTCACTTAAAGACATTACACCCCAATCACGCTGATAAGCCTCTTGAGTTTTTTTCAGCGAAAACGTGCCGATTATTGCCAACAATCGTCTCGCTTTGTGAATGCTACTTCAGTAAACCAGCGAGCACTGTTAGCATCATATAAGGTGGCGTACCAAATTGCTCAGTGCAAAAAACCCACTCCATAGCAGAGGAGCTGATACTGCCTGCAGCATTAGACATGGTCTCTGTCATGCTGGATGACGCAAGTGCTGCAAAAATAAAAACTATCCCTCTGTCCAATGACACTGTTGCCAGGCGTATAAATGACATTGCTAACGATCTTAAAGAACAGCTGGTAGATAAACTCAAAGACAAACGTTTTGCCTTACAGTTCGATGAAGCAACTGACAGCAACTAAGACTGTTTGTTTATCGCTTATGTGCGCTTTGACGTTACAAACTCCCTGTGTGAGGATCTACTTTTTTGTAAATATGTCAGAGCCAGAGCCACAGCTGAAGAGCTATACAAAATGCTGGACTGCTTCCTAACTGAGAATGGGCTAAAGTGGGAGAACTGCATTGGTGTTTGCAGTGCACAGACCATGGCAGGGATGAGAAAAGGACTTCGGGCACTCATCAAGAAGGCCTCACCTAATGCTGAGTGGACACACTGCGTAATACACAGAGAAGCACTGGCATCAAGGCACCTTTCCTCTGAATTAAGTGAGGTTATGACTGACATTGTAGGTGTAGTCAATTTTATAAAGACCAGACCACTAAAAACAAGAGTCTTCTCTGGTATCTGTGAGGAGATGGGAGCTGGACATCAAGCTGTGCTGTTTCACAGTGAAGCAAGGTGGCTGTCACGAGGAAAAGTCTTGTCCCGAGTTTTTGAGCTCAGAGAGCAGATAAGAATGTTTTTGGAGCAGGAGCATAAGTATGACCTCACAGAAAAATTTAGTGATGACTGATGAGAACTTCCTGGCAAAACTTGCCTACATGAGTGACATATTTGGAAAGCTAAATGAACTAAATCTACAGCTTCAAGGGAAAGATAAACACCTGCCTCAGGTCACAGACAAGATCAGCTCTTTCACTCGAAAGCTTACGACTTGAAGGAAATACTGATTCATTCGAGAACCTGCATGAATTTGTTGACACTACTGACTATGATGCCACCTCAGGGCTCCAGACTGCGACCATTTTTCCTGCCGGTGCGACCAAATATTTATTTAGGTCGCGCTGGCGTGACCACAACGTTGCCGAGCAGCGAATCCAAACAAAATGAAAGCGGAACGAAAATGCGCTACTCCTTTATGCTTCACGGACCGTTTATTAGTTCGGACCAATAATAGACAGCGCAGCGCCCCGAACTTGCCAGTCGCGGGCCGATCTCGATCACGCGACACTGTTAGCTACTAGGAGATCCAGACTCTGGAGATCCAGTCAAGAAATCCATTGAATTCGCCTCATAATTAATAACATAATCGCTGCGAGATCCAGTGAGAAACATTCTGATTCGGCGCAGAGTTCTCTGTTATAAACCACAGATATCAGATCACACAGCGCTGACGTGGAAACCAGGAGAAACACTTATAGAAGTCTTTCAGTCCACAAATCAGCAACATTCACCATGGATTTAATGTAGTAACTGTAACCATAATGTGACAGAAACAGTCAAACGCTTACGAGTTACTGTTACTCATCTTTTTACAGCACTTCAAAACTATCATATATAAATGTTATTTTTAATGTGATGACCAACACATTTTTTGTTCATCCTTCAAAAATTGTCTTATTTAAACACTTATTTAAAAATAATAAAATAAATAAATTACCATTGTAAACAGTAGGATGCTTATTGGCTATTTTCACTCCCTAATATAATTTTTTTCACTCGGTTTGCTTTTTAATTAATATTAAGACATTATGAATGATAATAATTAAAGTTAATTTCATCTACACCCTAAATTAAGCTTAGTGCTTTATTGTCAGCCCCAGTGCCACCAGATATTTTTCTGTAGAACTCAGTGTCTGCGGTGCCGCTGCCCTCAGATGTTAGTCTGGAGCCTGTGAACTTGAAATAAAACTGCACATTAAGTCTATTAATTATTAAATAATTTGTCAGTATTACAGTTATTTTGGGGGAAATTTGAATAATTGCATTGCAAGCTGATTTAAGGTGTGCTCCTAAATTTTCTGCTTGCGCTCCTAAAATTTTCAGTCAGGGGCTCCAGCACTCCTAGTAAAAAACGTTAGTCTGGAGCCCTGCACCTCAGTGATTCCATATATTAAGGAGCATATTTCATCACTGATGGGATTCTTTAAAAAGTACTTCCCTGAAAACAGTTCCCAATATGACTGGGTGAGAGATCCTTTCAATGCACCAGCTCCAACTGGTTTCAGCTCTGCAGAGGAGGACCAGTTCATTGATATGTCGTCTGACTCCACATTGAGACTGAGGTTCACATCACAGACACTGAGTGAATTCTGGCTGAGTGTAGAGAGGCAGTATCCACTCTTAGGGCATAGGGCCATGGGCATTCTTCTTCCTTTTGCAACATCGTATCTTTGTGCGACTGGCTTTTCTGCTGTTGCTGCACTGAAGACCAAGTACAGGTCCCAGTTAAACATTGAGCAGGAGCTAAGAGTTGCAGTATCATGCTTCAAACCCCGCTTCGAAAAGCTGTGCACTGCAAAACGTGCTCATTGTGGCCATTAATCCTGACTTCCTCATTTTGATAAAAAAAAAATCAGCACAAATTGTTTTATTCATTTTTGTTTTATAGGTCAAAGTGTTTTATATATATTGTGCTCCTGAGTTAATGTTGCTGATCAATTTGAATTTATTATTATTTATTGATTATATTTCATTTTATTTTCACAAATTGTTTTATTCATTTTTGTTTTATAGGTCAAAGCGTTTTATATATTGTGTTCCTGAGTTAATGTTGCTGATCAGTTTGAATTTATTATTATTTACTGATTATATTTAATTTTATTTTTCAGTATCAAAAGGTCAAAAAAATGTTTACACTTTAAAGGCAGGGTATGGGGTTTGCAAAACGGCCGGCAGATTTTGAAAATACACAACTCAAATGGTCCTACCTTCTTTCCTCCAACGCTGGCCCTGACTCCACCCATTCATGTGGAGGGAGGGGGATGGGGGAGGGGGGGATGGTACGACCGTTTGATTGACGAACTTACTGTCCAATGATTCTAGGTGGTCTTGGAAATGATTGGCTGGAGTTTTTCGAGTCCTGCCCGTTCCACAGATGATTAAATTGCTTAATTTTCATTTCAGTGCTTCTAACTCAGTGGCTGTAAGTGGGTTAGGAATAGGATTTCAAGTGATTTTGAAAAAATGGACAAAAAAGAGAATCACATACCCCACCTTTAAATAAGGATTGATTTTTTTTTTTTTTTCAGGCAAACTGATGCACTTTAAGTCTTTTCTGTTAGACTAAAAAACAATGTTAATAAAGTTATTCTTTGTTGTAAGTTGATCTATATTTCTTTCTTTTTTTGTTTTCTTTAATGTTAATAAGGATACAATGTTATGCAGAGGTGTATTTATAACAATTTTATAGACAAATTATACTATTTACAGTCGCGGCGGAGAGTTGGGGGGCGCAAAATGTTTACTTCTTCCTAGGAGGAGGGGGGGGCATAACAGAAAATAATTGAGAAGCACTGCCCTAAGTTAACAAGTAACAGCTAATGATTTTACGACGGAAACGAATCAATCAGAAAACGTACTTAAGCTGGACAATTACTTCCTTCTAGAGTTGCTGTCCAGCCAAAACAATCTTTGTTTCATTCATTTCCTATTATTATCACTGTAAAGCTGCTTTGAACCAATCTGTATTGTAAAAAGCGCTATATAAATGACGGTGACTTGACTTGACATGAGTGTGAATGCTCTAATGCTTTAACATTTTACATTTACAATAATTTAGCAGATACTTTTATCCAAAGCGACTTACAAATGAGGAGAGCAATATAAGCAGTTAAACTAACACTAGGACAACAATATGTAAATGCTGACCCTTCCCAGTTTGATGTAACGCAGTATATGTATTTTTTTTAAATAGATATAGAGTAGAAGAGAGGAGAAAAGACAGTGTTAGTATTAATAGATCAAGTGTTGCCGAAAAAGATGCATCTAACAGGGCCACTGAATAAAAAATATGCACCAATGATCATGTGTGAAGGGTGTGTTAGTCGTCACTAAATGTAATGTTGCCCAGAGATGTCTCACTCTCACCTCAGAGATGGCGATAACGGAAAGGTCCGAGCTGCTGCCCTCCTCGTAGCTGGGAGCGGGACAGTCGTAAATGGCCTGCTGGTCATACGTCTCCATGTTGAGGGTGGAGCGAGCGAAACTCACCAGCTCGTGCAGGAAGTGGTCAGTGCGCGCCAACAGGAAGGGGCGGAGCTCGTCCCGAATGGCCGAGTCCTCCATGTTATAGTTCATAATGCGCGAGATGATGATGTTCTGCACGATGTTCACCAGCGATCCGTGCGACCCGTACAACACCGTGAGCTCGCGTTGCAGCCAAGGCAAAAGTCGGCGCAAACATCCAGGGTTTTGTCGTAAGAACGACGCCGAAATATCCCTTTGCCGACCAGCGTCTCTCGCGTTACGCACACGTACGCCAGTTCTGTAAAGCGCACGCCGGAACGAGACAACATCCTGGTCCCGTAAGCGTCGCAGGCTCCGCCCCTCGCCCCGCCCTTGCCTGCGCGCCGTCAGTCGTAGCACCATTTGCTGCACGTCTTGGTTATCCGTTAGCCCCGCCGCGTCTGTGAGACTGCCGAACATGACTTCCTCCATTGGTGGTGAAGACGAAGGGACGGGTTGCGCTCTGTGGCTCCGCCTCTCTCTGCCTCGAAGGGCTCGGGGGCGTAGCACGCGCTGGGGCGCGTTGCTAGCGGTGGGGTTAGCCGCCACTCCATTCTCCATCGGCGGCACCACGAACTCCTTAAAATCTTTTTCCCCTTTGACTGAGTGGTATATGGAGTGGAACGGCTGCTTGCACAGCGGACACTCCGCTTTGTTTTTGGACCACTCGTGGATGCAGCGGAAACAGAACTGGTGCAGGCAGCGGTCCAGCGACGCCACGTTATTGAAGCCGTCGAGGCAGATGGGGCATTTGGAGTCTGGCGACGCGTTGGCCAACAAACGCTGAGAAGATTTGGCAACACTGTCTTTCTTCCTCACACGCAACTTCATCTTAGTGGGCGCCATCATCTACGGCACACACAAAGACATCAGCTCAGCGTACAATGCTTAGTTAGTTAGTTACATTGTATCCAATGCAACTTACAATGAGGAACATTACAAGCAATTTATTACACGAGTCAACAACATTTATATGGAGGCTTGTTTCCGCCACAGAGTGAAAAATAAGAAAGGTAATTGCGACTTTTTAATCTAACAATTGTGACTTTTTATCTCAGAATTACGTGATATAAAGTCGCAATTGCAGGTTATAAAGTCAAAATTGCGTGATATAAAGTCGCAAGTGCGTGTTATAAAGTCAGAATTATGAGATATAAACTCGCAATTGCGAGAAATATACTTGAAATTCTGACTTTTTTTCTCAGAATTGCATGTTTATATCTCGCAATTCTGACTTCATAATACGCAATTGGGAGATATAAAGTCAGAATTGTGTGATATAAACTATTCTGAGGTTAAAAAAAAAAGTACGTCTTTTTTTCCCCTTAGAATTGGACTTTATATCTCACAATTGTGAGTTTATATCTCACAATTCTGAGAAAAGATGTCAGAATTGCGAGATAT
The DNA here is from genome assembly GCF_963993115.1 of Abramis brama. Classification (NCBI taxonomy): domain Eukaryota; kingdom Metazoa; phylum Chordata; class Actinopteri; order Cypriniformes; family Leuciscidae; genus Abramis; species Abramis brama. Next base: position 32,566,558 of record NC_139984.1, read on the forward strand.
AAACTCGCAATTATGTGTTATTAAGTCAGATTTGCGTGATATAAATTCAGAATTCTGACTTTATAAGATGCAATTGCGACTTTATTTCACGCAATTCTGACTTTATATCTCACAATTCTGACTTTATAACACACAATTGCGACTTTATTTCACGCAATTCTGACTTTATATCTCGCAATTCTGAGATAAAAAGTCGCAATTATCTTTTTAAATGTTTTATTCTGTGGCAGAAACAAGCTTCCATACATTTACGTGACATTTAGTTCCCACCTAAAAAATTAGGTGAAAGAAATATATAAATGAAGAACGCCAAAATATGAAATGCCATGGATGAATATTTACTGAGGAATCCACTGTTTTGTAGAGAGGGTCAAAATGCCAATTCTCACTAAATTACAAGAGGAAAGGATGGGATGTGGCAGCGGCACAATAATCATTTTACATCGATTATCTTGTTTTTATAATCGTTAGAAGGCACAATAAAAACTGAAAAATGAATTACGATTAATTGCACAGCCCTACGTCACGATTCGGTGCATACAGTCAGACGACAAATACAGTCAGTCACAGGCGATACACACTCCAAACCAGAAGGGGGCGCACACTGTTTGTACGTCAGAACGTAGGCTCACTATTGGCCAGCATCACACACATGACCAGCGTCGGCCAATAGTGAGCCTCCGTTCTGACGTACAACCCAGAAGCGCTGCGCTGTTACACTACATTAACTCACTCAGAAGAAAATGAATAGTTGAATAAAGTTGTTATTTTTGTTTGTTTTTTGCGCACAAATAGTATTCTGGTCACTTGATAAACTTAAGGTTGAGCCACTGTAGACACTTGGACTATTTTAACGATGTCTTTACTAACTTTCTGGGCTGGCAAGTTTCAATTACAGAGAAGCCTATGGAGGAGTGAGCCAGCTCTCAAATTTAATCGAAAATATCTTAATGTTCCGAAGATGAACGAAAGTCTTACGGGGTTGAAACAACATGAGGGAGAGTAATTACTGACAGAATTTTCATTTTTGGGTGAACTAACCCTTTAATACATTAAAGGAAGCTGTACTTTACTCAGGGGGACTAAATGCCACTCGGTAGAACAAACTGTAATGTCCACTACTGTCTGTTCAAAATACATGAAAAGAAACCTAGCATTGGGGTTTTGTTGCTTTTTCCTGTTGTACCAAACTTGTATCTAAATGTGACCCAAAAACCGAGGTATGTACCGAACTGTGACTTCTGTGTACGTTACACCCCTGTTATATATATATATATGACATTGATGGCATGTAATATGACATGTCTTCAACTATACAGTAAAAAATTACAACAAACTCCATGTAACGTTACACCAAAGACGTAAGGATTTTTTCTGTAATTATTACTTAATTGCTTCCCTAACATAACACTACCAGCAGCAAGTTTGGCATTAGCATGGTATATTTAAAGTACTTTGGGATACCATGTAAATACAATAGTATATGAATCTTGTAACCATTTAGTACTACACTTTACATCAAAACACCATGGTATCGCCATCTAATCATCACAATACCATGGTAGATTCACAGTACTTTTTAAGGGTTAATACGACATTTAGTGTACATAACATAACATACAACACATTAATAATAATAATAATTCAAACTAAGATAATTAAAATTGAATAAAAGAAGAAAACAGTGACGTCATCGAACACTGATATTATGTTCAAAATGACTTCAAAAATGTGACATATTTAAAAAAAAATAACCAGTTACATTGCTGTCGGTATTTTATCGAGGATCACTAGATATCTCTCTCTTGCCTTCAAAGCAACGATTATTAAACATCTTTATCGATAATAGACGGATACATAAGTGAAATCTGATTGAAAATAAAAACAAATATAGAGTTTTATGAAACAGACTCTCACCTGATCATCACCTCCTCATTACAAAGCCTCAAAAACACTGTAAATAATCCAAACCGCCCATAAACACAACTATATCACATCAGCGTGATATCCGTAATGATAAACACACAAAAGAAAAGAAAATGTACATTAAAAACCGATGGAAGTGAAGGAGTTTCGCACTGCTGTTGAGAAACAGAACACACAGCAGAGCCTCATCCGGCAGGCGTCACGCGCACGCGCGCCCCCAACGGACTGGAGCGGTACTGCACCTGCAGCGCGATCACGTGACTGCAAGCGCTTTCTTTCTTTTTTTTCTTTCTTTATTTCTTTGAAACAAATATATAAACTATAAATAAATAAATACATAAATATGGTTCTTGAATAGTAAATGCAGAAATTCGTCACATAAGAAAAAAAGACATGCTTTTATTAATCATAATTTTGGCTTAAAAAGTCGAAATAATGATAAACTAAGTCACATTTGTGAGATGAAAAGTCGAAATTATGACATACTAAGTCATAATTATGATATGAAAATCATAATTATACCTTAACAAGTCAAATGTATGGAATGAAAAATTCGGAATTATAAAATAAAAAGTCTAAATGACGTAAAAAGTCTAAATTATGACATTAAAACAATATGACATTATATATATATATATATATATATATATATATATATATATATATATATATATATATATATATATATATACGTAAGATATTTTACGTAATTTATTTTGCAGTTTGAACATAATACTTATTATGTCAGTGTTTTGCTGAATTTGTAGAAGGACTCTCTGGGAAAACTACTAAAAATGCCCTGGGTGAACCGGTAGTGGAATGAATGGTACTTCCGGTCGTGATGTCATGCTAACAAGCAGCTTTGAGTTTCTAAATGTAAAGATTAAAATAAACCATGCTCGTCAGTCGACGCTGTTTGGACAGAATATTCTCGATCGTGAGTATCAGAAAGTACAGCTACTCATGACATAAACCTACAGACGATTTGGGTATTTCAATAAATTATTGATGATAAATATAGTAGGCTAAATAGTAAATTAAGAATGGTAGTTGTTATAAAGTTACTTTACTACCATGACAAATAAGACACAGTATTCTGTTTCTATTATAGTTTTATTCATATTTTAAGGATTTTTGTCTCATATTTATATATTTTATATATTATTTCAGCTTTATTCCAGTGAACGAAAACGATAATGGATTTAGATTTAAAAAAATAACAAGACTATATACTAGGCGCGTAGCCAGTAATGGGCCAGGGCGGCACTGGCCCGCCCACATTACTCACTGGCCCGCCCAGGCAAGTTTGATCAAAATACATTTTTTGTTTATTTTTATTATTCAAATGTATTTAAGAAAATATGTTAATATAAACCTGAATTATTGTTGACTGGTGTGTGTGTGTTTAATTTGTTTTCCGAATAAAATGGAATTGTTGAAGCAAGTTGTAGAAAGCCTATGGTTGCTAGGGCGACAGAAGACTCTCTGAGCGGCGGGCTGGCGGCATTTAGCCATAGACTGTAAAAAAATAGCAATTAACATCGCCACAATAATGGCTAAACAAGTTTATTTAATGTTTTATTTAAAAAAAAAAAAAAAAAAAAAAAGAGTTGAGGAAGAAGACACGCCATTATTGTGGCGATGTTCAATTGCAGTTAGATCGGCGGGTAAACCCGCGTCAGGCTGACCGGGAGAGAGCACTGGCACTGCCGCAAGGGGAAGAGCGGTGGCCGCCATCAGCGCATTGACTTTGTATGTAATCTACTCGCGCAAATAATTAAATTCGCGTTTGGTGTGAACACGCCATAAGTTAGCCTTCTTGTGGCGGCCACCGCTCTCTCCCTGGCGGCAGTGCCAGTGCTCTCTCCCGGTCAGCCTGACGCGGGTTTACCCGCCGATCTAACTGCAATTGATGAACCACCTTCACAACCCAATCTGAAGGTATTTCCCTGCACTGTCAAGAATAGAAAATCAAGGAGCTTCTCAAAGTGGTATGGACATTTTTCTTGGTTGTAGTTTTTGTAGTTTTTTTCGCACAAAAGCTTATTTGCACCAGGCTGATTGCATTGTTGATTTAACAGAAATTAGGGAGTGTGTTGTTGCTATTTATTTCAAACCGTGCTCTGCTGAGAGTTTTCGTTATTTGAATTTCTTTTATTTTTAGCCTACTTTAGTTTATTTTCGGGTGAACTGTCTTTGCACTGCTGACTAACCTGAATAAAATAGACAGGTTATTGTCTATGCTGGTGGTTTGACCAGCCTTTATTGAGCTCTGTTGGTTGAACTTGATGACAGAACAGTGTTTTGTTATTGTCTTTGCCGAATATTGCAAAATAAAGGTGTAAATGTTTTTGCAGTTTGTCTATTCTTTTTTCTACTCTCTAAGGTTTAATTATTATTTAAGTCATATTTATTCTAAGAAAAACTATAGGCCCACTCACTTTTTCAATGGCCCGCCCAAAATACAATTTCTGCCTACGCCACTGCTATATACAATCTTATAATTCTTATTTAATTCTAGCTTACTTAATACTAAGCTGCAGAACTAGAAGATGAAGACAGTTGATTGTAATGTTCAGTGAGGATATCTGATTGTGTGTGTGTGTGTGTGTGTGTGTGTGTGTGTGTGTGTGTGTGTGTAGGTTCTTCTGGCAGTGGTTCTGCTGTCCTGGGGCTTCGTGATCTACGGCACACGAATCGCTGCTCAATGGGAACTGGAGAAGAGACAACAGATCAAACAACAGCAGACATGAAAGATGATTGACAGTTCATCTGATGGACTTCAGTCGTTACACACTCATCTAAAGCCCAAAAAACCTCATGAAACCAGCAGAGATCTGGACATTTTTGCGAATATCTTGTATATAATGCGTGATTTATTTATACATTTTTTCATTTGTTTAATTCAACAATGTAAATACTTAAATTTTGTAATATATGTATTTCAAACAAAAAGGCTTTTCATTAATTTTTGTATGTAATGATTATTTTTCATTAGATCTGATTCTGTATAGTTTGGTCAGATCTAAAGAAAAAAAATGTATTTAATAAAAAATATTTTTCCATGGTGAAATTTTTAAAGACTTTTTTTTTTTTAAACAAAAATGTTATTTTTTATTAATATTTGTTTTATTAATTAATTATTATTTTTAGACCTGACACTGTAGTTTTGGTAAGATTTAAAGGAAAAAAAGTTATTTAATACAAAAAAATACAAAAAAAAGAAGACCAGCTGAGATCTGGAGTCAGACTGAATCAATGGCAGAAATGTGTTTAGAATTTCTTGTATAATGTTTGTGGTAACACTTTACAATAAGGTTCATTAGTTAACATTAGTTAACTACCTTATTTAACATGAACTAAGAAAGAACAATACTTCTACAGCATTTATTAATCTTAGTTAATAATAATTTCAACATTTACTAATACGTTATTAAAATCAAATGTTGTATTTGGATATACTGAAATATATATTTCTCAAACAAAGGGTTATTTTTCTGAAATTATTATTTTTTAGATCTGCCCCAGTATTTCTGCTACACTATCAGGCCAGTAGGTGGTGTAGTGCACTAGATATACACACTACACTGGGATTGTGTGGAGATCTGAGGAAATAACGTGGAATATTCCAGCATGCCTGTTATTTATGGGTTCTGTGTCTTCAAAAGACAATAAATAAGACAAAAATTAAACAAATCTTAGAAAGGTAATACAAAGAAAATCACTGGTCAAAAGGTCGCCATTAGTTAATGTTGAAAGTGTGGTTGTGTGCACTCTTAAAGCTTTCTCATTGGTGCCAGTGTTATTTTAGTATCATTGAGATACGATTGTAGTTTTGCTAATATGGTTTTTAGTTAAACTTAGTTATTTTATTGTGTTTTGCTATTTTCTTTTTCTTTTAAACCAACGTACGAGTGTATACGTCACGTTCCTGAGGCGCGAATCTCAGGCATTTAAATTTCAACGGTTATTTTGACGGTCCGCCTGAGGAGAATCTGTTTCAGCTTTACTTATTTTAGTATATAAAGTTAAATAAAATGGAAATGAGATGTTACTTTGACAACTGGCTGGAAAAAAATAAGGTTTTTATACATTTTATTTCAGTTAAGGTTATTTCAAATTAAAATGTTTTGTATTTAACTTTAGTTGGTAGCAACTTTGGTTCAGCTCAGCTTTGTTTTGATTTTTGTAGTTAGAGTTGTATTTCTTGATGACGTTCTTGATGTTTCATTAAATGTTTCGTTTCGGTTTCAGGCTTCTTTAAAGCTCCAGTCGAAGGTTTTCTAGAGATCCAGAGAACTGTGTGTTTGAGGTAAGCCAGATCTCTGTTTTCTGAAGGTCATCCTCACTCACGCTCGTGTAGTTTGTGATGCAGGTTTGTGTATCTCCGAGGCTTTCATCATGTGTCTGTTTCTCGTGTTCGTTCTCTGTGATGTTAATGAAATGATTGAGTGAATGGCTCTTTTGTGCTCGTGCGGTGCTCACGCATTTCATTAGCGAGACCCTTCAGGCGGCCTGATTAATCCTCTTTGCCCTCGTCTCTTTCACATTTATAATCGGTGTGTGTGTGTTGGTCACGTCTGCAGAGAGAAACTGCACATGTAGATCTGAGATGTGTGTGTTATGATGCTATACAACTGATCTACAAAAAAAGAAAATAACTCATGTCGTTTCACACACAACATGCACAGTTATTTTGTTTATTAATTGCACTCATCAGCAATGATTAGTCTCTTCTGCTCACCAACGTTGAATTTGTTTGATAAAAAATACAGTAAAAACTGAATTATTATTATTACAATTTTAAATACGGTAACTATTTGAATATATTTTAAAATGTAGGTAATTTGTTGATATAATGTTTAAAATTACGAAATAAAGGACAAATCTAGTTGAAATATATATTTTTAAATGCTTCCACATTCTTCAAGAGTTTAATTCTTTCATTTAGAGGCTTCAAACTGTAGTGTAATCATTACAGATGAATATGCTTTATGATGATACTGTGAATCTGCATCAGCTGCAGTCGACATGTGTGACGGACTTACCAGCCTGTCTGTCTCTCTTTCTGTCTGTCTATCTGTCTCTCAGTCTGTGATAATTAAACACATGCATCACAGTCATTTGCTGAAGAGCTTCTCATTCAGATCAACACCTGAGTCCATATTCTCTCTCTGTAACCCAGATACGGTTTATCCCTCTCTTCACCATGCCTTCATTTATGTTATATGTGCATATAAAATGTTTAAATTCAAGTTCAAATTTATTTGTATAGCACATTTAAAAACAACCACAGTTGACCAAAGTGCTTAACAATGTCAGGATACACACAAATAAACAAAAACAAACAGTAGAGAATGTCACAGTAGCAAAACTCAACTCGAAATGAAAGCTGAGGAATACAGGTGGGTCTAAGCAACGACTTAAAAATGTCAGCAGTCCGAGCTGTTCTTATATGAACCGGTAGACTCTTCCAGAGATTAGGACCAGCCACTGAGAAGGCTCGCTCACCTTTATTTTTTAACCTAGATCAAGGAACATCTGATTGGATGACCTCAGTGCTTTGACAGGAGAGCGGACGTGTAAAAGCTCTGATACATAAGAGAGCCAACCCAATCAAAATCTTAAAAACAAGCAATGAAATCTTAAAATCAATCCTGAAACGGACAGAAGCCAGTGGAGCAAGGCTAAAACTGGGGTAATGTGCTCACGCTTTTTAGTCCCAGTTAGGCGCCGAGCTGCTGCATTCTGGACTAACTGTAAGCAATGAAGAGATGACTGATCCAATCCAACATATAAAGAATTACAATAGTCTAGTCTAGACATAATAAAAGCATGGATTCATCTTTCAAAATCCTTGCGTGGCATGTAGGGTTTTAGCCAACAGTCTCAGCTGGAAGAAACTGGCTTTTACAACAGAACTACTCAGTTTTTCAAATTTAAAAGCACTGTCAAATATAGAGATTCTTGGTAAATGGACGAATGTGTGAACCTAAAGAACCAAAAACGTCTACACAGGCACTTAAATCCCCAGGACGACCAAATACAACAACCTCTTATTTTCATTTAGACAGAGAAAGTTCTGATCCATCCATATTTTTAGATCTCTCAGGCAGTTAAGCAATGGCTGAATTGAAACTTTGTCATTTGTTTTGACGGGCAAATAGATTTGTACATCATCCGCATAACAATGGAAGGGGACATTTTGTTTAAAATGGACCCCAAGGGCAGCATGTACAATGAAAACAGCATGGGTCCCAATATGGACCCTTGGGGGACGCCACAAGTAAGAGGAGCAGCAGATGAAGAAAATTCACAGAGGTGAACAGAAAAACTCCTACTGTATCTGTCAAGCACAATTGGAAGCATTTAAGGGCTGTGCCCTTTATGCCAACACACTGTTCAAGTCGGGATAAAAGAATCGAGTGGTTGAGCGTGTCAAAGGCAGCAGTCAAATCCAAAAGCACTAATACAGTAGAGTTACCCGAGTCAGCAGCTAGAAGATCGTTAAAAACTCTTAACAGTTTCGGTTCTGTGACGGGGCTTAAACCCAGACTGGAGTTTTTCATAAATACTACAATCATCTAAAAATGATTAAAGTTGATTCAAAACCACTCTTTCCAAGATTTTTTATAAAAAGGGAAGTTTAGAGATAGGTCTTAAGTTAGCCAGAATGGAAGGATCCAGGGCTGCGTTTCCCGAAACCTTCTTAACGCTACGTCGTTCTTAAGTTACACCTTAAGCTGTGTTTTCATGCAAAGAATAAAATTGTCATTACACTGATTGTTGTTAGATTTTTAATTATATTATTAAATATATTATTAATTAAAGAGCGCTTTTAAAGGCCAGTGAAAGCATAGGCTACTGTCAGTTAAGTCCTATTCGGATGCTAATTGTTTCTCATGGGCTCGTATTTTAAACATTTACAGGGATAAATCTGTGATTTTAGTGCCGTCTGAATCCATAATATCAGTGTTTTTTCTCACCCAACCCGCGTAAAAATCCCTGGCCAAATTAGTACCTTCTGTTTTTTGACAAACAGGTCGTGTGGTAATTTAATTGCCGTCTGAATCCAAATCTCTGAGTTTACAAGAAGATTCACGGTTTAAATCCTTTTTGATCACTGCTGAGCACCGTACGTTAAATGTACACTTTTATTACTGAAATGCTGGAAAGTATTTACAAGAACAATATTTCATCGCAGCTCCACCTCAGCGAACAAAAATGGGAAAGAGAAGAAAAAACGTAAAAATTTGAAATGGTTATATGATACAATTTAAAAATATGTAGGCTAGGCTATTATAGGCTATTATAGTTTGGATTATTTTTTATAATATCCCATGAGTCCTAATAAATGCAATATCAACTATAACACACTGGGATGTTTTTAATACCATTCAAAAGTTTGGGGTCAGTAAGATTTTAATGTCTCTTCTGCTCACCAAGACTGTATTTATTTATTTGATTGAAAATATTATAAAAATTGTGAAATAATATTAAATTATAAATCAGCTGTTTTCTATGTGAATATATAGTAAAGTGTAATTTATTCCTGTGATCAAAGCTGAATTTTCAGCATCATTACTCCAGTCTTCAGTGTCACATGATCCTTCAGAAATCATTCTAATATGATGATTTGATGCTCAAGAAACATTTATGATTATTATCAGTGATTTATTTTGTGGAAACCATGATACATTTTATTTTTCGGGATTCTTTGATGAATGGAAAGTTCAAAATAACAGCATTTATTTGAAATATAAGATTATAAATGTTTTTACTGTCACTTTTGATGCATTCTTTACTCTGAATAAAAGTATTACTTTCTTTAAAAACACAAAATCTTACTAACCTCAAACTGAGTTTCATAATATAAAATGACATGACAATAAATATCACCTATCATTCTCCTTCTTCCTGCTCAGCTACTGTTCGGACGCTCTTACTTACTGCTCCGCGCTTTGCTCTATCGCTTTTACATTTTATCTCCTATATTTTTATATTTTATTTCCTTTTATCACCTAATTTTAACTTCAGCAAACTGCACAGTGGTCAGACAACAAAGTTTGGATTACTACAAAAACGCAGAATTCTTTTACCCGACCAGCTTACATTCCGGGAAAGGAAAACACAACTGCCTACATTCATACGGATAAGAGAGAAAATGCCTCTTCAGATTCAAGAATCTACTTGCTGCACTAACTGCCACAGACTTTTACAAAGGATTGCAGTTCTCGAAACAAAGTTACTTACGGGACCACCAAACCAGACGGAGCACACAACAGAGCTTCGTCATGGACACCCTCAGCATACCGGTGAGTCCCATGAAACTAGTGCTCCTCGACAGGTAGAGAAACAAGCCGATCGACTTACTAATCGATGGCACAAACAGGGAGCGAGACCCAAAGGCACTCGAGACATCAGATTGTCACGAGCATCACATATTGCCGCAGTAGCATCCTCTACCCCAGATACAGCTCTGACAAGGATTGCAAACACTGGTCTCCTACCACCGCCTATACATCTTGAGAACAGATTTGAAGTACTAATGAATGTAAATGAGGAATCCCCAAATGTGATGAATGTGATCGAACACAGACTGAATGGGCCAGTAGCTAACACTGATGCTAACTGGCGCTCAAGGTCGAGCAGACAGCGGCACTCAGCTCAGAGCACAGCCGAGCCCAGGACTCTGATAGTGGGGGACTCCATAATCAGAAACATTAGCAGCAGGGATACAACTACATGCTGCCTTCCACAAGCAACAACTTCTGATGTAAACAGGGAACTTCAGAACATTCTGATGAAACATAAGACTGCAAATCGACTCATCATACATGTGGGGAAGAATGATATTCATAAAGAGCAGTCAGAACTCCTTAAGAAGGATTTCAATGAACTTTTTGAAACACTTAAAAGACTGAAAGTTCAAACATTCATCAGTGGACCTCTCCCAGCAAGAGGAACAAATAGGTTTTCACGGTTGCTTGGGCTAAATACATGGCTGCAAAAAACCTGCAATATAAACGGAGTAAACTTCATTGACAATTTCAATCTTTTCTGGAGTCAGAGACAACTTTTTCATCGGGATGGCCATCACCCAAACAAACTTGGTTCAAGAGTGTTAAAGGACAATTTCTACTTCTCCTTCATACATCCTTCTGCAGTTTGTGCCAATCCACTCAATCTGAACGGCACACACACACCTGGACACAGTATGAATGACCACAGGACTTCACTTCAGCAGCAAAATGGACATGCGGTTGACATATCACACAAGGACAATGATAACACCACTCCGCCACAACAACCTCTGCTCACGGACACAATCTCAGCTGAGCCCTGCCCACAGAGAGACTTATCAGAACTGCTTGAAGTTTCAGCACCCAAGGACAACTTCCTGGAAAACAGCCAGGGAAGCCAGGACAGCATATCACAACCTCCTATAACACCAGAGCAACAGCCCCTTTCACCAGACACTCTCTCCAGCATCGCCACTACTGTGCTTCTCACAGAAAATGGAAGAACTGGTGCATGCTGGAACCAGACTATCCCACTCTTTTGCTGCAAGCCCCCAGATACCAACCAAAAAACGACAGGCACCATTACCACCAAAGCCTGCGGGCCCAGCTCGCCCTCCCCCTCCTGTGAGAGCTCTTCGGCCTCTGCCACAACGCCAGGGCCCACACCCTCCTCCATCTGCTCGAGGTGAACCAAAAACAACTGATACCAGCTCTCAGTGATGTGTTTTGGGTCCCCGCTCTGATAACAGTAACTTTCTCAAATGTTTACAGAACAAGCGGGAACCCAGTGTGCCTGTATCTTTCTCTATTGCTGTTTTATTACAAGATAGAAAGTCTAAGGCCTTCAGTAGCCGTGCAGCAAACCTAACTAATCTGGTGCCTATTACACGTCAAACTAATATTGCTGTGGGGACATAAAGTAAGACTGTTAAGTTAGCACTTTTAAACATTCGTTCACTTAAAAATAAATCACTTCTAGTCAACGATTTAATAACCACAAACAACCTGGATTTTATGCTTCTAAATGAAACCTGGCTAGAAGACAGCTTTAGTGCAACAATCCTCAATGAAGCAGCCCCTCCTAACTTTACTTTTATGAGTGTCTGCAGAGCTGTTAAGAGAGGTGGGGGTCTAGCTGCTCTTTTTAAAGATATCTATCAATGTAAGCAAATATCATTTGGGAATTACCCTTCTTTCGAATATCTGGGTATTGTGTTGAAAGGTGCTCCACGCATTTTACTTATCATTATTTACAGGCCTCCAAAATACTCTCCAGCCTTCGCTGAGGACTTTACAGAACTGTTATCAACAATTACCTCAGAGTTTGACTGTTTTGCCATTGCAGGAGATTTTAACATTCACATAGATAGTGCAGAGAACAATATGGCAAAAGAAATCAAAACTGTTTTAAAAACTTTTGATCTGACTCAGCATATACATGGACCCACACACAATCGTGGACACACTCTAGATTTACTTATCAGTAAGGGTCTAAACATTTCATTAATTGTTATTAAGGATGTAGCACTGTCTGATCATTTCTGTATTTTCTTTGATATATTGATCTCTCCTGCCACTGAAGCTAGATCTGTGTCTGTCAAGAAGAGATGCTTAAATGAGAACACTAGTGTACTATTTATGAAGGCTATATCCTTAACACCAAGCATATCTGCAGACTCTGTTGATTTTCTCCTTGATTCTTTTAACTCAAAAGTTAAAGGTATAATTGATGATATTGCTCCTGTGAAAGTCAGGAAGAAGAGTGGCAGACAAAAAGCACCTTGGAGAAACTCAACAGCAGTGCAAACTATGAAAAGACAATGCAGAAAAGCAGAGCGCATGTGGCGGAAGACAAAACTTGTAGTCCATTATAACATCTACAAAGACAGCCTTCATGCTTTCAATATGGAACTAGGCAAAGCTAGACAGACTTTCTTCTCAAATATTATAAACAGCAATTTAAACAACACACGCACTCTTTTTGCTACTGTAGAGAGACTGACAAACCCTCCAAGCCAGATTCCCAGTGAAATGCTCTCAGAGAACAAGTGCAGTGAGTTTGCTTCTTTCTTCTCTGAGAAAATCAGTAATATCAGAAAGGTGATCAGCACATCCTTGAGTTGCACTGAGGTCAGACAGATCAAACCACCTGAGAAATTAGTTACTATGTCTGATTTCAAAGAAATTGATGGCAAAATTTTGGAAGAAACCGTACAGCACCTTAAAACATCAACATGCGCTCTTGACACACTTCCCACATCATTTTTCAAAAGTGTGTTAAACAGTTTAGAAGCAGATCTTCTAGAAGTGGTAAATGTCTCACTTCTCTCTGGGAGTTTTCCAAACTCCCTGAAAACTGCAGTTGTCAAGCCCCTCCTGAAAAAGAGCAATCTGGATAAGACTATATTAAGCAACTATAGGCCGATCTCAAATCTTCCTTTCATAGGCAAGATCATTGAAAAAGTTGTCTTCAATCAGCTGAACAAATTCTTGAGCTTGAATGGATCCTTTGACAATTTTCAATCTGGTTTCCGACCGCACCACAGCACAGAGACAGCGCTCATAAAGATAATAAACGATATTCGCTTAAATACTGATTCAGGCAAATTATCAGTGCTGGTATTACTTGACCTTAGTGCTGCATTTGACACTGTCGATCATAACATACTTCTTGACAGGCTGGAAAACTGGGTGGGGCTTTCTGGGATAGTCCTAAAATGGTTCAGGTCATACTTAGATGGGAGAGGTTATTATGTGAGTATAGGAGATCATAAGTCTGAGTGGACATCCATGACATGCGGAGTCCCTCAAGGCTCGATTCTTGCGCCACTCCTGTTCAACCTGTATATGCTCCCAATGAGCCAAATAATGAGAAAGAACCGAATTGCTTACCACAGCTATGCAGACGACACACAGCTCTACTTAGCCCTATCGCCTAACGATTACAGCCCAATTGACTCCCTGTGCCAATGCATTGACGAAGTCAACAGTTGGATGTGTCAAAACTTTCTTCAGTTAAACAAAGACAAAACTGAAGTCATTGCGTTCGGAAACAAAGATGAAGTTCTCAAGGTGAACGCATACCTTCACTCTAGGGGTCAAACAACTAAAAATCAAGTCAGGAATCTCGGTGTGTCACTAGAGTCAGACCTTAGTTTCAGTAGTCATGTCAAAGCAATAACTAAATCAGCATACTATCATCTGAAAAATATTGCAAGAATTAGATGCTTTGTTTCCAGACAAGACTTAGAGAAACTTGTGCATGCTTTCATCACCAGCAGGGTGGATTATTGTAATGGACTCCTCACTGGCCTTCCCAAAAAGACCATAAGACAGTTGCAGCTCATACAGAACGCTGCCGCCAGGATTCTGAGCAGAACCAGAAAATATGAACACATCACACCAGTCCTCAGGTCTTTACACTGGCTCCCAGTTAAATTTAGGATTGATTTTAAAGTATTACTACTGGTATTTAAATCATTCAATGGCCTAGGACCTCAATACATTGCAGATATGCTCACTGAATATAAACCCAACAGATCACTCAGATCATTAGGATCATATCAGCTAGAGATACCAAGGGTTCACTCTAAGCATGGCGAGTCTGCTTTTAGCTATTATGCCAGCCGCAGCTGGAACCAGCTTCCAGAGGAGATCAGATGTGCTCCTACTGTAGTCACTTTCAAATCCAGACTCAAAACACTTCTGTTTAGCTATGCATTTACTGAATGAGCACTGTGCCACTGTTCGTCCGAATGTTTGTACTGTATTTTATTCTATTTTTCTATACTGTTTTAATTATTCTTATTTCTTTTATTATTTTAATTTCTTCTATGTAAAGCACTTTGAATTGCCATTGTGTATGAAATGTGCTATATAAATAAACTTGCCTTGCCTTGCCTTGGGATATCACCATCATTATGGGCATTTGTTTTTTTATTATTATTAATAAATATACAAGTACTTCACTACGATTATTGGATATTTCGCAATTGTTCTGATGCTACAAACACTGACTGATCAAACGAGAAAATACAGAAGAAAAATGCTAAGTTATTAAAGTCTTTCTAATCAATAATAAACATCAGCTAAACTACATTTCATTTCTATATTGAAGTATTTTACTGTCATTAATGATAAAACAGGACACAAACCTCTAACTCTATATTTACTCTTAAATTCAAAGGTTCTATATAGAACTCTAGGATTCTTGACTCAATTTTAAAATACTCTTTATGCCAAACATATTCTATATAAGGAGAAATGGCTTAAATGACAGCATAACACTTTCATGTATATTTTTACTTTCATGTTATTTCAATTGTTTTCTTGTGATAAAGTATGTTTACGAGCTGCTTTATTCATAAAAAAAATTATTAAAATGAAACATAAATCAAAATGAATGAATTAAAACTAAATCCATAAAATTATGCCATGATGGGAACGCATATTCGCCTGATAGAACCGTTTATGATTCTATTTAGAACCTTTTCTGCTGCAGAAGTACAGAAGTGTGAAAATGAATGAATTAAAAGAAGAAGAAGTGTTCATGCATGTGAGTGTGTCAGTTTGCGTCACACAGGAGGCCAGTGCTGTCAGAGCTGCTGAGGACTCCTGGGATACTGGAGTAATCCTCTTTCTGTAGTTCTGGGACGCTCACGGGTCTCTCGAGCTCCTGAGGCGTCAAGACTTTCTTGGCATCTTTACTGGGAGCTGAAGAGTGTTTCCCTTCCAGCCAGTACGTCACCATGTCACCTTTACCCTGAGAAAACACAAGTCAAGTTTATTTGTATAGCACTTTTCACAATACACAATGTTTACAGTGTTATGATTTTTTACAATATATTTGAAACATTGTAACATTGTAAACATTTTAACATGTTTCATATACAATGTTCACAAGGCTCACACTGTTTCAAACACAATGTTTTAAATATAATGTTTACGATGTTACGATTTTTACAATGTATTTGAAACGTATTGTAAACATTGTATTTGAACATTGTTAACATTTGAAACACTGTAAATATGTAAACATTGTATTTGAAACATTGTATACATTGCAGTATTGTATTTGAAAGACTAGCATTGTATTTGAAATATTGTAACGTTGTAAACATTGTATTTGAAATATTAGAAACATTGTAACATGTTTCAAATACAATGTTACAATTTTGATAGTGTATTTGAAACATTGTTAACATATTTGAAACATTGTAACATGTTTCAAATACAGTGTTACAATGTTTTAAATACAATGTTTCAAATACATTTATTCAAAGCAGCTTAATTTCAGAAAATCATGATGTTAATCTTTATATTTACATTTACATTTATGCATTTGGCAGACGCTTTTATCCAAATTGCATTTCATTATATCTTAATACCTTCACGCATTAGGTTGCATTTATCAGATTACAGCTAACCGATAATATAGTTACATTTTGAGATATTATAAACAATTAAGCAGAGATTTTCTATATAGTATAGTATATATTGCTTTACATCGCTAAAATTGGATGTAATATATATCCAACTTTAAACATAGAGCTGGGCGATAATATAATTAGCATTTTGCAATGATATAAACAATAACGCATTAGAGATATGATATATATTATATACTCCTTTACATGAATGTACTGTGTGCGGCTAAAACTGGATACACTTTATACTGTTGTATAATTCGTTATTAATATTAATTTAATGAATTAATTTGATGTAATAATTTGTAATGTGGTGATATTGATAATTGAGAATTAAGAAGCCTGTGAGGTTTTATTTGACTTATAACAATTTGGTGCAGTGGCAAACATAATTACTGACGGTTTTCATACACAAGAAAAAAATCAGTGATGATTGTTTACTAATGCAATGCATCACAAAATCTTACATGTGATCACAATTTTGTTTTGATTTTATTTACTTTAGCATAATAAATAAAATATTCAATTAAAGCATTTTGGTTGCACTTTATTTTAAGGTCATTGTTACAGTGTAATTATACATTTAAGTACTGAGTAATATTATTAAACTACATGAACTTACTATAGGGTTAGAGAAGGATTAGGTTTGGTTGAGGGTTAGTTGCATGTAATTATGCATAATTTACTGTTATTACTATGGTAAGTACATGTAACAAGGACACTGTAAAATTAAGTGTTACCAGCATTTTCCCCAACAAAAACAAAGGCTTAATTATTACATTAAATAGAAAAGCTTATTAAATTCAGTACAAGAATGCACTTCTAGTGAGTGTGGCATTAGAACAGGAGTGTGTCTCACCTTGACCTGTAACACACCTCTGCAGGTGAGTGTGTATCCGCCGATCTCCTCCAGCAGGTAAAACACACTGGAGCTGCACTGGATCTTCAGCGCTACAGACAAACCCAATATTAAAGATGCAACACTGCATTTATGTATATTTTCGATGAGGAGTACAAATGTGAACATCTGCATTAAATTATAGCTGTCAAGTCACATTTATTCATATAGCACTTTTTACAGTACAGAATGTTTCAAAGCTGCTTTACAGAGATAACAGGAAAATAATGTCAAAGTGTGTTTCTAGAAGAAAATAGCGTCACAGTCCAGCTTAAGTAAGTTCAGTGATGGTTCATTTTTGTTGTTAAAAAGTTACAATTTAGTTCATTTATATATATATAGCCGCTCTGGAGTAAACCGTGACAGTTTAATGCTAATCTTGGGAAATGAAGCCTTGCTTAGATGACAGAGAAACAATCGGGAGTTATTTCGCAATAAACTAAAAGTGTACATAACGGTTCAAAATGTTGACGTCAGTAAGATTTTTTTTTTATGAAATTAATATTTTTATTCAACAAGGAAATTGATCAAAAGTGACAGTCAAGGGTTTAAAAAAATCGATTTCATATAAATGCGGTTCTTTCAACTTTGTTCATCAACTAATTCTGCATAAAATGTATCATGGTTTCCACAGAAATATGAAACTCTTTTAAACATTGATAATAATAAGAAATGTTTCTTGAGCAGCAAATCGGCATATAAAAATGAATTCTCACCATGAAGGATCATGAAGACTGGAGTAATGATGCTGAAAGTTCAGCTTTGATCACAGGAATAAATTACACTTTACGATGACATAGAAAACCGATTGGAATAATATTAAATTGGAATAATATTACAGTTTTTACTGTGTTTTTTGATCAAATAAATGCAGAAGAGAATTAAAAATCTTACAAACCCCAAACTTTTGAACAGTAGGCTAGTGTACAATAGTGCATTTACTATAATTAAGGTAGTTTGGGAAAAATCACTGACTTAATAATTACAGGCGAGTTGAGAGCACAAATCACAAAATATTTAGTGGTCATCAATACATATTCATATTAATGATGTATTCACCTCATAAATCATGACACACTCTAGCACTGGAAAGTGCATGTAAGTTCAAGTGCATGCTTTTAAAATGAAAAAGTATTGGTATCGGCATTGATATCGGCGATACTGGCCCTGTGTTTACTTGGTAAATAATGTGTTTCTCACCTTCGCTGGTGGACTCCATACGGGACGCTGTGTTCACCGTGTCTCCAAACAGACAATATCTCGGCATCTTAGTTCCCACAACTCCTGCTACAACTGGACCTGAAGACGGCATCAGAGAGATCCAGATCAAGCCAGACTCACAAACTCATCTCACAACCAACAACTGAGCCGTGAGTTATTTCTGGCTTCATTCAGATACTAGTCAACATTTGAAGTGGATCAAAACCTTTCATCAAAGTTATACATGAATTTTGAACAATACCCGTTCTTGTCTCAGGACAACTTTGATGAACTTTTTTGAACCCCTTCAAATGTTGACTACTGGATTATAGCTCTTAAAAAATATGTTGAATTAGTCTTTAGTTTTGTATTTTCATGAATTGCAGTTATAAAATGTATATGTTTAGATGTAAAGGCTTGTAGCGTGGAGGATTCATGCACTCAAAATAGTTGGGCTTAAATTTAAGATTTATTATATTGCATATAAAATATCCATCAATTTGGTTTAAACAGTTTTAATATAACCTAAAACACTTGTCAGTCATACATAACTGAAAATAGTATAGTTTATTATTATTATATATATATGCATCTATTATTTTTTTAATTAAATAATCATATTAATATTTACATTTTATTTAAATAATTCAGTTAAAATTATGAACATGGTAAAATGTGACTAGCTTTAGAACAAGCAACGTATGAGATTAAAACATTAGATTTATTGATGATCAGTATATAAAGCTGGTTATTGTTTATTAGTACGATTACATGTTTCATTTATGTATGACTGACAAATATGCAACACATTAAGTTTATTAGTTTGTGCTAAAACAGACAAATTAATGGAAATATGCAATTCAAATACATAAATCGGTAACACTTTACAATAAGGTTAAATTAGTTAAC
Source organism: Abramis brama (assembly GCF_963993115.1). Classification (NCBI taxonomy): domain Eukaryota; kingdom Metazoa; phylum Chordata; class Actinopteri; order Cypriniformes; family Leuciscidae; genus Abramis; species Abramis brama. The sequence goes on from NC_139984.1 coordinate 32,585,940, forward strand.
TACATTAGTTAGCATGAACTAATAATGAACAGTACTTCTACAGCATTTATTCATCTTAGTTAATATTCTTTTTTTTTTTAAATTACTAATACATTATTAAAATCAAAGGTTGTATTTGATTTAGCGTAAAGGTGAAGAGGTCCATCTATCACTGTTTTCCATGTTCGTAGAGTTAGTTTCTGAGTAAATATATAGGCTATAATCTGTGTGTTTACACTGCTTTTTTAAATGGCGTGTGCTGGTGTTTCGCGTGCGTTCGGCCAATCAGCGAACACTAACGTCACTGTAGTTCCTATAGCGCTGATTTAGCCCGACTCTGAAGGAGGAGTAAATCAGTTCCTCCCAAAGGAGTTCCTAGAGCTAAACTCGCTCCTAGTTCCTGCGGTGCGAACGCGCCAAAATCCGTGAACTTCCACCAATAGTTCTAGGAACTATGAAAAGGATCCTCCGGTGCGAAAGCCCCTATAGATTGCAGGTTTACTGTGGACCTGAATGTATTCCAGCACGGATCTGGAGTTGTGTTTGCGGTCTGTGAGGGATCCTGAAGGTCTTGCACACGGACACCAGGTCCAGAGCCATGCTGGCGATCTCAGACGCGTGCAGGATCCCGTTCTCGCTCGGTACACCGGACACCACCATATCTGCAGCACACAAACACTCACATCAATCAACAAACCTCATTCAGAAACTATATTCATTTACACTCATGTTAAAGGGGTGGTATAATGCCCCTTTTCACAAGATGTAAAATAAGTCTCTGTTGTCCCCAGAGTGTGTGTGTGAAGTTTTAGCTCAAAATACCCCACAGATGATTTTTTACAGCATGTCAAAATTGTCCCTTTTTGAGGGTGAGCAAAAACGCGTAGTTTCGTGACACGCACTGAAATGTCAGAGACTGTTCTGCCTTTTATGTTCAAACCAGAGTCAGACAAAGATGGAGACTCGAGAAGAAGTGACGACATGTAGAAGCAACAGGACGTTTCTGAATGGTTAGTTGATGAATTTATGTAGCTAATGTGGAGTTAACTATCTTCTAGTCATTGATTAGCATATTCTGTCATGATAATCTATAAAATCGCTTGTGTGGGAACTGATATAAGATGCATACAGTGACATGCTATTGCATTTGTGTTACGAACTGTATTGTAAAGACAACAACTCTTCCTCTTCTCAACATGCTCTGCGTGTTCTGGGGGGCGGGGCTTATGTAAATTTTAGGGTTGGTGATGTCACTAACCCGGGGTTAATGTAAATTTTAGGGTTGGTGATGTCACTAACCCGGGGTTAATGTAAATTTTAGGGTTGGTGATGTCACTAACCCGGGGTTAATGTAAATTTTAGGGTTGGTGATGTCACTAACTCGGGGTTAATGTAAATTTTAGGGTTGGTGATGTCACTAACCCGGGGTTAATGTAAATTTTAGGGTTTGTGATGTCACTAACCCAGGGTTAATGTAAATTTTAAGGTTGGTGATGTCACTAACCCGGGGTTAATGTAAATTTTAGGGTTGGTGATGTCACTAACCCGGGGTTAATGTAAATTTTAGGGCTGGTGATGTCACTAACCCGGGAGGAATGTGGTGTAGTCTCTACCAGCCGTTTGTTGTAGTCCTTAAAAAGCGATTTCTGTAAAAGCAAATATCTCCCTTTGCTTTGAACTTTGAGCGTTGTAACTTTGCAGATGTTGTTTATGCTCAAACAGCAACATTACACACTAACTAAAGTTAGAAAAGTCAAATCATAATCAACCACCCCTTTAAGGCGAGACACTTCAGGCAAAAACAGTGTTTTTCATGCATTTGTCAATTTTGAGATTTTGGGCTTTTTGGCTTTTCATTAAGTGTTTTTTCAGACTAGTGGAAATAAAAACACCCAAAATACACTTCTTTTAGAGCACTTTATCTATTTGCATCTGTAGATTTCAATTACACTATATATCTTTAAATGCCGTTTGCTCAAAACAAGTTTTTCCTCCTACAATGAGCCAGAAATCTCCACTTCATTAGCTTTACACACCACACTTTACAGTTTTATTCTCATCTATATTCTGAAGGTTTTTACAGAGGAATTTGTCAATGTATAATTTTCCTGATTTTATACAACATTTTATTCCTAAAAAAATTGTGAAAATGTATTTATTTTTGGCTGTTGACAGTATTTTCTGATTTATGAAGTGATGCAGAGAAATCCAAAATCCTCTCTGTAAAAACCCTTTGACTTTGAAAAAATAAAACAAGAATTTTGAACCTGACTTCATCAAATGTTCAGATTTGTGTTCTAGAAATTTATGCAAATTAGTGCTTAGAAAACATGTTTGCAATTATCAATGTAATCAATCAACTGATGAAGTATGGTGATATCTATTCGTTATTTTTTTACCCTATTCACCTGGGCTGTCTTGCCGTAAGGAAGGTATTAACTACTGGGAAAGAAACTAGCCAAAAATGATCATTTACTGTCCCTCCTCGTGTTATTATTGGCTGGGAACCAAAAAAGATTGGACCCCATTGACCTTTATTGTATGGACAAAAATACATTTTTCAAAATATCTTTTATGTTCCATAAAAGAAAGAAAGTGATAATGAAAGTTTGCACACACACACAAAAAAAGTATAATATATAATTGTTTCTTGCATATATATATATATATATGCAAGAAACAATTATATATTATACTTTTTTTGTGTGTGTGTGCAAACTTTCATTATCACTTTCTTTTTCAAACAAAGACCCTCATTTCAAACAGAGGGTCAGAATGAGGGTTGAAAATAATAGTTATTCTGCATATATATATATATATATATATATGCAGAATAACTATTATTTTCAACCCTCATTCTGACCCTCTGTTTGAAATGATGAGCCCTATTAACGAGCAGCTCCTTGTCAGTAATTATGATTGGCTGATGACATACATGCATCGCCGATGGTTTCCACTTTATAAACATCATAGTTGTCAATGATCTCGTCAAAGGTGGTGTAGAGTTTGTTGAGGAAGTCGACCACCTGGTAAGGAGTGCTAGTGCTGGACAACTGAGTGAATCCCACAATATCACTGAGAAAACCAAGGAAAGAAAAGTCAGAATTTGAGTTAGTCAAGTTTGAAATAAGGTCCCATTAGTTAATGCATTAGTAGCAAACATGAACTAACAATGAGCAGTATTTTAGGAGAACTAGGAGAAACACACAGGAGGAAAAAACATCCAAACATCAATGAGAATCGACAGAGACTGAGGGAGAACACAGAGAATGTGTTCAAAGGACATTAACAAGATAATTAATTACACACAGCTGAACCAAATTAACTAATGATGATGGTGACTATGGAAACAAAGGAGTGGCGGGAAACAGAACAAATGCAAACAGAAAGTCCTAAACACAAACTGACATGTAACAGTGTGTGTGTGTGTTTGTGTATGTGTGTGAGAGAGAGTGTGTGTGTGTGTGTGTGTGTGTGTGTGTGTGTGTGTGTGTGTGTGAGAGAGAGTGTGTGTGTGTGTGTGTGTGTGTGTGTGTGAGAGAGAGTGTGTGTGTATGTGAGTGTTTACCTGAAGAACACGGTGGCGCTGACGTAACTCTGGGCTTGCATCGGTTTTCCCTGTCGCAGGTCATCAGCCACTTGTTTAGGCAGCATACCTAAAAACACACACACACACACACACACACCTGCTGTAAAACTCAGAAAAACACTGGCGTTATGATACTGTAAAGTTTTTGGATTAGGATCAGGGTTTAAAGACAATAATATTGAGTAATGTTGTCGATTTAACTGCACTGACAGTTTTTTTGACTCCGCCCACTCTCTCTTCTGATTGGCTGTGATTTTGGATTGATTTGGTTGTGAGTGCAGTGCGCTTGTAGAGAGACTCCGCCCACACGCTCTTCTGATTGGCTGTGATTTTGGATTGATTTGGTTGTGAGTGCAGTGCGCTTGTAGAGAGACTCCGCCCACACGCTCTTCTGATTGGCTGTGATTTTGGATTGATTGTGTAGTGTCTTGTACTGTAGTTGCGTCGCATCTGGTGTGGACAGACAAACTGCTTGCCGCTGTAATCTTATTGCATCGCTCTGGTTAGGACACGCTGTTACAACTGAAACTGAATTGATTACCTTTGCAACATTGACGCTTTTATTGAATTGTTCCGGTCCGTCACACATCTCTTGGTATTTTGTAATAATGTGTGTTTGAAGTTGGGAGAAGCAGACAGGTGAGAACCTCACGTGACATACATCATGAGTAACATTAGTGTTAGTTTACTGTAAAGCAGTCTGTCGGTCTTCTGTTTCTCCAGCATCAGATCTTGCGTTCGTTCACCAACCAGAACCTCCAGATGTTTACTGTACTTCTCCATCTACACACACACACACACACACACACAGGTTTGTTATTATTGTAAGGACATTTTATGTACGTTTAGATCTACTTATGAGGGCCAAATGTACTCACTTATATAGTAAAATATATTGACGAATGACTAACAAGGACAATTTACACTTGGGTAACATTAGGTTTTACCTGTGCAAAATTATTTGCACAGGTTTCTGTAAAGGTTATGTGTGTGTGTGTGTGTGTGTGTGTGTGTGTGTGTGTGTGTGTGTGTGTGTGTGTGTGTGTGTGAGAGAGTGAGTGTGTGTGTGTGTGTGTGTGTGTGTGAGAGAGACAGAAAGAGTGTGTGTGTGTGTGCGCGTTGGACTGACCAGCTCCATCATCATGTCGACAGGACTGACTTTATGTGGGTTGATTTTGTTGACAAACTTGCGGATCTGCTCAAAGGTGGGCCGGTGGGCGGAATTATGAGCACGGCATCGACGAATCAGCTGATAGCATGAAAACAGGATGAAAGGAGGAGAAACAGAGAGAGAGAGAAAGTAAAAATAAGTTTACATAGTTTACATACGCTTGATTTTTAAAAAGGCTATACATAAGAATTTTCATGTATTAATTGCTTTTTTATTGCCAGTGTGTGAACAGCTTGTAACGAAAATTCAAAAACGAGACCTTCCTGTACAAAGCCTGTATCCTGATTTGTATATGAAGGACTTTTTTGTTTTTCCCGTGAAAATCAAAAGCATGTGTCGTTTACACTCCCGAGAGTCTCTCTACCGTTCAGTGACACATGAAACTAATGCTTATACAATGTTCAGGAACAGAGCCGTTCTGTGCTGTAATGTCAATGTGTCATGCAAAGAATACAGATTCATTCAAACTATAGTATCACATAGATCTATATAGTTTATAGTCTCAAATATACTTTATAATCAAACTATCATAACTGTGATTTTAATGAGCTCATCTGTCGACTGTGAATCTCAGAGTTGCTGAATATATATATATATATATATAATAAATGATTTATCGGTGCACATCATTATTGTGTTAAATTCATGTTCCTGGTAATCTTGAATTAGAATAACAGTGACATCTCTTCTCTTTTCTGATGATGTGGGCAGGGCAACCTGTCACTCACATGAGATCCTCCAATAGCAAACCACAACCATCCAATCAATTCCCAACAGACAAAATCAAGCCCCACCCACATTTGTTCTTGTTACAGAAGTTGTTAAAAAAAACGCAAGTCCCAAAAATAGTCTTCATTTTCTTGAAGTAATATATTTTTTCTTTTGTTTTGGGGTGAATGTTTTCATGAGACTCGTACAAGTTCACACACACCTCAGCGTATTCAGCAGGGCAGGGGCAAGTGCTGTCGGCTTTCCCCGAAATCAGCTCCGGCAGCGTAGGACACCAGCCACACTCCAGAGAGCCGTCATCCACCTGACACACACACACAAACGCACATATGCACACACACACACACACAGATTTTTATTTGTCAATAGCTGGGATCAGACGATCAGTCAATAATCATGACAGACGTTTACACACATGCTCACCGGCACTGGATCATTCCGGGTCGCAATCTCCAATAAGATTATTGAATAGCTGCAAATGAAAAACAATGAAAATCCATTATGATACTGTGTGTGTGAGTTTGAAGGATGTGTGTTAGTGTGTGTTTACCTGAACACATCTCCAGCCAGCGTGGGCTCCTGGCTGCCGCTCTGGGCTTCAGGTGGAGTGTAAACCTCCTTCAGTCTCTGCTGGTACGTGGTGAGCGGCTCAGCGCAGTCCTCGCGCCGGAAAACCCACAGACAGTAATCTGCTCAAAGCACAGGTGTGTTACAGATGGCACAGGTGTGTTACAGACGGCACAGGAGAGTTACAGACGGCACAGGTGAGTTACAGACGGCACAGGAGTGTTACAGACAGCACAGGTGTGTTACAGACGGCACAGGTGAGTTACAGACAGCACTGGTGTGTTACAGACAGCACAGGTGAGTTACAGACAGCACAGGTGTAGGTGAGTTACAGACAGCACAGGTGTGTTACAGACGGCACAGGTGAGTTACAGACGGCACAGGAGTGTTACAGACGGCACAGGTGAGTTACAGACGGCACATGAGTGTTACAAACAGCACAGGTGAGTTACAGACGGCACAGGAGTGTTACAGACGGCACAGGAGTGTTACAGACAGCACAGGTGTGTTACAGACGGCACAGGTGAGTTACAGACAGCACTGGTGTGTTACAGACAGCACAGGTGAGTTACAGACGGCACAGGTGTGTTACAGACGGCACAGGTGAGTTACAGACAGCACAGGTGTAGGTGTGTTACAGATGGCACAGGTGTGTTACAGACGGCACAGGTGAGTTACAGACAGCACAGGTGTAGGTGTGTTACAGACGGCACAGGTGTGTTACAGACGGCACAGGTGAGTTACAGACGGCACATGAGTGTTACAAACAGCACAGGTGAGTTACAGACGGCACAGGAGTGTTACAGACGGCACAGGAGTGTTACAGACAGCACAGGTGTAGGTGAGTTACAGACGGCACAGGTGTGTTACAGACGGCACAGGTGAGTTACAGACAGCACAGGTGTAGGTGAGTTACAGACGGCACAGGTGTGTTACAGACAGCACAGGTGTGTTACAGACGGCACAGGTGAGTTACAGACGGCACAGGTGTGTTACAGACGGCACAGGTGAGTTACAGACGGCACATGAGTGTTACAAACAGCACAGGTGAGTTACAGACGGCACAGGAGTGTTACAGACGGCACAGGAGTGTTACAGACAGCACAGGTGAGTTACAGACGGCACAGGTGTGTTACAGACAGCACAGGTGAGTTACAGACGGCACAGGTGTGTTACAGATGGCACAGGTGAGTTACAGACGGCACAGGTGTGTTACAGACGGCACAGGTGAGTTACAGACGGCACAGGAGTGTTACAGACGGCACAGGTGAGTTACAGACAGCACAGGTGTGTTACAGACGGCACAGGTGTGTTACAGACGGCACAGGTGAGTTACAGACGGCACAGGTGAGTTACAGACGGCACAGGAGTGTTACAGACGGCACAGGAGTGTTACAGACAGCACAGGTGAGTTACAGACGGCACAGGTGTGTTACAGACGGCACAGGTGTGTTACAGACGGCACAGGTGAGTTACAGACGGCACAGGTGTGTTACAGACGGCACAGGTGAGTTACAGACGGCACAGGTGTGTTACAGACGGCACAGGTGAGTTACAGACGGCACAGGAGTGTTACAGACGGCACAGGTGAGTTACAGACGGCACAGGTGTGTTACAGACGGCACAGGTGTGTTACAGACGGCACAGGTGTGTTACAGACGGCACAGGTGAGTTACAGACGGCACAGGTGAGTTCGAGCAGTATGACAGAGACGCATGCGCCGTACCTGTGATCTTACAGACCCAGCGGTCGTCGATCACGCAGTTGGCTGATTTCAGCCGCCCGTGGCAGATCTTAAACTGATGCAGGTACGACATGCCACGAGCGATGTCTGTCGCAAAGGAGAACCTGCAAACACACACAGACTTACATTTGTTATTTTATATATGTGTTGTTTTGTGTGTATGAGTGAGTGAGTGAGAGTGTGTGAGTGCGTGGACG